>NC_053390.1:575858105-576189652 GCF_905171765.1 Bufo bufo
ATCAATGGTGGGGTTATGTTTAGTGAGCCAGGGTAGCCCCAACACTAGAGGAGTAGGTAATCCGCTTAAGACGAAACATGACATATCCTCAACATGAGCGTCACCCACCGTCAATCGGATATTGTGAACTATGCCCTTTAACGATCTTTGAGAAAGTGGAGCGGAATCGATAGCAAAAACAGGTATATCCTTTCCCAAAGTGCATACCTGGAAACCATGCGTTGTTGCAAATTGATTATCAATGAGATTGACAGCTGCTCCACTATCTACAAAAATCTCACAAACAATGTTCTTGCTGTCTAGCGCCACCCTGGCAGGTAGGAGAAAACGGGAACTACAAGCAAACGGCAAACCTTCAATTTCCGCATCAACCTTGCCAATAGTAGCAAATGGAAAGGATTTAGAGTTAGTTTTTTTTTTGTTTTTTGTTTTTATTACCCTCAGAAAACTTCATGAATCTCCTAGAGGTGCAAACATTAGCTAAATGATTTATACCCGCACAACAGAAACAAACCCTCCTCTGAGAGCTGATTCCTCTACTATCAGAGGCAAGCAAACCCAGCTGCATGGCCTCCTCCTCAGAGGGGATTGAGACAGACTGAGACCCCTGCGCACTGAATGAGACAGCCCCACTGTCCTTGGGCTGAATATGACAGGAAAGAGTAGTCTCCTCTCTCTCTCTAAGACGCCTGTCAATACGAACAGCTAGAGACATGGCTGACTCTAACAACGCTGGTCTCTCATGAAAAGCTAATGCATCTTTCAATCTCTCTGAAAGACCATGGCAAAATTGACTTCGGAGTGCAGCATCATTCCAACCAGTATCAGCTGCCCATCTCCGAAATTCAGAACAATATATCTCTGCGGAGTGTTTACCCTGGCATAAAAAAACGCAGTTTCGATTCAGCCAGAGCAATACGATCATCATATATCTGCCCCAGGGCTACAAAAAATTCATCCACCGATCGGAGGGGCCGTGCCCCCATCGGCAGCGAAAAGGCCCAAGACTGAGCATTATCCCTGAGCAGCAAGATGATGATCCCCACCCTCTGCTCCTCATCATTAGAGGAATGGGGAAGTAGGCGAAAATGGAGTTTGCAAGCATCTCTAAAGCGAACAAAATTCTCACTACCCCCGGAGAACGTATCCGGAAGCGAGATCTTAGGCTCGGAACAAACACCATGAACGCCAGCAGAACCGGTCACCTGAAACTGAGACACAGTTTTACGGAGATCTGCTACCTCCAGCGAAAGACCTTGCATGCGGTCAATCAAACCTGAAACCGGATCCATGCTTAAGACGGTTATGGCGGTTGAAGTTTGCAGATAGCTGTCACGGGTGAAGTTTGCAGATAGCTGGAACTTATGAATAAATGAGCGACTGGCTTGATCCCAAACTAAAGAGCTTATAGGTGAGCCCTATAAAACCCTAAGAGCTCTCCCTGACTGCTATGCACATGCAAGGGTCTCGATGGTAGATGATTGCATGCCCACGTACCTAAGTCTGTGTGACACCTGAAAACCCTATAATAGTGAGGGGACACGACCACCGGCTCCCTGCACTTAATATGGACAGAGTAAGGATCACCTAGAATCAAGCCAGCAATGAAACACAATAAAGTAAAGGACTTTTCTGAGCAAACAGCAGAAGCAGCCTCCAACACTTCATCCAGGAAGTAGTATAAACCGCAAAGTGAGGCAGTATGGAAGGGAATATAAAGGAAGACGATTAGTCTAAATAAGTGACACCTGGCAGAAGGAAAGGAGATGAGAAAGTGAGACCAAAACAAACAACATCATACAAGAGGTAGAGAAAAACGTCTGCCAGACCTTCTCACAGAACTGGCGGTGACAAAATGTGACAGTCACTTATGCTTGTCTAATCCCAAATGTGCAGTATATTAGAGGGTTTTTACACCCCAGTAACCAAAAAGCTGTATTTCTGTCCTAAATGTGACAATCACTTATGCACGTGTAATCCCAGATGTGCACTATATTTAACAGATGTATTTTTTTAACCCCAGTAAGCAAAAAGCTGTATTTCTGGACTTGCAGACATGCAGATAGCCTGTGCTGGTGCACTATCGTTGCATAAAATTGCTGCCGATTATGTATTGATATTGACTAACTGAAGAAAAAAATGTTTGTTTTCAGCAGTAGTTGGCTCAAGGCAGGCTTAAAAAAATTGTGCACTGCACCCACAAAACACATTTGCTGTAGATCGCCGAGTACAAAATACAGTTCTTGATAAGATTTCTCCCTGATCTCTCCCTCACAGCAGCTGCAGCCTCTCCCTACACTAATCCGAGCAGAGTGACGGGCTGCGCTACGTGACTGCAGCTTAAATAGAGGCTGGGTCACATGCTGCAGTTGGCCAATCACAGCCATGCCAATAGTAGCAGTAGCATATTAGCAGCCTTTCAAAAAGCGTCAAGAAAGCGCCGAACACCGAACCCGAACTTTTACGTAAATGTTTTTTACAGTTCGGGTTCGCTCAACTCTATTGAGAAACTCAGTGATATCTTGTAGACTATGTGGAACTGTTCAGCTTGTCTTCAATTCCATCTTCACTAAGTGCAGGCTATATCAGTTGTTTAGCAGAGCAAGGACTGACAACCTCAGCAGTGCCCAGGAACTCGCCATGGCCACGACATCCGGAAGGAGTTGATGTTGTCTATGTTGAAGTTCACAAAGAGAGGAGTCTTTGACATGCTTTTTGTGTCAGAGGACATTTGTTATGCTGTTTTGAAAAAATTGGAACAATTTGGATTAAGTCCGACCTTAAGTAGAGTACGAATGATACTGCATTATCCAAGGAGGGAGAGAGTGGTTACGGTTAAGATGTACAGTTCCTATGTACCAGAGGAGGATATCTGCACTTTCTTGGAAAGGTACTGTGAAAAAGTTGTTTCTGCTGGGAGAGTGTATAACAGGAGATTTTCTGTCCAGTTCAAAGAGGACTCTGGGGATGGGGTTTTAGATAAGGAGTCCTTTTGTCAGAATTATAATGTCCACCCTTTTGACCAAATGAAAAGTTAATAAGTTATTTTTCTTAACGCATATATATTTCCAAATATGTTGTTTTTTGAGAATATGAAATGTTAATAAGTTGTTTTTCTTTATGTATAAATTTCCAAATAAAAATGTAAAATCTGTTCCTATCAGACTTAACAGCACCCAATATAGAGGATTTTCGTCCCCCCCATCCCCCCCTCCCAGATATCAAGCCAAGAAAGAGGAAGGAGAGGGCAGACCACTCCAAGAAGAAGCTCATTGAGGTGGAGGAAGATCCCCTTCGCTGTGAAAAGGAGATGAATCAATTTGTGGACGAACCCCAATCTGCAGGACCTCCAGGACCCCGCCTTCCTCGAGGAGCTCATCGCCCAGTGACTAATGTTAATGGGGCAACCCACAGACAGTGGGCAAGAAGAAGAGAAGCCTCCAGATGACCAGGGCTGTAACTAAGCTGTATCATTCCCACTAACCTGTTTCTTTCTCCTTTATGATGGCAAATTTAAACCTTTTTTCCATTAATATTAGGAGTATTAGTGATAGGTCTAGGTGCCAGACAGTGCTAGCTTTTCTTACTTCTCAGGTCGTCGACATGTACATGTTGCCGGAGTGTGCACTGCCCCCCTCTAGGTCTCACAACCATCTGGCCAGGCTGTGGACCCATGGCCCATCGTATTGGTCAGGTCGTGGTGACAGTAAGTCAGCTGGGATTGCCATTCTCCTCAGGGTAGGAGCATTTACACTTGACTCTGTCCAGGAGCTTGTCTGCCGCAGGCTTCTTGTCTTAGATGGCTCCTGGGTGGGAGAACCAGTTAGGTTCATCAACATGTATGCCTCCCCTGACAAGGGTGAGGAACTGGTGCTCTTCCAGGCAGTGTAGATACTCCATGAACCCTTGCTTTTTTTCTGATCATAGAGCCATTCAGGTTTAGTGTATCCTTGATTAGATTACCCCCAGCCCTGGATCCTGGAAGCTGAACTGCGCTCTGTTGAATCAGGAGTATGTGCTTGCGGAGCTTAGAGAGATCTACATAGCTTGGTGGAATGACAAATACTTCTTTGAATGGACTAGTGACTGGTCGGAGTATGTTAATGTCCAGTTTTGTCGTTTCCTCCAGGCCAAGCAACAACAACAGGCATGTGAGAAGAAGAGGGACTTCAGAGAGCTGCAGCGTCAGCTGCAGTCCCTGCAAGACCTTCATCTGTGTGGCTAGAGCATTAGAGAGTAGCTGGAGGAGACCAAAAAGAGCCAGAAAAGGCACTTCGAGGAGGAATCCAGTTCCATTGCAAGGTGGAGAACCTAAAGAATCCAGTTCCATTGCAAGGTGGAGAACCTAAAGAAGGGTGAGAAATGCAACTTGTTATTTTTCAGGAAACTTCACACCGGCCACACACCCCTGAACAAACTTCGAGACAAGGACGGCAACATGCGATCATGGAAGGAGGAAGTGATAGGAGTTGTTGCAGCGACCTCTACTCCCTGAAGAACACTGACCCGACAGCCACAAATAAATTCCTGTCGGGTATCACTAATGGATGACCCTCTGACTGTGGGGGAGCTGCTCTATGCCGCTGGATCCTTTAGGTCTCCCGAGCAAGGACGGTATTCCAGCGGAGCTCTATGTATCATTGGGGGATCTGATCTGTCCAGACCTGCTGGAACTCTATGTGGAGATGGTGGTGGAAGGTAGAATGCCCCTATTGTTGAGGGAAGGCATGATCACGATCTTGTATAGGTGGAAGGAGGAGACATGTGACCTGAAAAACTGGCATCCCTTCTCTCTCCTGAATGTGGACTACAAGACAGTCTTGCTCTCATGAGAGAAATGGTACAATACATCAAAGACCACCGTGTACAAGCGGTCATGGTCAGCCTTTGGAGAAGGCCTTTGACCAAGTATCTCATAAATTCATGGGCAAGGTGTTGTGCAGGCTAGGTCTGGGCAGGAGGTTCTGTTTGTTTGTTAACCTGATGTACCTTTATATTTACAGCATGGTGTTGGTGAATTGCTGAAAGACTGACTCCTTCCTAGTCCTCTCTGGGGTCAAACAAGGCTGCCTTTCATCACCTCTCCTTTTTGTTTGTGTTATAGAGCTCTTCTAAATCCTTGGAATCTGGTTCGGGAAGGAAGGTGCAGCCCTCAAGTCTTGGGAAGAACGCTTGGCCAAGGTGAATCAAAGGTTGGGACTATGGAGCCTTAGACAGCTCACTATTGAGGGCAAAGCACTTGTCCTGCGTAACAAATTTCTGCCTGTGCTACAGTACACCGCACAAGCATGGCCCCCTGTTGTACACCTCTGCGGGCAATGCCATGTCTCCCTTCTTTCTCATGCCCCTCTGAAGGGGTCTAGGCTGGGACAAGTGGGACAGCTCAATCTCTTACAACTGGCATGCTCCCTGGTATTACGGAGATGTTTATAAAAACTATTAAGAGACTGGCACTCAATTATGTGGATCACACAGAACGTGGCAATTTAATACAGCAATTTGATATAAAATCTCAATTATAAACATACAATAAAATCCAAAGTATAAATATACAATAAATGAATATAAAAAAATAATCACAGATGGTATACACACTGGTAGCACTGGATAAAGTGCATATATGTCTTGATCTTTCAGTTAAATAGATTATGAAATCACGTATAGTTCATGGAATAAATCAAGGTAGAAAACTGTGATTGGAGAGAGACAATAGTTATAAACCAGTTACTTGAGTGTCACTGCGTTCTCTCGATAATATTCCCTAGGATAGGGACAGTGCGGACGGTGAATAAAGTCGGGGGCGGGACCTTGGTATGCCGGTTACTGTAGTTGTTAGGTATAGTTGGTGGATAGAGCGTGAAAATAGTTCCTTACCCCTGTTATATCGGGAACGCCACTTGGATCTCCACTCACCGCCTAGTGCCGGCGTCTTCTCCTCCCGCTTAGCGTCCTCGTCCGAGACTTCCGCGTCACATGATATTCGTCTCGCGGGACTTGCCTGTTTGGTCCGGTCTTTCGTACAAATGTCAATCCGGAAGATTTCTATGGAGCGCTCCACAAGTAATATAGTCCTCGGTCCGTCAGGGGCTGCTGTAGGTAGGATGGTACTTGCACAGTGTACAGTTTACCTCACAGGGGATCCGCCTGGTTCCCCGCTCAGAAGTCTAACACAAACAAAGTAGGAGCAGGGAGCGTGCCTTGAGGACATGGAGAACATGTCCTATTATTGTCCACATTACGGATAAGGATAGTACTGTTCTATTAGGGGCAAGCTGTTCCGTTCTGCAAAATACGGAATGCACACGGACATCATCTGTATTTTCTGCGGACCGCAAAATGCATACGGTCGTGTGCATGAGGCCTTATCCATAGTCTGCTGCGAGACTACAACATCTTGGGCGTCGACGACGAAGAAGAGGATTAAACCCCTCTCCTTCCCTCTCCCGCTTTTGTGTATGTACTTTCAATAAAGCTTCGAGCATGTGATTTCCCCTCCCTACCCCCTCCTTCCCATCCCCCACCCCTCATCACTGTCTGAATGCTTTTTGAATGGTATGTGTTAATTTGTGATTGAATAGGAATGCTAGTGTAGCATGCATTGTGATGTATAGTGTAGGTTAGCCTGTGCTTTACATAACAATACAATGCAATGAAAGACGATTGTGATTATTTATTGTGCTGCCTCGTGGCCTGCGCTGCATCGCAGTACTAAGCATGTATATTTGTCAATTTGATTGAAATAAAGGTGTATTCTATAAAAAAAAAACTCTGGTCTTATCAGTCTTATCTGTTCTTATCGCTTATAGTCCTTTTGGCTAAGATCAAGTGTAGTAGCTGTTCTTATTGATTTCTGGTGGTTCAGAGCCCCACCGTAGGGTGTACGGCTTGGGCCATTAGTGCCCTATGCTAGGTGACCAAGGGCCCTGCCAGATCTAGGCCAGGGGCTGAAATGTTTGAAAGCTGCAGAAGTGCCCCAGGAGTGGTGACCCTGGGGTGCCTGAACTCACTGGAGGTGGGAGCCCACTGAGTGAAGGCACATTTGCATGTACTTCATTTTCTCACATTTTGAGTGCACTCACCTCAATCCTTTGCCCGGCCATTAGGCCTGGCATAAGGAAGAGCAATTTCTAAAATTCCATCAAGATGTCCGGGCTGAGCTTCAGCGCACATTCACTTTATTTTTTTTTATGTTCACTGTGTGTTCACTTTCCATGTTTGTTTGTCACAAGGATTTTCAGGGGTGGCAGTGCCCTTATGGGTTACCCCCCTGAGGTCTAGGGGGCAGAGGCGTAGATAAAGGCTCATGGGCCCTGGTGCAAGAGTTCAGCTTGAACTCTCCTTCCCTCAATGCTTTGTGGCCAGGGGCAGGGAAGCACATACAGTAGCCTTTGTGCTGTCTGAGGCAAAAATTGAAACAGCACCCCCCCATGCCAAATTCTTGACCCTAACCCCTTCCCTCCAGCCAGAGGTTTAACTTGACCAGCATGCACTTTCTATAATAACAGTGTCTTCTTATGTGGCACAAAGAGTCTTTGGGCCCCCTTAGGCTCCTGGGCCCAGTAGCGACTGCTACATCTGAACCCCCTATAGCTATGCCCCTGTTAGGGTGTGTGTGCCCATTTGGTTCCTCGCCCCCCTGAAAAACCCCTTGGGCTCTCCGTCTGGAAGAGTCCAGCCTAGTATTGTTGAGCTCCGTGTCGACACCTGGGGTGCAGCATGTAGTCAATCATGTGTGTTAGGCTGCCCAGAGGCAACGACAAGGTGTCCTTGGTGAGAGGTATATTGTCTGTGTCCTCTGTATTCCCCCTGTCACGCTTTAATTATACCCGTGAGCTGATTTGGGAGACACATTGATGTGAATGCGGATCCTCCTCATCATCATCCTCCTCATCCTCCAAAACTGTGCCCTGGCTGGACAATTGTGTACCTGGCCGCTGTTGGTGCAGGAACCCACCCTCCAAGCCACTTGTGAACGACTGGTTTGATAACCGGGGGGATGATCCCTCTTCCTCTTGTGCCACATCCTCATCTATCATAGCCAGAAGCGTTTTTTCAAGGAGATATAGAAGTGGAATAGTAAAACTGAGGACTGTGTCATCGGTACTGGCCATGTTGGTGGAGTACAGCGCAACACAGAACACACGTCCCACAAGCAGAAAGGCCGAAGGTAAGCTGCAGCGCAGACAGGCGAGCAGCAGCAGGGTGAGAACGCCGAAAGCGTGCACAGACGGCCCGCACTTTCTGCAGCAGCTCTGACATATCGGAGTAATTTTTAGGAACCTCTGCATCACCAAGTTCAGAACATGCGCCAGGCATATGCATCACTTCCTGTATGTCACTTCCGGTCAATAGTACCATGTTAGAAGAGGGAAAACGGCATTAGTGTTTGTTATTGGTGAATTCCCATGTGGTCTTAATTTTAACTAATCATACCGATATATAAGTAACCTATTTTCAAACTATCCCCTGATGAAGCATTAAGCGAAACGCACGTCGGGGCATAATAATTCACTTTGGAGCTACAATCACCAACTATATTGTACTACACGAATCTCTCACAAAGTTACCAAAGACTCTTGCTACTGAGTTGCTCAGCTAGCTCACAAATGCAATTTCTGCACACCAGGTTTTTATTGCCGCCATTGCTATGGGTATTAGAAAATAGTATCTACCGGTAATCCTGTCATGTGTGATACTGTCTGCCAAGATGTGTATCTAATCCTATCCTATGTGATACTATCTGCTAAGCTATGTATCTAATCCAATTGTGGGTGATACTGTCTGCTAAGCTATGTATACAATCCAATCATGTGTGATACTGTCTATCTACTGTCTGTTAGATACCGTGTACCTAATCTTGTAATAATCAGCAGGCAGTATCACCTATGACAAGATTAGATACACAACTCAGCAGACAGTATCCTACAAGATAGGATAAGATACACAGCTCAACAGACAGTATTACACATAGTAACATAGTAACATAGTACATAAGGCCGAAAAAAGACATTTGTCCATCCAGTTCGGCCTGTCATCCTGTAAGTTGATCCAGAGGAAGGCAAAAAAAAACCCTGTGAGGTAGAAGCCAATTTTCCCCACTTTAGGGGAATAAAAAATTCCTTCCCGACTCCAATCAGGCAATCAGACTAACTCCCTGGATCAACGACCCCTCTCTAGTAGCTATAGCCTGTAATATTATTACGCTCCAGAAATACATCCAGGCCCCTCTTGAATTCCTTTATTGTACTCACCATCACCACCTCCTCAGGCAGAGAGTTCCATAGTCTCACTGCTCTTACCGTAAATAATCCTCTTCTATAGAAACATAGAATGTGTCGGCAGATAAGAACCATTCGGCCCATCTAGTCTGCCCAATATACTGAATACTATGGATAGCCCCCGGCCCTATCTTATATGAAGGATGGCCTTATGCCTATCCCATGCATGCTTAAACCCCTTCACTGTATTTGCAGCTACCACTTCTGCAGGAAGGCTATTCCATGCATCCACTACTCTCTCAGTAAAGTAATACTTCCTTATATTACTGTTAAACCTTTGCCCCTCTAATTTAAAACTGTGTCCTCTTGTGGTAGTTTTTCTTCTTTTAAATATGCTCTCTTCCTTTACCGAGTTGATTCCCTTTATGTATTTAAAAGTTTCTATGTTTGTGTACAAGTGTTAAGGCTGGCCGCAGGCTAGCCTGGATTTGTGGGAGGGGCCGGTACCTGTCTTAAGCAGTCTGGCTCTCCCAGGCAGCACGTCGGCATTCGGACGTCTGCTACTTCCGGGTGTGACGTCATCAGCAAGCGTCCTGCACGAGTCGGATCTCAGAGAAGCCGGGTGTACCTTTCCCTTCAGTCTGCAAGCTGTTCAGGTCGTTTTCCAAGATAACTGGTTTGTTTGGGGAGCGTGGCCACGTGGAGGAGGGTAGGAGGGTGTGTAGAGAGGGGGAAGTGTGCCGGAGGATCGCTTCTCCTCACTGCGTTCAGGCACATGCAATTCAAGTTTTGGCACCAATGGGCAGCATTGTCACATAGTTGGAGCTCATTGCCTGTCTCAGCATAACCTGTATCCAAGTTCATACAGGGGCTGCGAGTCATCTGGGCTCAGCAGGTTAAACTCTGGCAGCTGGGTCCTGGTGCCATTACTGAGTTGATTACTTACAAAGTTGCTGCTTGTGCACATGTTTGACACTCATCACATACACTACATACATACCTTAGACACATAGTTCGCACATCAGGCAGTTTGACGATAAAAAAATAAATTAAAAAAAAAAAAAAAGGGTACAAGTGGATTGTTAAATAAAGTTAAAAAAAAAAAAAAAAACTTTATCCACCAAGCTTCATCCATACACCTCTAGCACAGGTTCATCCGCCAATACAGCTACACGCTCGCACGACATACACACCCCGTTTCATCTCGTAGACTAGTGTCATACGTCATACGGTCTGTTTTCCACAAATCCTATACTTACATACATCACCTACCACGTCTGTAGGTTCTTTAGCCCGCAGTATTAGTTTTAATTAATCTGCCACGTCACAGATTCACACAAACTCGGGCTCGCTTCATACGTCAGTGGAAACAACTATCATACTCCCTGTCAGCCTCGCAGGCTTTTCGTTCAATCGTTTCACGCTGCTTAGTTACAAAGTTGCTGCTTGTGCACATGTTTGACACTCATCACATACACTACATACATACCTTAGACGCATAGTTCGCACATCAGGCAGTTTGATGAAAAAAAAAAAAAAAAAGGGGTACAAGTGGATTGTTAAATAAAGTGAAAAAAAAAAAAAAAAAAGAGTGGGTTGTTCAAATGAAAAAAAAAAAAAAAAAAAGTGTACAAGTGGATTGTTAAATAAAAAAAATAAAAAAAAAAAAACTTTATCCACCAAGCTTCATCCATACACCTCTAGCATAGGTACATCCGCCAATACAGCTACACGCTCGCACGACATACACACCCCGTTTGATCTCGTAGACTAGTGTCATACGTCATACGGTCTGTTTTCCACAAATCCTATACTTACATACATCACCTACCACGTCTGTAGGTTCTTTAGCCCGCGGTATTCGTTTTTAATTAATCTGCCACGTCACAGATTCACACAAACTCGGGCTCGCTTCATACGTCAGTGGAAACGACTATCATACTCCCTGTCAGCCTCGAAGGCTTTTCGTTCAATCGTTTCACGCTGCTGGGGGGGGGAAGGGGAGGGGCTTAGATTCCGTCATTTTGTTTGTCAGCTTACGGGCAGCAGGTCGTAGGGTTAACAGGTTGTTTTTTTTTTTTTTTTTATTGTTGTTGTTTTGTGGTGTTGTTGTGTTGTTTGCAGTGGTCTACGCCATCTGCAACTTCAGCCAGTGCAGGCTCCTGCATGTCTGTGCCACATGTTTTAGGGCACATCCAGTCACGGTCTGCACATTGAAGCCGGCGTGACTGAGCCGGGTGAATGTGGAGATACTAGACCAGCTGCTGCAGCTTCATCCGGTTCAGCCGTTCCGTACATTCCTGGTGGGAGGGTTTTCACGGGGGTTTCACACTGGGCTCATCAACCTGCCCCAGCAGACTCATGAATGCCCCAACTTGCAGTCGGCTTCTAAACATGCTGGTCTGGTGGATTCACTCTTGGCAGTTGAGCTGGACAAGGGTTTCATCATTGTCCTTTCCAGTCCCCTCCTTTCTGCACTTGGAGGGTGAGCCCGGTGGGGGTGGTGCAGGGAAAATATTCCAATAAATTTGTTTGATTCATGATTTGTCTGCTACACATTCTTCCCACGTTCCTAGTCTCAACTCGTTGATTCCGTCCGAGGAATTTTCCTTGAAGTATACTTCCGTAGACCAGGCTATCCAGGTCATTCTTCAGACAGGCATGGGGGCTTGGCTGTCCAAAGCAGATGTCTCTGATGCGTTCAAACTGCTGTCCATTAGCCCATCTCTCTGGCAGTGGCATGGCATCAAATGGAGAGATGCGTACTATTCGCCACCAAGTTGACGTTGGTTCCTAGAGCAGCCCCAGTCTGTTGACAGGTTAGCGCAGGCACTGGAATGGATTTTGTTGGAACAGGGTTGCCAGAATGTCATTCACTACCTGGATGATTTTCTGTTGTTCGAAGAACCCTCACAGGCACCTGTTGACTTGCAGGTTCTCTTGCAGGTCTTCAAGGTGTTAAACATTCCAGTGGCCGAACACAAAACAGAAGGGCCTGCGCAGGTTGTCACGTTCTTGGGGATCTCTCTGGATTCACGTGCCATGTCAGCCAGTCTGCCACAAGACAAACTCGACATAATCAAATCAGGTGTCCGTTCCTCGCCCATGTCTCAGGTTTGCACCAAGAGAGAATTGCAGTCTCTGTTGGGCATGTTATACTTTGCCATGAGGATCATTCCTCAGGGTAGATCATTCATTTCAAGATTGCTAGTCTTATCACAACAGACCAGTGATTTGGACGCATCAGTGCATCTTAATGCGAACGCCCGAGCAGATCTGTTCATGTGGGACAGATTTCTCAATGGGTGGAACAGCATTTCCATGGTGATTCCGAGTGCCACTTCTGATTCTCCACACGTATTTTCAGACGCGGCTGCCTCGGCAGGTTTCGCGGCCATATTTGGCTCACATTGGTGCGCCGGCTCATGGCCCACACACGTGCTACAGTTGCCGGGGTTTTTTCAGATGTCGGCATTGTTCGAGATCTATCCTATCGTAGCAGCTGCTATAGTCTGGGGGCATAGGTGGTCGGGTCACACGGTGGTTTTCCACACTGACAACATGGCGACCGCAGAGATCATTAACAAGGGCAGATCTAAATCGTTACTCATCAGGTCTTTCATGCGTAGATTGACCTGGATAGCTCTGGAACAGGGGTTTCATTTCATGCCCTGTTTTTGGACGGGGTCAGCAACGTTGCAGCTGATGCTTTATCTCGTTTTGATTTTCTCGCTTTTTCTTACAGAACCCAGAAGCAGACTCAGTGGGCACCCCGGTACCGGACTGGCGGCTGCTGGTCTTGGATTAGACTCTCTGATTGGGGTCGCCAGTTCACTCATTACCAAGTCTTTGTCGGCCAGTACGTTGCGGTCGTACCGCCGAGCGTGGGTGGTTTTTCGAACTTTAGTTGGCATATCCTAGAGGTGACACAGGTCAGGTCAAGTATATGGTGGCTTTCGTGTCTTATTGTCATTTGGTATTGGCTTTATCCTACAACACCATTAGGCTATATTTGGCTGGGGTGCAGCATTTTTTTGGCACTTCAAGAGCCAGACAGACTCTCTATATTTTCAGCTCACCCGATCAAGGCCATCCTCAGAGGCATTCAAAAAAGCCAGGTCACGGTCAAGTTGGTCCATCGACCTATTAAGGGGGACACGTTTCATAGCCTGTCGGAAGTTCTCACATTGTCACCATTCGGAGTCCTTCCCAGCCTGGTGATCAAGGCGGCGATGTACTTGGCGTTTTACGGGTTTTTAAGACCAGGTGAAGTGACACAGGCCAGACAAGGGGCGGTGGCTCTCCGCAAGGGAGATTTAGTCAGGATGGGCAGTAACTCATTTGCAGTTGCCTCACAACAGAACAAGGCAGGTAGGTCCCGGCCATGTAGTTAAGTTCTTCCAGACCACAAACGCATAGTGTCCAGTGACAGTCTTGGACAACCTCTTGCTGGCCCTCAGTCTTCACAGCCCCACCGACCCATTACTTCCATTCCCTGTTGGTCCACTGACGTCCAGCCAGTTCATCAAACATATTCGCATCCTGTTGACCAGTGTAGGATTGAATCCGGCTCAATTCTCAGGGCATTCTTTCCGCATCGGTGCGGCATCCGCAGCGTCCAAGCATGGAGTCCCTGTGCATATCATTAAACACTTGGGGCGCTGGCACTCGGGGTGCTTTGTACGGTATATCCCGGAGCCACAAGCGGAGCTGGTCCAAGCATTCAGTACATTGGCAGAGTAGCACCTCAGGCCAATCCTTCCCTCACTGGTGGGTTTTGCCCCCTTTTCCAGGCATACCGACCTAGTGAGGCCAAGGCACACCTCAGGCCAATTAGGTAGGGGGGTGGTGGTTGGGCATCTTCCACTCGTTTAGGTCCTGACCACAAGTGTTAAGGCTGGCCGCAGGCTAGCCTGGATTTGTGGGAGGGGCCGGTACCTGTCTTAAGCAGTCTGGCTCTCCCAGGCAGCACGTCGGCATTCGGACGTCCCCTGCCCACCCATTCCCATTCTTCATTCAGTCATTCAACCATCACATTCAGGGTATGCCCCTTTTTCCAGGCATACCGACCTAGTGAGGCCAAGGCACACCTCAGGCCAATTAGGTAGGGGGTGGTGGTTGGGCATCTTCCACTCGTTTAGGTCCTGACCACAAACCTTCTTTCCTCCAGACGCAGAGGATGTCCCCTCGTCACAGTCCTGGGGATAAATAGATGATGGGATAGATCTCTGTACTGACCCCTGATATATTTATACATATTAATTGGATCTCCCCTCAGTCGTCTTTTTTCTAAAGTGAATAACCCTAATTTTGATAATCTTTCAGGGTACTGTAGTTGCCCCATTCCAGTTATTACTTTAGTTGCACTCCTCTGGACCTTCTCCAGCTCTGCTATGTCTGCCTTGTTTACAGGAGCCCAGAACTGTACACAGTACTCCATGTGTGGTCTGACTAGCGATTTGTAAAGTGGTAGGACTATGTTCTTATCACGGGCATCTATGCCCCTTCTGATGCAGCCCCTTCTGATGCAACCCACATGGCAGGATTAGATACACAGCTCAGCAGACAGTATCATAGAAGATTGGATTAGACACACAGGTCTGCAGACAGTACCACACCCGCAGGATTAGATACTCAGATCAGCAGGCAGTATCACACATGATAGGATTAGATGCATAGATCAGCTGACAGTTTTACAAGATTGATTTAGGCCTCATGCACACGACCGTATTTTTTTGCGGTCTGCAAAAACGGGTTCCGTTTTTCCATGATCCGTGACCGTTTTTTCGTCCGTGGGTCTTCCTTGATTTTTGGTTTCCGCCTGGCCGTGCGGAGCCAAACAGATCCGTCCTGAATTACAATGCAAGTCAATGGGGACGGATCCGTTTGACGTTGACACAATATGGTGCAATTTCAAACGGATCCGTCCCCATTGACTTTCAATGTAAAGTCAGGAGTTAATATACCATAGGATCAGAGTTTTCTCCAATCCGATGGTATATTTTAACTTGAAACGTCCCCATCACCATGGGAACGCCTCTATGTTAGAATATATAATCGGATTTGAGTTACATCGTGAAACTCAGATCCGACAGTATATTCTAACACAGAGGCGTTCCCATAGTGATGGGGACGCTTCTAGTTAGAATATACTACTAACTGTGTACATGACTGCCCCCTGCTGCCTGGCAGCACCCGATCTTTTACAGGGGGCTGTGATCAGCACAATTAACCCTTCAGGTGCCGCACCTGAAGGGGTTAATTGTGCGTATCATAGCCCCCTGTAAGAGATCAGGGGCTGCCAGGCAGCAGGGGGCATACCTCCCTCCCTCCCTCCCCTCTATTGTAATATCATTGGTGGCCAGTATGCGGCCCCCCTCGGCCCCCCCCTCTAGTGTAATATCATTGGTGGCCAGTGTGCGCCCCCCCCGAGCCCCCCTCTATTGTAATATCATTGGTGGCCAGCGTGCGGCCTCCGTCGGCCGCCCTCCCCCACTCTATTGTAATTTCATTGGTGGCCAGTGTCGGAATCTCCGCTGCCACCAATGATCGGGGGGGGGGGAGAGGGGAGGCCGCACACTGGCCACCAATGATATTAATACAATAGACGGGGGGCCGGGGGGGGCCGCACACTGGCCACCAATGATATTAATACAATAGAGGGGGGGCCGGGGGGGCGCACGCTGGCCACCAATGATATTACAATAGAGGGAGGGGGGGCCGCACGCTGGCCACCAATGACATTACAATAAAGGGAGGGAGGGGGGCCGACGGAGGCCGCACACTGGCCACCAATGATATTACAATAGAGGGAGGGGGGGCTGGGGGGGCCGCACTGGCCACCAATGAAATTAAAACTGGGGAGGGAGGGGGGTCTTCCCCCTGCTGCCTGGCAGCCCCTGATCTCTTATAGGGGGCTATGATATGCACAATTAACCCCTCAGGTGCAGCACCTAAGGGGTTAATTGTGCGGATCACAGTCCCCTGTAAGAGATCGGGTGCTGCCAGGCAGCAGGGGGCAGTCATGTACACAGTTCAAAGTACAGTCGTGGCCAAAAGATTTGAGAATGACACAAATATTAGTTTTCACAAAGTTTGCTGCTAAACTGCTTTTAGATCTTTGTTTCAGTTGTTTCTGTGATGTAGTGAAAAATAATTACAAGCACTTCATACGTTTTAAAGGATTTTATCGACAATTACATGACATTTATGCAAAGAGTCAGTATTTTCAGGACCTCTGCAATTCGACTGGGCATGCTCTCAATCAACTTCTGGGCCAATTCCTGACTGATAGCAACCAATTCTTTCATAATCACTTCTTGGAGTTTGTCAGAATTAGTGGATTTTTGTTTGTCCACCCGCCTCTTGAGGATTCACCACAAGTTCTCAATGGGATTAAGATCTGGGGAGTTTCCAGGCCATGGACCCAAAATGTCAAGATTTTGGTCCCCCGAGCCACTTAGTTATCACTTTTGCCTTATGGCACGGTGCTCCATCGTGCTGGAAAATGCATTGTTCTTCACCAAACTGTTGTTGGATTGTTGGAAGAAGTTGCTGTTGGAGGGTGTTTTGGTACCATTCTTTATTCATGGCTGTGTTTTGGGCAAAATTGTGAGGGAGCCCACTCCCTTGGATGAGAAGCAACCCCACACATGAATGGTCTCAGGATGCTTTACTGTTGGCATGACACAGGACTGATGGTAGCACTCACCTTTTCTTCTCCGAACAAGCCTTTTTCCAGATGCCCCAAACAATCGGAAAGAAGCTTCATTGGAGAATATGACTTTGCCCCAGTCCTCAGCAGTCCATTCACAATACTTTCTGCAGAAGATCAATCTGTCCCTGATGTTTTTTTTGGAGAGAAGTGGCTTCTTTGCTGCCCTTCTTGACACCAGGCCATCTTCCAAAAGTCTTCGCCTCACTGTGCGTGCAGATGCGCTCATACCTGCCTGCTGCCATTCCTGAGCAAGCTCTGCACTGGTGGCACTTCGATCCCGCAGCTGAATCTTCTTAAGGAGACGATCCTGGCGCTTGCTGGACTTTCTTGGATGCCCTGAAGCCTTCTTAACAAGAATTGAACCTCTTTCCTTGAAGTTCTTGATGATCCTATAAATTGTTGATTGAGGTGCAATCTTAGTAGCCACAATATCCTTGCCTGTGAAACCATTTTTATGCAACACAATGATGGCTGCACGCGTTTCTTTGCAGGTCACCATGGTTAACAATGGAAGAACAATGATTTCAAGCATCACCCTCCTTTTAACATGTCAAGTCTGCCATTTTAATCCAATCCGCCTGACATAATGATCTCCAGCCTTGTGCTCGTCAACATTCTCACCTGAGTTAACAAGACGATTACTGAAATCATCTCAGCAGGTCCTTTAATGACAGCAATGAAATGCAGTGGGATTAAGTTATTTTTCATGGCAAAGAAGGACTATGCAATTCATCTGATCACTCTTCATAACATTCTGGAGTATATACAAATTGCTATTATAAAAATTTAAGCAGCAACTTTTCCAATTTCCAATATTTATGTAATTCTCAAAACTTTTGCCCACGACTGTATATTCTAACTAGAAGCGTCCCCATCACCATGGGAACGCCTCTGTGTTAGAATATACTGTTGGATATGAGTTTTCACGAAGTGAAAACTCATCTCTGAAAAAGCTTTTATGCAGACGGATCTTCGGATCCGTCTGTATGAAAGTAACCTACGGCCACGGATCACGGACGCGGATGCCAATCTTGTGTGCATCCGTGTTCTTTCACGGACCCATTGACTTGAATGGGTCCGTGAACCGTTGTCCGTCAAAAAAATAGGACAGGTCATTTTTTTGACGGACAGGAAACACGGATCACGGATGCGGCTGCAAAACGGTGCATTTTCCGATTTTTCCACGGACCCATTGAAAGTCAATGGGTCCGCGAAAGAAAACGGAAAACGGCACAATGGCCACGGATGCACACAACGGTCGTGTGCATGAGGCCTTAGATACATAGCAAAGCAGACAGTATCACAAATGATTGAAACACATACAGAGCTTCACATGCAGTATCATTCATGATAGGATTAGATACACAGATTAGCAGACTGTATCAAACAGTACAGACACAACTGATAAATGTGCTTTACTGTTACAAGTCTGACCTCTAGTGGTTGTTTTCCAGTAAAACCCCTTGAATCCTGTATGTTTTTGTCAATCCAGATCCTGCCATTGAGGGTCTTCTAAGTTGCCTGCTAGCCAGTCATACCTCAGTAACTCAAGCAAGACAGGGTTAAGGTCATAAAAGAGAGTCATAAAGCTGAGGATGGGGGAGGTGGATGTACAAAGAGAAGTTGCAATGCTATGAGAGGCAATTCCTGGAGCTCCTAATGAGATGCATAACGGAAACGAGACGGATCCGTTTTGCAGCCAATAGATTTTTATTATGATGGAATGAATAACGGAATGCCTCTAAAGGCATTCCATTAGGCATTCCGTCATAGAATTGCGTTATGGTCCGTGGTAACGGAATCCATAACGCAATTCACATTTTACCACCAAACGAAGTGTGAACAAATTTTATAAGCGGAAATTCAATCATTTCTACTATCTATTTCTATCTCTATTTATCTAGCTATCCATCCATTCATCTCTATCTATGTCTATCCATCTATTCCCTGAAAGCTATCTATTGAGACGTGAAAATGTAAAGCTTGTGACCAATGGGCTGCTGACAAAAATACAAGTCTGTTACCCAGGGGTTTCAAAAGGTCAAGTCATATATCTCAAAGGCTTCAAAAGATCAAGTTGTGTATCCCAAGTGTTTCAAAAGATGAAGCCAGTATCACAGGCACATTTTGGGTGGAAAGGCGAGTTCTCCTTAGGGTAACTATGCCCCTCGCCGCACTTAACACCTGCTCTGATGCGACACTACTGGCCAGGCAGGAAAACTTGTCCAGGGCAAACCCGGCCAGTTGTGGCCACAAATCAAGTTTCTCTGTCCAGTGGTCTTGGATGTGGGATGTCAGGGTGCAGTCCAAGTATGCCACCACCTGCTGGTTCAGGTTCTGCTCCATGTCTTGATGCTGCTGCTGCTGCTGCTGGTGGGTGGTTTCCTCAATAGGCAGGTGAAGAAAAGTGCTCATTAGAGACTCCAGACTTAAAGGGATTCTGTCATGACATTTGAGGCCTATAACCTAAACATATGGCCAGGTTCCTACTAATAACCTGAATCCGAAACTGTCCTTATTAAATGAGCCTGTGGCTCTATTAGCACATAAAACAGGTTTTTATAACCTGTCATTCACCTAGCTAAGGTGTCCAAGGGGACGTCGCTTCATACAGGTTGCCCAGCTGCAGCCATCTCCGTCTGGTGCCCAGTGCCGCCTTCCCACTAGAAATCGCCGCCCTCCCTTTCTATAGAGCCGCCTCCCTCAGCCAGATCGCGCGTGTGCGCACTAGGTGTAACCTAATGCGCCCGTGCGGACTCCTGGCAGCGGCCTCGCTGAGCGAAGTGCGCATGCACCGGCCGGCGTACTTCGCTCAAACCTGCCTTGACCGCCCTATTGCTGCCATCCTCTCACAGCCGCACGGGATGTGGCTGAGGGAGCGGATGATTTTGGAGATGGTGCTGAGGTGAGGAAGGCGGCTCTATAGAAAGGGAGGGAGGTGAATGACAGGTTATAAAAATCAGTTTTATGTGCTAATAGAGCCACAGGCACATTTAATAAGGACAGTTTCGGATTCAGGTTATTAGTAGGGACCTGGCCATATGTTTAGGTTATAGGCCTCAAGTGTCATGACAGAATCCCTTTAAGTTGCTGCTGATGGATCTGCTGCTCCTGCCTCCCCCCACCCCCTTCCAGCAGTTATGGCAGTGGAGCATGACCGGGGCAAAGGTTTAAAAGTAATATCAGGAAGTATTACTTTACTGAGAGAGTAGTGGATGCATGGAATAGCCTTCCTGCAGAAGTGGTTGCTGCAAATACAGTGAAGGAGTTTAAGCATGCATGGGATAGGCATAAGGCCATCCTTCATATAAGATAGGGCCAGGGGCTATTCATAGTATTCAGTATATTGGGCAGACCAGATGGGCCAAATGGTTCTTATCTGCCGACACATTCTATGTTTCTATGACCGCAGAGGGCCCCCCTGGTCAGACCTTCCTGAGGATGGCAATGGTGCACGTAGGCAGCGGCCAACTGAGTACATAGGATGTCTCGATAGTAGTTGAGTTTATCCTCCCTCTTATCAGGTGGAAAAAAGGCCCCCATTTTGGAGAGGTAGCAAGGGTCTAACATGATGGAGAGTCAGTAGTCATCCCTCTGCCGAATGGGGATAACAACTCAGCATGTATCTATTTGCACAAGGGACTCGGAGGGACTCCGTGCCTCCATTTCCAATGCATACTGTCATGGTGTGTCGGGGACATCTGCCTGGTCTTCCTCGTCACCCTCTAGCTCCTCCTGCTCCTGTCCTGTCACTTGTGCAAAAAAAAATACATTGTTTGTGCTTGAATCTGCTCCTCTTCCTCCAGTTCAGCCCCCGGAGGGATCAGGTGGCCATGAGATATAGGCGACATATCCCCTGGCCAGCCAGATTTATCAGCATCTGCTCCAGGACTGGCAATTGACAAATAAAGTAGCCTCCTTAAAGGGCCTGAGCAAACGGCAGGTGTCACACATCAGCCTACACTGGCTAACGTCAAAGTTACACAGGGGAGTGCTCCTGTCCGCCTGCATCATCAAGAAATCGTTAATGGCCTTCATCGTCTCATATAGTCGTTTCAACATTTGGAGGATGGAGTTCCAATGGGTGTTAACATTGCATATCAGGCGATGTTGGGGAACATTATTCTGCCTTTGCAGCTCAAGGAGGGTTTGCTTTGCAGTGTAAGAGTGGCTGAAGTGCATGCAGAGTTTCCCAGCCATTTTCACGATGTCTTGCAGTTGGGTGGAAGACTTCAGGAACCTATTTAAAACCAGATTAAAGATGTGTGCCATGCAGAGTGCATGGGTCAGTCTTCCTTACTGAAGCACTGAAACGATTTTCTTCCCTATGTCAGTGACCATGGTTCTGATTTTAATTTGGCAAGGAGAAAGCCAGGTTTTAATTTCCTCTTAAAAGGATACAGAGCAGTTCCTCCCCGGTGTGACTCCAGGAAAACCAGGCAAACTAGGTGCAGAATAGCGTGACACTGCCATGTTCTGCATAGGTGGTATTCTGGAGTAGCACTCCGAAATGTGCCTGCATTGAAGGCTGCGGACGAGGTGGAGGATGAGGAGGCAGAAAAGGACATTGGTGCAGGACCCACAGCTTGAGATCGTGGAGGCGGCAGTGCCATCACCTGGCCAAGTTGCTCGTGTGGCTGGGCAGGAACCACATCTACCCAGTGGGGCCATAAAGGACATATATTGTCCTTGACCCTACTTAAAGCTCCACACGTCAGCACTGCAGTGAATTTTAGCAGACACCGACAGGCTCAAGTACTGGCCCACCGTCTGTCCAACATGTGTGTGCAGGGCTGGTAAAGCCTTTTTGGAGAAGTAATGATGGCTTGGGACTCTCCACCTTGGCTCAGCCCAAGCCATTAGTACTCTGAAAGGTGCAGAATCCACCACATGGAAAGGGAGGGACTGTAGTACCAGCAACTTATCCAGGAGCACATTCAGCTTCTGAGCCGTTGGATGAGTGCACACATACTGTTGTCTTTTTGCAATCGCCTTGGTGATCAGTTGCTGACGAAAGGAGTGATAAGGAGTAGGAAGAGCGGGAGCATGGTATCAGAGGAACCCACCAACTCCTGGCTGAGGGTGTCTGATGTCACTTGAGATAAAGTAAAAGACAGAGTCAACCATTCAGGGACAGCTGAGTTGCTGGTCAAAACACGACCGCTGGATGACACTGGCAAGGTGGTAGCGTGGACGTCTGCAATGCAGGAGCCTACCTTTCTGGAAACTGATATATTTATGTAAAATAAAACGTGAGTACCCTAAAATCTGTAGTATTAAACTGCAATTTAACCCCAATTAGAGAATCAAGGATTAACAGATTGAATTATATATAAAAGAACGCGAAGACCCTAAAATCTGTAGTATCAAGCCGCAATTTCACCCCAATTAGACAATCAAGGATTAACAGATTGAATTCTATCTAAAAGAACGTGAAGACCCTAAAATCGGTAGTATCCAGTCGCAATTTCACCCCAATTAGACAATCAAGGATTAACGGATAGTAATAGACAAACATCGGCCAGGACGTTTTGCGAACGCGTGTTCGCGATCAAATGTTCGCGAACCGCGCATTCGTGGCGCGCCCCATTGACTTTAATGGCAGGCGAACCTGTAAAACATTCAGGTCAAATTTGCAGCCACCAAATACTTACTAGAAGTGCACAAATAATCCCACAACATGGATAGTGACATACCAGAGGGGGATCATTGGCAAAAATTCCCACAAAAAATATGTATTTTAATCAGGGGCCATTTTTATGTCTTAAAGGGAAACTCTCAAAAATGTGCCATGCTGGAGCCTAGAATAATTCTATTTTAGGCCACGGGAGTAGAGGCCCCAAAAATTTGGCATTCGCCTAACAGAAAAGAACTTGTAATTATGTGGCTGGAGGTACATTAGGCGGTCACTGGATACAAATTTTACTGTAGGTCAGTACAGGCCCCAAAAATTAGGCATTCATCTGACAAAAAAGAACTTGTGATGATGTGGCTGGAGGTACATTAGGCGGTCACTGGCTAAAAATTTTACTGTAGGCCAGTACAGGCCCCAAAAATTAGGCATTCACCTGACAGAAAAGAACTTGTGATGATGTGGCTGGAGGTACATTAGGCGGACACTGGATGAAAAATGTTACTGTAGGCCAGTACAGGCCCCAAAAATTAGGCATTCACCTGACAGAAAAGAACTTGTGAAGATGTGGCTGGAGGTACATTAGGCGGTCACTGGATACAAATTTTACTGTAGGCCACTGGAGTACAGGCCCCAAAAATTAAGCATTCACCAGACAGAAAAGAACTTGTAATGATGTGGCTGGAGGTACATTAGGCGGACACTGGATACAAATTTTACTGTCGGCCAGTACAGGCCCCAAAAAGTAGGCATTCACCTGACAGAAAAGAGCTTGTGATGATGTGGCTGGAAGTACATTAGGCGGTCCCTGGATACAAATTTTAATGTCGGCCAGTACAGGCCCCAAAAAGTAGGCATTCACCTGACAGAAAAGAACTTGTGATGATGTGGCTGGAGGTATATAAGGCGGTCACTGGGTACTAATTGTATTGTCGGCCAGTACAGGCCCCAAAAATTAGGCATTCACCTGACAGAAAAGGTATTTTATGCCGCTGCATATACACTCACCTAAAGAATTATTAGGAACACCTGTTCTATTTCTCATTAATGCAATTATCTAGTCAACCAATCACATGGCAGTTACTTCAATGCATTTAGGGGTGTGGTCCTGGTCAAGACAATCTCCTGAACTCCAAACTGAATGTCAGAATGGGAAAGAAAGGTGATTTAAGCAATTTTGAGCGTGGCATGGTTGTTGCTGCCAGACGGGCCGGTCTGAGTATTTCACAATCTGCTCAGTTACTGGGATTTTCACGCACAACCATTTCTAGGGTTTACAAAGAATGGTGTGAAAAGGGAAAAACATCCAGTATGCGGCAGTCCTGTGGGCAAAAATGCCTTGTGGATGCTAGAGGTCAGAGGAGAATGGGCCGACTGATTCAAGCTGATAGAAGAGCAACGTTGACTGAAATAACCACTTGTTATAACCGAGGTATGCAGCAAAGCATTTGTGAAGCCACAACACGCACAACCTTGAGGCGGATGGGTTACAACAGCAGAAGACCCCACCGGGTACCACTCATCTCCACTACAAATAGGAAAAAGAGGCTACAATTTGCACGAACTCATCAAAATTGGACTGTTGAAGACTGGAAAAATGTTGCCTGGTCTGATGAGTCTCGATTTGTGTTGAGACATTCAAATGGTAGAGTCCGAATTTGGCTTAAACAGAATGAGAACATGTATCCATCCTCTGATGGCTACTTCCAGCAGGAAATGCACCATGTCACAAAGCTCGAATCATTTCAAATTGATTTCTTGAACATGACAATGAGTTCACTGTACTAAAATGGCCCCCACAGTCACCAGATCTCAACCCAATAGAGCATCTTTGGGATGTGGTGGAACGGGAGCTTCGTGCCCTGGATGTGCATCCCTCAAATCTCCATCAACTGCAAGATGCTATCCTATCAATATGGGCCAACATTTCTAAAGAATGCTATCAGCACATTGTTGAATCAATGCCACGTAGAATTAAGGCAGTTCTGAAGGCAAAAGGGGGTCCAACACTGTATTAGTATGGTGTTCCTAATAATTATTTAGGTGAGTGTACATAAGACAATGACCATTCTTTGTTCTGTGTGGTAGCGTATATGTGTGGGCTAGCATGAGGAAATTCAATTACACGTGGTCGTCACAGGTGTTGAATTCCTCAGAGATCCATGCCTCAATCATTTTTAGAAATGTGAGTTAGGTGAGTGCGCTTATAATTCATGATCCCCCCTGCTGCGCTGAACGTCCTTTCGGACAGGACATTCGACGAGGGGCAAGCGAAGAGTTCCATAGCAAATTGTGCCAGCTCTGGCCACAGGTCAAGCCTGCACACCCAGTAGTCCAGGGGTTCCTCACTTCTCAGAGCATCCACATCGGCCGTTAACCCGATGTAGTCGGACACCTGTCGGTCTAGGCGTTCCCCGAGGCTGGATACAGAGGGTGGCTGTCGATGGGTTGGTTGAAAGAATGATCTCATATCCGAAGTGACCAAGAGATCTTCAAACAGCCCTCTTCCTGCAGGCGCGGTAGGATTGGTACCCGCCCCTGTTTCCCTGTGGGTGGAAATTCCTCTGTCAGCGCACGCAACAGAAGAATGCAGCATCTCTCACAGCAAGGCCTGGAAATGCTGCATTCTGCCAGCCCTCTGTGATGCTGGTAACATGTCCGCCATTTTGTGTTTGTACCGGGGATCTAAGTACGTTGCCTCCCAGTACTGGTCCATGACCTTTATGCTTTTTATACGGGGTTCCCTCTTAAAACACTGGAGCATGAAGGCCTCCATTTGCATAAATTGGAAGCAGTGGAGCGCCCTGGCTCCTGCTCATCGCCCAGGAGAATGTCATCCTAGGTCTCCTCCCCCCAGCCATGGACAACACCAGGGTCCCCAAAAAGTTTAAAGTCCCCCTCAAAGCCTGCTCTTCATGCTCATCCTCCACCTACCCACAGCCACCTTCCTTCTCTGACTCCTCTTCAGACTCCTGCTGACTTGTCTCAGATGGAGTAGCCCCCCCTGGGAATTCATTCAGCATTGCAACTTCATCATCTTCAAGCTCCTCGACGGCTTGATCAATGATACGACGCACTGCACGCTCCAGAAAGAAGGAGTAAGGTACGATGTCACTGATGGCGCCCTGGCTGCGACTGACCAGTTTGGTGATCTCATCAAATGGCCGCTGAAGTCTGCATGCGTTGCGCATGAGCAGCCACTGGCGTGGTGAAAAGAAACCAAGCTCCCCAGAACCTGTCCTGCTGCAGAGTTTGTACAGGTAGTCGTTAACGGCACCGTGCTGCTGGAGCAGCCAATCAAGCATATACAAGATGGAGTTCCAGTGCGTCGGGCAGTCACAAATCAGACATCTGACGGGCAAGTGGTGTCGCCGCTAAACGTCAGCAAGGTGAGCCATGGCCATGTAAGATCTTCTAAAATGGCCAGAGATTTTCCTGGCCTGCCACAAGACGTCCTGGACCCTGGAGTATTTGTCAATGAATCGCTGCACGACTAAGTTCAGGACATGTGCCATGCATCATTTTGTCCTGTTTCAGCGTGCTCAGCAGATTGGCACCGTTGTCGCACACCAGTTTACCAACTGTCAAATTGAGCGGGGTTAGCCACTGATCGGCCTGTGACCGCAGAACTGAAAACAGTGCAGGACCGGTGTGGCTCTTGGCTTCCAGGCACAACAGCCGCAGCACAGCATGGCAACGTCTCACCTCAAATAGGTTCTGGGGAGCTTGGGGGCGCAGCAGAAGAGGTGGTTGCAGTGGAAAGAGGAGTCAGCCGAGGAGGACACAGAGGATGGAGTAGGAGGAGGAGAAGAAGAGGCAGGCCTGCATGCAATCCGTGGCAGTAACACCAAATCCACATGGGAGCCACGGGTTACATGCTTGATGGCCGTCAGAAGGTTCACCCAGTGGGCAGAAAAAGTTATGTACCTTCCCTGCCCGTGTTTGCTAGACCACGTGTCTGTGGTCAGATGTATGTGTATCCAAAAGGTCGGCACTGCTCCTTAGCGATTTTGCAGTGCACGTGTCAGCGGGCAGGAATCCCAATAGATAATGTATGAAGGAAAGACCTGCACTCGCACTGTTGATGTATCATGCAAATTTATTCTGTCATATATTAAAGCATAGTGACGCGTTTCAGCATCTAAGTGCTTTCATCAGACTGTGGTCAGATGTAGTGATGGCCTTGCAGTTCACCTGGCAGTCGGTTTGCAGTGAACTTTGCACGTTCGCGATCTGCCAAACATGCAAACATATGGCGATGTCCACACGCGCCATATTCTTTTGCATTGCGCCGAACTTTTACCCATGACACATCCATCAGGTGGGACTGGAAAGCCAACTGAGACGTTTCAGCACATGGACACACCCCCAACCCTATAATAGAACCCGATCTGGCAGCCTTTTTACATTATGTGTTTTGCCAGCGTAGGGAGAGGTTGCATTTTGGAGCAGGGACAGGCTGTTAGGGACACCAAACGCTAGCTAATAGGGCCACAAAAGTCCTTTTAAGGACTAATAACGTTATGCTATTGATAGGTGTGATACACAGAGGAGTGTGATATACTTATAATATACTTTCTAACATAGAAAGTATATTATAGTGCATTTCTATGCTTCCAGAAAATACTGATTGAGGCCTGCGATCTATCAGCTTCCACAAAATAGTGATTGAGGTTTTCCATATACCAGAGTCCACAAAATTACTGCTTGAGGGTGATATACCAGCTTCAACTAACAATTGATTGAGGCCTTCCATATATCAGCTTCCACAAAATAGTGATAGAGGTTTTCCATATACCTGCGTCCACAAAATTACTGCTCGAGGGTGATATACCAGCTTCAACTAACAACTGATTGAGGCCTGCCATATATCAGCTTCCACAAATACTGCTCCTCTCTAGGGACTTTGACACAGGGTCATTTTGAAAATGACAGGCAGAGGAAGAGGCAGAGCGTTCCGCAGGGGTGGTAGGGGTCGGGCAGGTGCACCAGGCCAGAGCCTAAGTGGGAAGTTGGAGAAGGTGCGTGCGATTATGTCAAAGGACGCACCAGAGTTGGTTGAGTGGCTCACTCAGTCTTCAGTTTCTGCACACTCCTCATCCTCTGTATCTGCACCCTCCTCACTCTCTGCTGTGTGCACCCCCAAAGACACCACCACCACCATCATAGCCCCTCGACTCGAGTCAGAGGAATTATTTTCCCATCCATTCCCAGACCATACCGATGTTCAGACATTCTTGCCATCGGATAAGGAAGAGGAGATAGCAACGCCCGCCAACCAGCGGTCTGACGACAGTACCCAGATCCGCCCAAGGAGGGTGGTCCCCGCTGTTGCTGCCTACTCCAAGATCTCTGATGTCAGTGGTGGTGAAGGTGACGATGATGACGTGTCGATGGACGTCACGTGGGTGCCTACAAAAGAGGAAGAGGAGTGAGAGACGGAGCAGCAGATAGGGAAGAGAAGGAGGAGAAGCAGGCAGAACGAGCAGTGCACAGGAGTCAAAAAGCAGACTGCAAATGTATCTGGAGCGAGCCATTCACCATGCACGGTCACATCTTGTGCTCCCAGGACGCCAACACATGACTCCACAGTGTGGGCTTTTTTTAACGTGTCAGCTGCTGATAATATTGCTGCCATCTGCAGCCTGCGCTGTTAACGCATACGTCGAAGTAAGCCCAACACTCACCTAGGGACGACCCACTTAAGAAAGCACCTGGCCTCCCATCACCAGTGGGAGTAACACTATCAGAACCCACAAAGCCACACTCCCGGTGCTCCACGTCCTGCCTCTTCTCCTCCTCCTCTCTCCTCCCATTTGTCCTCCACACCAGATTCCACCATGTCGTCATCGCTAGGGTTGACGAACTTTAGGACTTTTGGACCCCGGACCGGAACCTGAACATTTCCGTAAAAGTTCGGGTTCGGTGTTCGGCGATTTCTTGGCGCTTTTTGAAAGGCTGCACAGCAGCCAATCAACAGGCGTCATACTACTTGCCCCAAGAGGCCATCACAGCATTGCCTACTAATGGCATGGCTGTGATTGGCCAGAGCAGCATGTGACCCAGGCTCTATATAAGCTTGAGTCACATAGCGCTGCACGTCACTCTGCTGTTACAAGTGTAGGGAGAGGATGCTGCTGGACTTGTGATTTCAGGGAGAGAAACTACAGCAAATGTTTTTTTTTTTTATCAGATCATTTTTATTGCTTTTTCAAGAAAATTTGTAATACAATTACAACAATAACCCACCCTTCCCACCCAACCCCACCCCAACCCCACCCCAAAGCACGACCATTTAGAAGGAGCAGTATACAGTCCATAACTGTGATTAGAAAGTCCATCTGGAAAAATCATAGTCCATTCTCTTAAATCTTAGCACATGGCATCATAGAGCTTCCGTACTACTAAATATATATCCACATAATATACCAGCACAAACATACCATCATAGTCTACTATCCCACATTTTATCATTCACATACTCATACACATCCATCTCTAACACTCCTTTCATACCCTGCAAGCATATTCTAGGACAAGTCATAATGT
Source organism: Bufo bufo (assembly GCF_905171765.1). Taxonomy (NCBI): domain Eukaryota; kingdom Metazoa; phylum Chordata; class Amphibia; order Anura; family Bufonidae; genus Bufo; species Bufo bufo. The sequence goes on from NC_053390.1 coordinate 575,887,222, forward strand.
GTAATCCACGAGGACCATATCCCTTCAAATTTTTTCTTCGAGTTCCTTTTCAAATAAACATATTCCTCTAGCTTAACCAGTGTATGTACCTTACTTACTACTTCCTGAATCGTAGGAGCTGTTTCATCAATCCAATGAAATGCTATGCACTTCCTTGCTTGATATAATATCCTCATTACGGCCACCTTTGTTTTGAGCATGTTTCTTGGTACTGTCACAAAACCAAGTAAACAGGTCAATGGACCAATTTCTAGATTGATTTGAAAAACCCTGTTTATAAGTTCCACTATCTCAACCCAATACCTTCTTAATCGTGGGCAATTCCACATAAGATGAATCAAATCTGCATTACTAATATTACAACGTGGACAGACATCATTCTCCCTATAACCCATTCTGAATAATAATGCAGGTGTTCTATAGACCCTATGTAGGAGATATAATTGTGAGATCCTATATGACTCGCTCAGTGACAGCGTCGGTAGGTCGGTGAGAATTTCCTTCCATTGCTCCTCAGTTAGCTCCTCAATATCCTTCTTCCATTTCTCATACAGTTTCAGTGGGTTGGATTTATCAATTTCCTCCCTGAGTGTGTTGTAATATATGGATATCACCCCACTAGTGGATCCTGACCTTGCTGTGTAATCAATGATGAGGCATCTGGCTGCCTGTTGGATCTTTCCCTTCTTTTCCTGAGTTTGAATAGCGTGCCTCAACTGTAAATACACATAGAAATATTTATGTGGAATACTAAATTCCTGTCTTAATACCTCAAAGTTCTTTAATGACCCGTCTGAGAACAGTTGGGCCATCCTCCCCAACCCATATTGCTCCCACTGTTGCACTCCACTGATCTTATTCAATTCAGAGTATATGCAGTTGGGCCATATAGGTGTGTGAGTACTATACCCGGTTATACTCATTCTTTCTTTGGTTTTCCACCATATCTTATGCATCATGTTTATCAATGGATATTGAGTACCATGAGAATGAAATGAACCATCCTCTAAAGCCGACAATAAGCACGTACGATGTATCATATGTTGAACAATGCGGCCAGCACTATTCAATTGTGTCACATCCCCCCATCCTCTAAAATGCTGTAACTGGGCTGCAATGTAATAGGACCAAGGATCTGGTACAGCCAGTCCTCCTTGTGTTTTAGGTCGTTGAAGGTTGAAAGCTTAATCCTAGGGACACCTCCCCTCCATATTAAATCCCTGAACACTGCGTTAACAGTATTAAAAAACATAAGTGGAATCCAGGTCGGTGCGTTATGGAGAAGATATAAGAGTTTTGGCATCAATATCATTTTCAAGAGATTAACCCGTCCGATCACAGATAAAGGTAATTTGCTCCAGGCCTGTATTTTCTTCCTAAATTCAATAAGCATTGGCACTAAGTTTAGACGCTCATAGTCACCTAGATTCGCAGTTACCCACATCCCCAAATACTTTAAAGACGACACTACCTGTAACCCTCCCGTATTAGGTGGTGGCACAATACTACTATCACCTAGGGGTAATAAGGCAGATTTTGACCAATTAATCACTAACCCGGACATAGCCCCAAATTGATTGATGATTGCCATTGCAGCAGGAAGAGACTGCTCCCAGTCGTCCAAGAATAAAAGTAAGTCGTCTGCATATAATGCTACTTTTTCTATTCTAGGCCCGTATTGAAGTCCTTTGACATTAGCAGCCATTCTCAGAGCTTCCGCTAAGGGCTCCACTGCCACCGCGAAGAGAATCGGCGACAGCGGACACCCCTGTCTAGTTCCTCTAAACAACATGAACGGATCAGACAGATCCCCATTAACCCTCACCGCCGCTCTAGGGCATGCATATAATAGTTGAACCCATGAAATAAATTCAACTCCAAAGCCCATTTTTTTAAGTACCAACCATAAATAGCGCCATTCCACGCTGTCAAACGCTTTGGCCGCATCAAGAGATGCGACCGCCGTGGTCGAGGCGTGGACATGTGTCGCTTGAATGTTCAGAAATAGACGTCTGATATTTACCGCCGTCGACATATTTGGCATAAAGCCTGCTTGATCCTGACATACTAAGGTAGTTATCACTGAGTTCAGACGATTTGCTAATACTTTCGCTAAAAGTTTAATATCAACTGGGAGTAAAGAAATGGGTCTATACGCTTCAGCTTCAAGCACATCTTTACCTGGCTTGGGCAAGAGCGCAATGACCGCTTCATTCATGGAGTCAGGGAGCCGACCCTTCCGCTTGGCATCATCACAAACCTCCAGTAATTGAGGGAGGAGAATGTCAGAATAACATTTGTATATCTCGGCTGGTAGGCCATCCCTTCCTGGGGCTTTGTTATTAGACATTGTACTTAATGCTACCTCTAACTCTTGTACAGTAATAGGACCATCCAATAGTGTTTTATGTTCATTTGATAGGGTACGCAATTTTAAGGGTTGCAAAAACTGACCTATCTCCCCATCTGTAACTTTCAGTTTGGATTTATATAATGTGGAATAGAAGGAATACATGACCTGGAGCAAACGCGGTGGTTCAGTTTGAATAACACCATATGAATCTCTCAAAGCCGCAATATACGTGGACTGTAATTGGGCTTTAGATATTAGTGACAAAAGTCTACCCGCTCTCTCCCCCTCCTCATAGAAGGTCTGCTTTTGAAAGAATCGATTATTTTTTGCCTGCATCAGTAACCTGTCATTCAATTTTTGTTGGGACTCTTTCCATTTCTCTCTAGTGACATCTTGTGGTTGTAGTATAAAATCCGCCTCTGCTGCCTCTACTTCCATGATTAACTTTTTCGTGTGTGCCATAGATTCATTCTTTTTCCTGTTTACTTCTGCTATAAGCAGACCCCTCAAAAATGCTTTCATAGTCTCCCACACTATTGACTTGGTTGCAGATGGTGAATTAATCTGGAAAAATTCTTTAAGTTTTTCGCCAATTTCGCCAGCATCTGTCAGGAGAGGTAACCAATAAGGATTAAACTTCCAACCCCCACACTTATTGCTCCATGTTTTACGAAGGTCAAGCATCATCAATACAGGTGAATGATCTGAGATCCTTCGTGGTAAATACTGTCCCTTACGTATTGACCTATAAGGGCATTACCAAGAATGAGGTCTATCCTGGATAGAGAATTATATGTACTAGAGCAGCATGAAAATTGCTTTACTACCGGATTTTTCAACCTCCAAAAATCTAACAACATAGCTTCCTGCATCAATACCCCAAAAGGTGTCATCCCTTTCACTTGAAGAGTTTGACCCGACCCCATTCTATCCAGGTCATAATTGAGAATATTGTTTACGTCCCCCAGTAATAAGACTGGAATATCAGGCACATCTGCTATAAACTGTAGAATATTTTTAAGTACCACTGGTGAATATGGTGGTGGAATGTACACTCCCACTAGAACACATGTAGTTGCAAAAATCACACAATGCAAACAGATATACCTCCCTTCTTTGTCCACCTTTTTAGCAATGCATTGAAACGCAATTGACCTGTGTATCAGGAGACTCACCCCCCTCGCATAGGACGAGAAAGTGGAATGATAACAGTGTCCTGCCCACCTAGGGGTAAGCAATTTAGTCTGATCTGAGGTGAGATGAGTCTCCTGCACACAACAAATCAGAGGCTGATGCTGACTTAAGCAGTCCATAACCGCCCGTCTTTTAATCACATCTTTAATTCCCCCGTACATTCCAGCTGAGAACATTAACCTTCCCCTCCATATTCGAATATCATAGAATGTGTACATCCAGCATCCAGACTAATAGCATTAAGAGAACAGACATAGTAGTAAGACATGTCATATTTAGACCGTAGACTTATACCTACAACCTCATATACAGTGCGTGCATTTAGGCAAAACAAAACACCCCCCTCCCACTCCCCAAAACTTTCCCTCCCAAACATTCCAAGTTATTTCTCAACACAGCGACCACCTCAACAACGGGCCCCACAATAACACCTATATAAGGCCTGTGGGAAAAAAGGTACACAACCCGCTATTAAAGTTAATCGTGTGCTGAAAACCTTCCTCCAGTCACTTGGAGAAGAGGTTGAAGCATACCTAGAAATAACTGTGGGTGCGCAACCATTAGGTAGTGAGCTCATAGAAGGGCCCAGAACCTCCCTCACATTACTCCTCGGACAATTATGTGCGAAACAGTTAAGGAATGATTATACCTATCAGACTATACATTCCAATAGAATTCTACAGTAAGACTCTTGCTCACATGCCCTCAACATACATAACACCACACCTGAACATTCACACCCAAACACCATAAGGCAGCATCCACAGAATTATATGACCTGAGCCTATAAACATAATGGCACTTCTTCTAATGCAGATCAGCCTTGTTCTGCTGCAAGCTGCCTCTCATGTCGGTCTGTCCATCTTGCTGCCTCTTTCAGATCCTCGAAAAAATGTGTGGCTCCCAACGCGGCTACCCGTAGCTTGGCCGGATACATCATGGAATAGGACACGCCATGTGCTCGCAGACGCCTCTTCACATCTGTAAATCTGGCCCTTCGCTTCTGGACCTCTTGCGAATAATCCGGGAATAGTGCTACTTTATGCCCATCAACCTACAGATCTGGTTTATCCCGCGCTTTTCTCAAGATAATGTCCCGGTCTCTGAAGTGTAAGATCTTAATCAGAACTGTTCTGGGTGGGGCACCTGGCGGTAAAGGTCGCGTAGGGACCCTGTGGGCCCTTTCCACTGCAAATAAGGGAGTTAATACATCTGCTCCAAAGTTCTCCCGTAACCAGGATTCAAAATATTCTGACGGATTCCACCTTCCACTTTCTCTGGTGCTCCCACCACACGTACATTATTTCTGCGAGATCGATTTTCGAGATCATCCTGCTTTGCGGCAATAATGTCCAATCTCATTGAATAATCCCTCACATTATTAGTCAGAGGTGTCATGGCTAGGGATGAGCGAACCCAAACTGTATAGTTCGGGTTCGTACCGAATTTTGGGGTGTCCGTGACACGGACCCGAACCCGAACATTTTCGTAAAAGTCCGGGTTCGGGTTCGGTGTTCGGCGCTTTCTTGGCGCTTTTTGAAAGGCTGCAAAGCAGCCAATCAACAAGCGTCATACTACTTGCCCCAAGAGGCCATCACAGCCTTGCCTACTATTGGCATGGCTGTGATTGGCTAGTGCAGCATGTGACCCAGCCTCTATATAAGCTTGGGTCACGTAGCGCTGCACGTCACTCTGCTGATACAAGCGTAGGGAGAGGTTGCTGCTGCGACGTTAGGGCAAGATTAGGCAGATTAACTCCTCCAAAAGACTTCATTCAGTGATCGATCTCCAGCTGTGGATCATTGAAGTGCTGATATTGAATTGCTCACTTTTTTTGGCTGCCCAGAGCGTTTTTATATCACTTTTTTTTGGGGTGATCGGCGGCCATTTTGTGGCTTGTGGTGCGCCAGCACAAGCTACCACCAAGTGCATTTAACCATCAATAGTGTGGTTATTTTTAGCTATATCCTACATCAGGGGCAGGCTGAGCCTGTGTCACCCAAGTGCATTTAACCATCAATAGTGTGGTTATTTTTTGGCCATATACTACATCAGGTGCAGGCTGAGCCTGTGTCACCCAAGTGCATTTAACCATCAATAGTGTGGTTATTTTTTGCTATATCCTACATCAGGGTCAAGCTTTCATCAAGTGCATTTAACCATCAATAGTGTGGTTATTTTTTGGCCATATACTACATCAGGTGCAGGCTGAGCCTGTGTCACCCAAGTGCATTTAACCATCAATAGTGTGGTTATTTTTTGGCCATATACTACATCAGGGGCAAGTTGAGCCTGTCACCCAGCGCCTAAAAAATAGGCCTGACATTTCTATTCCTCCAAATCAGTACTGTTTTAGCTGGTCAAGTTATTTTTAGTGACCGTAAAAGCACAGTTTTTGTTCTGGGTTGAAAAACTATTCCCAAATTTGCCATTCTCAAAATTAGTAGTTTCTGCTATATCAGGCCTACTTTAAATCTATCCCAAAAAGGGTATATTAGATTCAAGGTGCTGATAGGGTCATTCTGAAAAACTTAACACACACGCTACAGTGCAGATACAAGTCTAATTCTGTGATTAAACGTATACCTGTCACACAGCGCCTAAAAAATAGGCCAGACATTTATATTCCTCCAAATCAGTACTGTTTTAGCTGGTAAAATTATTTTTAGTGACCGTAAAAGCATAGTTTTTGTTCTGGGTTGAAAAACTATTCCCAAATTTGCCATTCTCAAAATTAGTAGTTTCTGCTATATCAGGCCTACTTTAAATCTATCCCAAAAAGGGTATATTAGATTCAAGGTGCTGATAGGGTCATTCTGAAAAACTTAACACACACGCTACAGTGCAGATACAAGTCTAATTCTGTGATTAAACGTATACCTGTCACACAGCGCCTAAAAAATAGGCCAGACATTTATATTCCTCCAAATCAGTACTGTTTTAGCTGGTAAAATTATTTTTAGTGACCGTAAAAGCATAGTTTTTGTTCTGGGTTGAAAAACTATTCCCAAATTTGCCATTCTCAAAATTAGTAGTTTCTGCTATATCAGGCCTACTTTAAATCTATCCCAAAAAGGGTATATTAGATTCAAGGTGCTGATAGTGTCATTCTGAAAAACTTAACACACACGCTACAGTGCAGATACAAGTCTAATTCTGTGATTAAACGTATACCTGTCACACAGCGCCTAAAAAATAGGCCAGACATTTATATTCCTCCAAATCAGTACTTTTTTAGCTGGTCAAATTATTTTTTGTGACCGTAAAAGCACAGTTTTTGTTCTGGGTTGAAAAACTATTCCCAAATTTGCCATTCTCAAAATTAGTAGTTTCTGCTATATCAGGCCTACTTTAAATCTATCCCAAAAAGGGTATATTAGATTCAAGGTGCTGATAGTGTCATTCTGAAAAAATTAACACACACGCTACAGTGCAGATACAAGTCTAATTCTGTGATTAAACGTATACCTGTCACACAGCGCCTAAAAAATAGGCCAGACATTTATATTCCTCCAAATCAGTACTGTTTTAGCTGGTCAAATTATTTTTAGTGACCGTAAAAGCACAGTTTTTGTTCTGGGTTGAAAAACTATTCCCAAATTTGCCATTCTCAAAATTAGTAGTTTCTGCTATATCAGGCCTACTTTAATCTATCCCAAAAAGGTATATTAGATTCAAGGTGCTGATAGTGTCATTCTGAAAAACTTAACACACACGCTACAGTGCAGATACAAGTCTAATTCTGTGATTAAACGTATACCTGTCACACAGCGTCTAAAAAATAGGCCTGACATTTATATTCCTCCAAATCAGTACTGTTTTAGCTGGTCAAGTTATTTTTAGTGACCGTAAAAGCACAGTTTTTGTTCTGGGTTGAAAAACTATTCCCAAATTTGCCATTCTCAAAATTAGTAGTTTCTGCTATATCAGGCCTACTTTAAATCTATCCCAAAAAGGGTATATTAGATTCAAGGTGCTGATAGTGTCATTCTGAAAAACTTAACACACACGCTACAGTGCAGATACAAGGCTAATTCTGTGATTAAACGTATACCTGTCATACAGCGCCTAAAAAATAGGCCTCACATTTATATTCAGCTAAATCTGTCATTACTGGTGTGCCTGTATTAGTGTAATACGGTACCTAAATAGATAGCCAGACAGTGTTAGGTGTCTGTAAAAAAAGGCCTGAATTTTAATTCAATACATTGGCCCGAATAATATTTTTCTTATTGTGGTGAACGGTAACAATGAGGAAAACATCTAGTAAGGGACGTGGACATGGTCGTGGTGGTGTTAGTGGACCCTCTGGTGCTGGGAGAGGATGTGGCCGTTCTGCCACAGCCACACGTCCTAGTGTACCAACTACCTCAGGTCCCAGTAGCCGCCAGAATTTACAGGGATATTTGGTGGGGCCCAATGCCGTTCTAAGGATGGTAAGGTCTGAGCAGGTACAGGCATTAGTCAATTGGGTGGCCGACAGTGCATCCAGCACGTTCACATTATCTCCCACCCAGTCTTCTGCAGAAAGCGCACAGATGGCGCATGAAAATCAAGCCCATCAGTCTGTCACATCACCCCCATTCATATCAGGGAAACTGTCTGAGCCTCAAGTTATGCAGCAGTCTCTTATGCTGTTTGAAGACTCTGCTGCCAGGGTTTCCCAAGGGCATCCACCTAGCCCTTCCCCAGGGGTGGAAGAGATAGAATGCACTAACGCACAACCACTTATGTTTCCTGATGATGAGGACATGGGAATACCACCTCAGCACGTCTCTGATGATGACGAAACACAGGTGCCAACTGCTGCGTCTTTCTGCAGTGTGCAGACTGAACAGGAGGTCAGGGATCAAGACTGGGTGGAAGACGATGCAGGGGACGATGAGGTCCTAGACCCCACATGGAATGAAGGTCGTGCCACTGACTTTCACAGTTCGGAGGAAGAGGCAGTGGAGAGACCGAGCCAACAGCGTAGCAAAAGAGGGAGCAGTGGGCAAAATCAGAACACCCGCCGCCAAGAGACTCCGCCTGCTACTGACCGCCGCCATCTGGGACCGAGCACCCCAAAGGCAGCTTCAAGGAGTTCCCTGGCATGGCACTTCTTCAAACAATGTGCTGACGACAAGACCCGAGTGGTTTGCACGCTGTGCCATCAGAGCCTGAAGCGATGCATTAACGTTCTGAACCTTAGCACAACCTGCATGACCAGGCACCTGCATGCAAAGCATGAACTGCAGTGGAGTAAACACCTTAAAAACAAGGAAGTCACTCAGGCTCCCCCTGCTACCTCTCCTGCTGCTGCCACCTCGGCCTCTTCTGCTGCTGCCGCCTCGGCCTCTTCCTCCGCCTCTGAGGGAACTTTGGCACCTGCCGCCCAGCAAACATGGGATGTACCACCAACACCACCACCTGCGTCACCAAGCATCTCAACCATGTCACACGGCAGCGTTCAGCTCTCCATCTCACAAACATTTGAGAGAAAGCGTAAATTCCCACCTAGCCACCCTCGATCCCTGGCCCTGAATACCAGCATTTCTAAACTACTGGCCTATGAAATGCTGTCATTTAGGCTGGTGGACACAGACAGCTTCAAACAGCTCATGTCGCTTGCTGTCCCACAGTATGTTGGTCCCAGCCGCCACTACTTCTCAAGAGAGCCGTGCCTTCCCTGCACAACCAAGTGTCCGATAAAATCAAGTGTGCACTGTGCAACGCCATCTGTGGCAAGGTCCACCTAACCACAGATACGTGGACCAGTAAGCACGGCCAGGGACGCTATATCTCCCTAACTGCACACTGGGTAAATGTAGTGGCGGCTGGGCCCCAGGTGGAGAGCTGTTTGGCGCACGTCCTTCCGCCGCCAAGGATCGCAGGGCAACATTCTTTGCCTCCTGTCTCCTCCTCCTCCTACTCAGCTTCCTCCTCCTCTTCTTCCACCTGCTCATCCAGTCAGCCACACACCTTCACCACCAACTTCAGCACAGCCCGGGGTAAACGTCAGCAGGCCGTTCTGAAACTCATATGTTTAGGGGACAGGCCCCACACCGCACAGGAGTTGTGGCGGGGTATAGAACAACAGACCGACGAGTGGTTGCTGCCGGTAAGCCTCAAGCCCGGCCTGGTGGTGTGCGATAATGGGCGAAATCTCGTTGCAGCTCTGGGACTAGCCGGTTTGACGCACATCCCTTGCCTGGCGCATGTGCTGAATTTGGTGGTGCAGAAGTTCATTCGCAACTACCCCGACATGTCAGAGCTGCTGCATAAAGTGCGGGCCGTCTGTTCGCGCTTACGGCGTTCACAACCTGCCGCTGCTCGCCTGTCTGCGCTACAGCGTAACTTCGGCCTTCCCGGTCACCGCCTCATATGCGACGTGCCCACCAGGTGGAACTCCACCTTGCACATGCTGGACAGACTGTGCGAGCAGCGTATAAAGACAATGTGCCCACCTTACTTCCTACACTGGAGCGTGATAGGAAGACGCGCTACTGAGAGCATTCCCAAATGTCACAGGGGAACCAGTGGAAACCCAAGGCGAAGGCAGAGGAGGAGCAAGAGGTCGCCAACGCAGCTGTGTCACGGCCAGCTCCTCTGAGGGCAGGGTTAGCATGGCAGAGATGTGGAAAAGTTTTGTCACCACGCCACAGCTAACTGCACCACCACCTGATACGGAAAGTGTTAGCAGGAGGCAACATTTCACTAACATGGTGGAACAGTACCTGTGCACACCCCTCCACGTACTGACTGATGGTTCGGCCCGATTCAACTTCTGGGTCTCCAAATTGTCCACGTAGCCAGAGCTAGCCTTTTATGCCTTGGAGGTGCTGGCCTGCCCGGCGGCCAGCGTTTTGTCTGAACGTGTATTCAGCACGGCAGGGGGCGTCATTACAGACAAACGCAGCCGCCTGTCTACAGCCAATGTGGACAAGCTGACGTTCATAAAAATGAACCAGGCATGGATCCCACAGGACCTGTCCATCCCTTGTGCAGATTAGACATTAAATACCTCCCCTTAACCATATATTATTGTACTCCAGGGCACTTCCTCATTCAATCCTATTTTTATTTTAATTTTACCATTATATTGCGGGGCAACCCAAAGTTGAATGAACCTCTCCTCTGTCCGGGTGCCGGGGCCTAAATATGTGACAGTGGCCTGTTCCAGTGGTGGGTGACGTGAAGCCTGATTCTCTGCTATAACATGAAGACTGATTCTGTGCTGACATGAAGCCAGATTCTCTGTTACGGGACTTCTCTCCTCTGCCTGGGTGCCTGGGCCTAAATATGTGACAGTGGCCTGTTCCAGTGGTGGGTGACGTGAAGCCTGATTCTCTGCTATGACATGAAGACTGATTCTGTGCTGACATGAAGCCAGATTCTCTGTTACGGGACCTCTCTCCTCTGTCTGGGTGCCAGGGCCTAAATGTGTGACAGTTGCCTGTTCCAGTGGTGGGTGACGTGAAGCCTGATTCTCTGCTATGACATGAAGACTGATTCTGTGCTGACATGAAGCCAGATTCTCAGTTACGGGACCTCTCTCCTCTGTCTGGGTGCCAGGGCCTAAATGTGTGACAGTGGCCTGTTCCAGTGGTGGGTGACGTGAAGCCTGATTCTCTGCTATGACATGAAGACTGATTCTGTGCTGACATGAAGGCAGATTCTCTGTTACGGGACCTCTCTCCTCTGTCTGGGTGCCAGGGCCTAAATGTGTGACAGTGGCCTCTTCCAGTGGTGGATGACGTGAAGCCTGATTCTCTGCTATGACATGAAGACTGATTCTGTGCTGACATGAAGCCAGATTCTCTGTTACGGGACCTCTCTCCTCTGTCTGGGTGCCGGGGCCTAAATATGTGACAGTGGCCTGTTCCAGTGGTGGGTGACGTGAAGCCTGATTCTCTGCTATGACATGAAGACTGATTCTCTGCTGACATGAAGCCAGATTCTCTGTTACGGGACCTCTCTCCTCTGTCTGGGTGCCAGGGCCTAAATGTGTGACAGTGGCCTCTTCCAGTGGTGGATGACGTGAAGCCTCGGGTCCCCATTGACTTCAATGGGGTTCGGGACGAAGTTCGGGTCGGGTTCGGATCCCGAACCGGAACATTTCCGGGAAGTTCGGCCGAACTTCTCGAACCCGAACGTCCAGGTGTTCGCTCAACTCTAGTCATGGCGTCCTCCATTTCTCCCATCCGACCCTCCAGAGCTGTCGTGTGGTCAGCCAGCTTTCTCATATCGTGCCTCACTATTAAGACATTGTCACGAGGGTATCGAGAACCACGCCTGACTCCGTTATACCCGGGGTCAGGAAGTCGCAGCGGTTGGCTGCACGCTCTATGTAAGATAGGGCTGTTTCCTTATGGTAGCTTTCTGGGTTTGCTTTGCAAACCCTTTTGGCTCACTCAGGGATCCGTAGCTCCTTCTCCTCAGCTGTTCCTTGTCCAGCACTCCCAAACCTCCTTATATTCCTCTCTCACACTTCTCTGGTTGCCAGAGATAGAACTTCCTGCCTGGACATCTATTCTGACCATCTGGAGCTGTGTTGCTGCGTTCTCTGGTAGTTGGTCCAGAACGCTACCCTCCGGATCCCTGTTGGACCTCTGTGGTCTATTGTTATCGCCCACCTGGGTGTATGTGTTTGTCTGTATTGTCTGTCCTCTCCCTGGTGTTTCCCTCTTAGTAATAGTGGTGCGGACTAGCGATCCCACCGGCCCGTTCACTATCTAGGGCTCATTTTAGGGAAAGCCAGGGTTTAGGCACGTGATCGCCGCACGGGTGAGGAACCCGTCTAGGGACGTCAGGGCAGTCAGGTGCCAGCCGCAAGGTGAGTTAGGGGTCACCACCTTTCCCTCTCCCTTGGGCAGGGCTTTCCTTTTTATCCTCCCTGTGCGTGACGTCGGTCAATACATTATCTCTGGCCCTTATTTTGTGTAGGTAAAAAAAATTTTTTTTTACCTACTTGGAATCCAGTATGGATCAAATTGCTGCTCTGTCCAAACAACTTCATGGCCTGTCTTTTGAGGTGGCAGGATTGAAGGAGTCGGTCCTCCAGCAACAGCAGCAATTACAACTGACCGCAAGCCCAGCGGTTGCTACTGGTAACCAGGTTGTTGCGGAACCCAAGGTCCCTCTCCCTGACAGATTTTCTGGGGGAAGGGACAAGTTTTTGACATTCCGTGAGGCCTGTAAGTTATATTTTAAACTGCGCCCTTACTCCTCTGGTAATGAAGATCAGCGGGTGGGGGTTGTTATTTCCCTGCTGCAGGGGGACCTGCAGTCCTGGGCGTTCTCTTTACCTACTGATTCCCAGGCTCTCCGGTCAGTGGATGAGTTTTTCGGGGCTTTGGGTCTCATATATGACGACCCTGACCGAGTCGCACTGGCTGAATCAAGATTACGGAGACTCTTACAAGGAGAGCGGCCGGTAGAGGAGTATTGCTCTGAATTCCGTAGGTGGGCTATGGATACCCAATAGAACGACCCGGCTCTCAGGAGTCAGTTCTGCTCTGGGTTATCCGAAAGGGTTAAGGATGCGCTTGCATTATATGAGACCCCCTTTTCCCTTGATGCGGTTATGTCCCTTTCTATCCGTATAGAGAGACTCCTTAGGGACAGGTTGAAAAAACCGGAGCAATTGGTAAACCCTCCCAAGCAGCAGTTAGTCTGTACGGACTTAGACGAGCCTATGCAGCTAGGAGGAACTACTTGTCAGGTACGTCCTCCTGAGGCTCGCCGTAGGCGTGGGGTTTGTTTTTTTTGTGGGGAGAGGGGTCATTTCATTAATGTCTGTCCTTCTTTCCTCAGAAACAAAAGACCGTCGGAAAAACTACTAACCCCAGGCTGTGTAGAGGATGTCAGCCGGGGGGTATACGTTTCCTCCATACGTACATCGCAATTTGTGTTGCCAGCGGTTATTATTTTTGGTGATAAGACAGAGACTATTTCTTTCTTTCTAGACAGTGGAGCAGGGGTAAATTTGATAGATGCCCATTTTGCCCGCACTATGGGTTTGTCTCTCTGTACGTTACAGAGACCCATTCCCATATTCACTATTGATTCTGCTCCCCTGTCTCAGAGAAACCTCACCCACATTGTTCATAATTTACACCTTCAGGTAGGGGACCACCATAACGAGATGCTTTCAGGTTATGTTCTGGAGGGGCTTCCCACTCCGGTAGTGCTGGGTCTTCCCTGGTTGGTAGCGCACAATCCAGTAGTGGATTGGCAGGTCAGGGAGATATTGGAGTGGAGTGAGCAGTGCAGAGAAAATTGCTTAAATAGCAATTGCTTAGTCGCCTCCATAACTACCATCCCTACATTTATTTCGGATTTTGAGGATGTTTTTTCTGAAAAGGGTTGTCAGAAGTTACCACCTCATTGTCCTTATGATTGCCCGGTTAACCTTATTCCCGGCGCAAAATTACCCAAGACCAGGTTATATAATCTTTCGGGTCCAGTGAGACAAGCCATGAAAGATTATATCTCCGAGAGCTTGGCTAAGGGACACATCAGACCCTCTTCTTTACCCGTGGCTGCAGGGTTTTTCTTCGTTAAAAAGAAAGATGGGGGCCTGCGTCCTTGCCTAGATTTTCGCGAATTAAAACGGATAACCATCCGAGACCCATACCCTCTTCCTCTCATTCCTGACCTGTTTAACCAGATTGCGGGTGTTAGGTGGTTCTCCAAACTTGATCTTAGGGGGGCCTACAATCTGATTCGTATTAAGGAGGGGGATGAGTGGAAGACAGCGTTTAACACCCCTGAGGGGCATTATGAAAATCTAGTTATGCCTTTCGGTCTGACCAATGCTCCTGCCGTCTTTCAACATTTCGTTAATGACATTTTTAGTCATCTAATCGGCAGGTTTGTGGTAATATACATAGATGATATTTTTATTTATTCGTCTGATCTGAAAACACATGAGGTGCATGTCAGACAAGTACTGCAGGTCCTACGGACGAATGAATTATATGCTAAAATTGAAAAATGTGTCTTCGCCGTTCAGGAGATACAATTCCTAGGTTATTTTTTATCTGCTTCAGGTTTCCGTATGGATCCTAGGAAGGTCCAGGCAATTTTAGATTGGGATCTTCCTGAGAACCTCAAAGCACTACAACGGTTCTTGGGCTTCGCGAATTTCTATAGGAAATTCATTAAAAATTATTCACTTATTGCAAAACCCCTTACTGACATGACTAGGAAGGGGACTGATTTTTCTAAATGGTCTGACGCCGCTAAAGTTGCTTTTTCCTCTCTAAAAGAGAGGTTTACCTCGGCACCTGTACTAGTCCAACCTGATGTCTCTCAGCCTTTTATTGTTGAAGTCGATGCGTCAGAGGTGGGAGTGGGGGCGGTGCTGTCTCAGGGTCCGTCTCCTGGCAAATGGCGTCCTTGTGCTTTCTTTTCTAAAAAACTGTCTGCAGCAGAAAAGAACTACGATATTGGCAATAGGGAACTATTAGCTATTAAACTTGCGTTTGAGGAGTGGCGTCACTTCTTAGAGGGGGCAGTCCACCCCGTCACTGTGATTACGGACCACAAAAATCTTCTGTACCTCGAATCAGCTAAGCGTCTCACCCCTAGACAGGCTAGGTGGTCGCTATTTTTTACCAGGTTTAACTTTGTGATTACTATTGTCCTGGGGCAAAGAACACCAAGGCTTATGCACTATCTCGTTGTTTCCCTGGAGGGGGTAATGTGAGTGATCCGGTGCCCATTCTTCAAAGAGGAGTGGTTGTTTCTGCGGTACACTCTGTTTTGGAGGGGAAGGTGTTAGAGGCCCAGGGGGACGCCCCGGTCTCTTGCCCCTCAGAGAAATTGTTTGTACCGTTGAACCTACATTTCGAATTATTAAAGGTACATCATAGTTCAGCACTTGCTGGGCACCCGTGTAGTAAAGCAACCTTGGAGCTATTGTCTCGTCGTTTTTGGTGGCCATGGTTGCGTCAGGATGTATTGGATTTTGTGTCTTCTTGTTCTACCTGTGCGCGCTCAAAAGTTTCACATACACGTCCTGCAGGGTCTCTATTACCACTCGTCATTCCCAATAGACCGTGGACACATCTGTCAATGGATTTTATCAGTGACTTACCTTTGTCTGCGGGTAAAACAGTTATTTTGGTAGTAGTGGACAGGTTTAGCAAAATGGTACACTTCATTGCGTTACCCGCACTACCTAATGCTAAGACTCTTGCTCAGGTATTCGTCAGTGAAATCGTGAAGCTTCACGGGGTCCCCTCCGATGTTGTTTCGGATCGGGGTACCCAGTTTATTTCTAAATTTTGGAAAGCTTTTTGTTCCCGTTTGGGGGTACACTTGTCCTTTTCCTCAGCTTTCCATCCTCAGTCGAATGGACAGACTGAGCGTACCAACCAAAACCTTGAGACATATCTAAGATGTTTTGTGTCTGAAAACCAAGAGTTGTGGTCATCATATTTACCGTTAGCTGAGTTTGCCATAAATAATCGTCGTCAGGAATCCACTGGCAAGTCACCATTTCTTGGTGCATATGGTTTTCATCCCCAATTCCGTACTTTCAAAGAGGGGGGGTCTTCTGGGGTTCCCGAAGAGGAACGGTTTTCGTCATCTCTTTCATCGGTATGGCAGAAGGTGCAAGCTAACTTGAAAAATATGGGAGGTAAATACAAATGCATGGCTGATAAGAGACGGTCGCCAGGTCCGGACCTAGGAGTGAATGACTATGTGTGGTTGTCTACTAGGAATATTAAATTGAAGGTTCCCTCTTGGAAACTGGGTCCTAGGTTTATTGGCCCTTACAAAATTGTAGCCATCATCAACCCCGTGGCTTTTCGCCTGGAGTTACCTCAGACTTTTAAAATTCATAATGTTTTTCATAAGTCGTTACTCAAAAAATATGTTCCACCTCTAGAACCATCACCGCTGCCACCCCCTCCTGTTGTCGTGGATGGTAATCTAGAATTTGAGATATCCAAAATTGTTCATTCTCGTCGGGTCTGCCGCTCTTCAATATCTGGTGCATTGGAGAGGTTACGGTCCCGAGGAAAGAATGTGGGTTCCTGCGTCTGAGGTAAATGCCGACAGGCTAGTTCGGGTTTTTCATGCCTCTCATCCTGAGGGACCTGGTCCTGAGTGTCCGGAGGCCCCTCGTTGAGAGGGGGGTACTGTCACGAGGGTATCGAGAACCACGCCTGACTCCGTTATACCCGGGGTCAGGAAGTCGCAGCGGTTGGCTGCACGCTCTATTTAAGATAGGGCTGTTTCCTTATGGTAGCTTTCTGGGTTTGCTTTGCAAACCCTTTTGGCTCACTCAGGGATCCGTAGCTCCTTCTCCTCAGCTGTTCCTTGTCCAGCACTCCCAAACCTCCTTATATTCCTCTCTCACACTTATCTGGTTGCCAGAGATAGAACTTCCTGCCTGGACATCTATTCTGACCTTCTGGAGCTGTGTTGCTGCGTTCTCTGGTAGTTGGTCCAGAACGCTACCCTCCGGATCCCTGTTGGACCTTTGTGGTCTATTGTTATCGCCCACCTGGGTGTATGTGTTTGTCTGTTTTGTCTGTCCTCTCCCTGGTGTTTCCCTCTTTTTTTTTAATAGTATCTTTTTATTTATTAATTTAGCAAAAAGCATAACAAACACATCAAATACAGACAATCATCAATTGAGTCCAGTACAAATCAAATACATGGGATCAATCATAACAGTTCCTCATGACCCAAGTTCGGGACAGAAGAAAAAGATATCACTTTCAGGATGAACAGTACCCAACATATCAATCCTAAGGAAGATTCAAAGTACTGCACACACACACACACATTCACACCTGCCTTCATTGGTCAGAACAGTCTTTCAGTCATCTATGGTACTAGAGTCTGGGCTCCAATCCAGGGGTCCCATATCTTCATGAAACGATCAGGGGTCCCTCTTCTCTCAAACACAAACTTGTATAATTCAAGATCAGCATTAACTAGATGTACCCATTGTTGCACAGTAGGATTCTTAGGAGGTTTCCAGTTGAGAAGGATAGTTTTCCTAGCATAATATAAGAGTATTCTATACAGCTTCCTGCCAAATTTGGTTGGAACAATCTCGTTAGCTACTCCCAACAGACTAGTGAGCTCAGTACAGACGTTAGGAAAGCCTAGTTTGTCATTAAGATATTTATGGATTTCTTCCCAGAAGCCAAGAATAATC
Organism: Bufo bufo; assembly: GCF_905171765.1. Lineage (NCBI taxonomy): Eukaryota > Metazoa > Chordata > Amphibia > Anura > Bufonidae > Bufo > Bufo bufo. The sequence goes on from NC_053390.1 coordinate 575,904,933, forward strand.
GGACACTGCCAAATCATGTGTATAAGACAACCGTTTTCATGTCCACATCTTGTGCAATGAGGGTTCGGCAATTTACCCATTTTAAATAGCCTCACAGGAGTATAATAAATCCTATGAAGCCACTTAACTTGAATCAACTGATCCCTAGCACTTACCACTGTAGATCTCCATGTACAGCTAGATTCTTTAACATGAACATCTTCCAAACCTTCAATGTCCCTTTTCCACCTAACAAATGCCCTGTCCAGGGGGGGGTCCTGCAACGCCATCAACGACGCATACAGGGTCGACACTGGTTTGACCAATGGAACCCTCCTAATCGCTGCCTCAACTGTACCACACTCCAGTTTCAAAGGTTCTCTACAAAACTGAGCCTGACAGGCATGCCTGAGTTGAAGATATCTATACAAACAACGCTGGGGCAAATTAAATTCCTGTTTCAAACTATTAAAGGTTCTAAATCGGCCTTTATCATATAGTTGGGTAAGGTAGCGCACCCCCCTCTGAGGCCAAAATTCAAACTCCAGTAATGAGAACAGCTCCGGAAGCACTCTGTTTCTCCACAAAGGCAAATACGGCGACCAAGTAATATCATTCTCATCAGGGTTACATTTCTGACCCCATTTGACCCACATCTGTACTGCAGCAGCCATCGATTGGGTGTAGTGTACTGTAGACCTAGCCCCCCTCCTATATGCCAAGTTCGTAAGTGCCTCATAGGACCCCAATAAAGCTGCCTCCAACACTACCGCCGGGTTACCTGAGTCAGCCCGTACCCACCACGCCACATAGCTCAGCTGCACCGCTACATAATACATGTACAGGTTTGGCAAGGCAAGACCCCCCCGCAGGTAAGACGCCTGGAGGGTGGATCTCGCTATTCTGGGAGAAGACTTATTCCATAGAAAGGGAGCGATTATCCTATCCAAAGTAGCAAAATGTCTCTTGGGGAGTAACACTGGGGCAGCCCTATATAAGTATAGCAATTTTGGAAGAAGAATCATTTTTACCACATTGATACGCCCAACCAGAGTTAAAGGAAGGTTTTCCCAAGCCTCTAGCTTTCGAGTAATGGATTGCATTGTAGGAGCAACATTCAAATCATAAAATTTTGCCACTTCTTTATGAACAATAATCCCCAAATACGTAAATTGCTCCACTATCTGAAGCTTATTGTTCACCGAAATGCGAGCTGGGTCAACATCATCAACCAGACATAGACTAGACTTAGCCCAGTTCACACGGAGACCCGAGAAACCCCCAAATTGATCAACAACACCTAAAAGGGTATCCAAGGATTTCCCTGAATCTGCTAGGTAAACCAGCATGTCATCAGCATATAATGAAAGCTTTTCTGATATTCCAGCTATTTCCCAACCTTCTATACCTGAGTTAGAGGATATGAGTATCGACAAAGGTTCCATGATTAATGCAAATAACAGGGGGGAGAGAGGGCAGCCTTGTCTAGTGCCTCTACCCAAGGGGAAGGAGTCCGATGTGTACCCATTCACCCTGACTCTCGCCGAAGGGGATCTATAAAGCATTCGTAACCAGCACAAAAAATTCTCCGGAAAGCCCATTTGAGTCAGCACTGCCCACATAAACTCCCATTCTACTGAATCAAATGCTTTTTCATTGTCTAAGGACGCAAGAGCCCTCATACCTCTGTTATCATGTTTGACCTGAAGATTAGTGAACAATCGCCTTAAATTAATATCTGTGGTTTTCCCTGGCATAAAACCCGATTGATCTACCCCCACCAAGGAGAGAATTACCCCCCGCAATCTTAACGCCAGTACCTTCGCAAAGATTTTGACGTCAAGATTCAGAAGTGAGATAGGTCGATAAGAGCTACACTGGTCAGATGGCTTCCCCGACTTGTGAATCACTACTATCGTTGCCTCCAGAAAGGACGGTGGCAACGAACCACTTTCCAGTGCATACCTCAACAGCTTCCCAAATCTACTAACCAGGTCTTTAGAAAATCGCTTATACCATTCAGCAGGAAATCCATCGGGTCCCGGGGTTTTCTTGGTTGCTAAGGAACTAATGGCCTTTTCAATCTCCAGGTCAGATATGTCTGCCGCCAGGGCCCCCCTGTCATCTCTGTCCAAAGAAGGGATATTAATACCTGCTAAGAAATTGACAATTTCCTCCGAAGTACACGTGATCTTGGGGGCATACAATGTCTCATAATAGGAGGCAAACTGTCGGCAGACATCTCTGGGCTCCCTCAATAAGAGCCCCTGATCATTCAGAATTCCCGCCACCACCGTTTGTTGAGTCTCAGATCTAGTCAAGTACGCCAAGGCCCTGCCACATTTATCACCATCTGAAAAAATAGTTTGCCTCTGATTTAAAAGTTTCTTCTCAGTATATTCAGTTAAATGCAAAGTAAACCTACGCTGCGCCTCAAGCCACAAAGTCTGTTTCTCAGGGCAAGGATCTAGTATATATAACCTCTCCTTATCAGCTAGTTCCGTCTCTAGTTTTATCCGTTTGATATTCAGTTCCTTTCTATGAGTTGCAATAGCAGCAATCAATGCCCCCCTCATTACTGACTTGAAAGCATCCCATTCTACCAGAGGATTCGTAGACCCTTCATTTTCTGCCCAGTAATTCCCCATTGCATCTAGACTCTCGCTCACCACAGGTAATACCTCGAGCCACATAGGGTTTAACCGCCACTGCTTATCAGTCGAAGCCAGCGGCTGTGACAATATCAGAAGGAGGGGGGCATGGTCTGAAACCCCTCTCGGTAGATAATCACTGGACTTGATATAGGGGGATAAATCTCTGCTGACAAAGGCCATATCTATACGAGAGAGTGAGCCAGTAGAAGCTGAATAGCAAGAGAATTGCGCATCTGTGGGGTGGAAATAGCGCCACGCCTCTACTAAATCATAAGTATTAGCCCAATGTGATAGGACATTGTTGTGTGAGGCCTGGGGAACCCTTCTGTCCCGTATAGGATCTAAAGTGGCATTATAGTCACCCATAATAATATAAGGCATTGCTGGAAATCCTGCTATTTTAGCTGTAATTAAGTCTAGGACCTCTCTGCGGAATGGCGGAGGGATATATAATCCCACAAATAGATACTGCAGACCTCTGACACAAGCATGTAAAATCACATACCTACCATAAGGGTCCAGCTGTACAGACAGTATTTGAAACGGAAGACTTTTAGCAATTAAAATAGACACGCCTCTAGCGTGATTTGAGTAAACCGCATGATATGTGGGGCCTATCCATGGGCGCCGCAAAGCTAGTACTTTCTGGCCCTGTAGGTGCGTTTCTTGCAATAACATTATGTCAGGGTTATACCTCTTCAGATAATTGAACACTAAAGACCGTTTAATCTTATCATTCAGACCCCGAACATTCCATGAAAGTAGCTTAATTACCGCCATTTATTCTTCCAAAGATAACATCTCCATAATCTCCGACCAATGAAGGCACATTCACGCACACATACAATCCACATCAAAGAACCCCTCAACAGAGAAACCCTCTCCAACCCACCCGCTCCCAACCTCCCCAACCCACCCTGCCCGCACCTTCCTAACATGGTTGAGCCTGACACCCCAAACTAGTAACTCCTGGGTACAATAACCTACCCTAACTCATTAGAACATATATACCATATAGGTACGTTGGTGATAGGAAGCAAGTATATACGTCTACCCACAACAGTGCATAGTCATACAGGGTGTTGCCACCCAGCATACCAATATGGGGTTAACCACTTCCCATCTGGGCCCTTTGCCCCCTTCCTGACCAGGCCAAATTTTGCAAAACGGACATATCTCACTTTATGTGGTAATAACTTTGGAACGCCTTTATTTATCCAAGTCATTCAGAGATTGTTTTCTCGTGACACATTGTACTTCATGATAGTCATAAATTTGAGTCAAAATATTTCACCTTTATTTATGAAAAAATCCCAAATTTACCCAAAAATTTAAAAAAATCGCAATTTTCTAAATTTCAATTTCTCTGCTTTTAAAACAGAAAGTGATACCTCATAAAATATTTATTATTTAACATTCCCCATATGTCTACTTTATGTTGGCATCATTTTGGAAATGTCATTTTATTTTTTTAGGACGTTAGAAGGCTTAGAAGTTTAGAAGCAATTCTTCAAATTTTTAAGAAAATTGCCAAAACCCACTTTATAAGGACCAGTTCAGGTCTGAAGTCACTTTGTGGGGCCTACATAGTGGATACCCCCATAAATGACCCCATTGTAGAAACTACACCCCTCAAGGTATTCAAAACCGATTTTACAAACTTTGTTAACCCTTTAGGCGTTCCACAAGAATTAAAGGAAAATGGAGATCAAATTTTTAAATTTCACTTTTTTGGCAGATTTTCCATTTTAATCAATTTTTTTCTCTAACACATCGATGGTTAACAGCCAAACAAAACTCAATATTTATTACCCAGATTCTGCGGTTTACAGAAACACCCCACATGTGGTCGTAAACTGCTGTATGGGCACACGGCAGGGCGCAGAAGGAAAGGAACTCCACATGGTTTTTAGATGCCATGTCCCATTTGAAGCCCCCTGATGCACCCTTACAGTAGAAACTCCCAAGAAGTGACCCCATTTTGGAAACTAGGGGATAAGGTGCCAGTTTTATTAGTACTATTTTTGGGTACATATGATTTTTTGATCATTCAATATAACACTTTATGGGGCAAGGTGACCAAAAAATTGGTTGTTTTAGCACAGTTTCTATTTATTTATTTTTACAGCGTTCACCTTAGGTGTTCAGTCAAGTGACATTTTTATAGAGCAGATTGTTACGGACGTGGCGATACCTAATATGTATACTTTTTCTCATTTATTAAAGTTTTACACAATAATAGCATTTTTGAAACCAAAAAATTATGTTTTAATGTGTCCATGTTCTGAGAGCTATAGTTTTTTTATTTTTTGAGAGATTTTCTTATGTAGGGGCTCATTTTTTGCGGGATGAGGTGACTGTTTTATTGGTACCATTTTGTGGGACATACGCGTTTTTGATCACTTGGTGTTGCACCTTTTGTGATGCAAGGTGACAAAAATTGCTTGTTTTGACAGTTTTTTTTTTTTTTTTTTTACGGTGTTCACCTGAGGGGTTAGGTCATGTGATATTTTTATAGAGCTGGTTTTTATGGACGCGGCAATACCTAATATGTATACTTTTTTTTATTTGTTTCACTTTAACACAATAATAGCATTTTTGAAACCAAAAAAATTATGTTTTAGTGTCTCCATGTTCTAAGAGCTATAGTTTTTTTATTTTTTGAGAGATTTTCTTATGTAGGGGCTCATTTTTTGCGGGATGAGGTGACGGTTTTATTGGTACCATTTTGTGGGACATACGCGTTTTTGATCACTTGGTGTTGCACCTTTTGTGATGCAAGGTGACAAAAATTGCTTGTTTTGACACAGTTTTTTTTATTTATTTTTTACGGTGTTCATCTGAGGGGTTAGGTCATGTGATATTTTTATAGAGCTGGTTTTTACGGACGCGGCAATACTAAATATGTCTATTTTACTTTATTTTTTCTATTTTAATATTTTTTTTTTTATTCCTAACTTGGGAACTTTTTTTTTTTTTACATGTGAAACTTTATTTTATTTTATTTTTTCAACCCTTTATTTTTTTTATTTTTTTTTACACTTTTCGTCCCCCATAAGGTCATACAAGACCTCTGGGGGACATTTGCTTCACTTTTTCTTTTTTTTTTTCACAGTTGATTTCTCCTGTAACTGGGGCTGAGATAGTAGCCCCAGTTACAGGACAAATGCACCCCTATAGAGGCTGTACAGCAGCAATCCTGCGCTGTACAGCCTCACAGCAGGGCTGATCGAGGTCTCTGAGAGACCTCACACAGCTCCTGCACACTCCGGTCACGGCGGTCACATGACCGCCGGGCCGGAACAGGAAGCGCACAGCGCTTCCTGCTCTGCAGACACAGCGCTCGGTGAGCGCTGTGTCTGCAGCGATCGTGAAGGCAGGGACACCTGGGCACTGTCCCTGCCTTGTCTTAGGGTTGCCCTGCTGTCACTGACAGCGGGCAACCCGATCAGCAGCTGCACGATTAGCGTGCAGCTGCTATTTCTGACAGGACGTTTTAAAACGTGCTGTCAGAAATAGACGTCCACCCATAGGACGTTTATATCCTATGGGCGGACGTGAGGCGGTTAAACACCTGATCAATAGACAAAGTCAAAGAACAGGGAATCTAACAGGAGTAATAATGGTGCATTTAAACCAGATACTCCCCCCCTCCCCCAACCATCTTGTCAGCAAAACAATTTAACATTTAATCATGTATTATTTGCTCCAGCTGCCAACACTATAGTATAGACCATCAGCGGTGAGGCCTTGCATTTAGATTTCTCTCAATCCATTCAGTAGCCTCTTCAGGAGTACTAAAAAAACGGACTGTTTCACCATCTTGCACCCTCAAGCGAGAAGGGTAGATCATGGCATATTTCACATTTTTGTCCCTCAGCCGCGCTCGGACCTCAGTGAACTGCTTCCTTTTCTTCTGGACCTCTGCAGTAAAGTCCGGGTAAAAGGACAAACGGACATTCTCATAGCTGACATTCCCCTTCTGCCGAGCAGCTAGCAAAATAGCGTCTCTGTCCCTGTAGTTCAGGATCTTCATGATGAAAGGTTTAGCAGGGGATCCCGGCGGTAAGGGCCTGGTTGGAATCCGATGTGCCCTTTCTATAACAAAGCAACTGGAAAGTGAGATGGGATGTAATACTTCTTTTATGAGCTGTTCCGCAAAAATTTCCGGGGTAGATCCTTCTGCTCGCTCCGGTAAGCCCAGGATACGGACGTTGTTACGTCTATTGCGATTCTCAGCGTCCTCCGCCCTGGCTTGCAGCATCTGTACCTGTTGCAGCAGCTGCCTGGTGTCATTTCCAGCTGCTCTGGATGCATCTTCAACATCACTCACTCTTTGCTCCACTGCAGATGTTCTTTCACGTATTTTGTCAAAATCGTGTCGCAAACAGCTAAGGTCAGACTGTAGATGGTCTATCTTTGATGTAAGAGCAGCTTGACAGGCAGCTATAGCTTTCATAATTTGAGAGGCTTCAGCAGAGGCACCAGGGACAGGAGACCCCTCACTTTCCTGTTCAGTTTGACTCATGGCGTCCATGAATCGTTTAACAGATGATGGAGCCACAGAAGAAGTTTTGCGGCCCATAGAAATACTCCACAGACACTTTAAAGATCTGCTGGGGTTTGTCACTCATGCAGCAAAACAAGATAAGGCTTTGTTAAATTCAGCAAGTCCTTCCACACAGCCAAGTAGACTGCCAGATATCTTTACATTCCTCAGGGGGGAGGGGAATAAGTACACCAGCACCACCATTAAACTTTCACATAAACTGCGGTGAACTCTGCAGCTTTCATATATAAGGGCTCCTAAGAGGATTACCACTGCAGGACTTCAGGATAATAGTGGAAGTAGGGAGATACAGAGCATTTGTGCGTGACGTCGGTCATTACAGACATCCTCCTTAATGGCCCCCACTTGCATGGTAAGGGTGTTCAATGACTTGCCACATTTAGCTATGGCTTGCATGACATCTTTTAAAGTCGGCTCCTCTGCATCAGAATCTAGCGTTCCTGAGGGCAAACTTTCATGTGTATCGGCTAGCGCGCCAAAACGGTTTGAACAAGCCGCCAGAGTATTATCGGATCAGGCCCTTCAGCGTCAGAGTCTGCATCAGACATGTCTTCAGTAGCCCTTGATTTTCTAGGAGTACCTTTCCCAGATGCAGCCATCGATAATCGGGCATATTTCACTAACTTGGCCGTTGCTTCTTTCTGGAGTTCCGTGACGCGGCCTGAGCGCCCTGGTGTGCCGCCGGCGCCATCTTGGTTCTCCTTCTCCAGCCCTCGCTGCTCCTTTCTATGGGTCATGCTGACCTGTTATGGTCTCCCCAGGTATCCAGGGGGGTTCTCTGATGTCCGTTCGACCAGGTATAGGTAGGAGAAGTTTGATTCCAGGAGTCTAACAGGATAAATTAGCCGAGGTAACGGAGGAGCTCTGCACCACACGTCCGCTCACATACTCCACTAGGTCACGCCCCGAAACTACAGCACATGTGTTGTGTGTGTGAAGGACACTATCGTTTTACTCTGCCCTGAGCTCATTGACCAAAAAATACTAACTTTTAGAATTCTGTTAGTTAGGTGGGTGGCATGCTCACGTTTAAATTAAATTAAAACCAAAAACCTGTGTTGGCTATCTCGTCCTCCTCCACCGCCACTTCAACCTACTCTGCTACGTCCACCGCCTCCTCAAACTCCTACTCCATATGGAACTCCACTTCATAAATCCATTTTTTTTTTTGTACTTGTTTTATTTTATATCATTTCACTACTTTGTCATTTACATTTTCGGGTGAAATTCACCAATTTTTAGGTGTATAGTACCACTGCTATACCTAGTAGACAGGTTAAAAATAAATAAAAAATTGTCATTTATATTTTAGGGTGAAATTCACCAATTTTGGTGTGTATAGTACCACTGCTATACCTAGTAGACCGGTAAAAAAAAATAAAAAAATTGTCAGTTCCATTTTATGATGAAATGAACAAATTTTTGGGTGTATAGTACCACTGCTATACCTAGTCGACAGGTTAAACAAAAAAAAAATTGTCATTTACTTTTTTGGGTGAAATTAACCAATTTTTGGGTGTATAGTACCACTGCTAAGAAAAAGGGGGTCAGTCAGCACATCCCAATGCGCAGGGGCACGTTGCTATGGCTGAGAACAACACTGTAAAACAAAACATGCAATGCAACAGCTCTCCGCAAACCAAATAAAGTGCAAAAATGCATAATAATTGCTAATGCTATACTTATAAATTAGAGATGCTTGGCAAATCATTTTGTACAAAATTATTTGAGCCCGTCTGCCGCATGTCAAGGCGATCTCTGTAAGATTAGTTCCTAACACTAAATTCTACCTGTTATGTGCCATGACGGCTACCATACAATTCAGGGAGTGTAGGTTCCACATGCATGCTGGGCCTGCTTTAATTTCTGTCATTTTTGGTGCCAAAATGGCCTCCATTATATTCAAGGAATGCAGGTACCAACATCCATGCCGGGCCCACTCCACACGTCTCCTGGTGCCAAATGGCCACCAAAGAATGCAATGAGAGTCCACAACTATATCTCTCCTGGTGCCAAATGGCTTCCAGTGAGTGAGGGGGAGCAGGCCAAGCTATACACTCACACTAATTAAAATCAGCCTATGGGGCAGACGAGCTGGTCAGGAGTGCACGACTGAGGTGTCAGCCACACCTCTAGTACAAACTGCAAAGAAAAAGGGGGTCAGTCAACACATCCCAAAGCGCAGGGGCACGTTGCTATGAAAAACACTGTAAAACAAAACATGCAATGCAACAGCTCTCTGCAAACCAAATAAAGTGCAAAAATGCATAATAATTGCTAGTGCTATACTTATAAATTAGAGATGGTGGCCATTTGGCACCAGGAGAGGTGTGGAGTGGGCCCGGCATGCACGTTGGTACCTGCATTCCATGGATATAATGGAGGCCATTTTGGCACCAAAAATTACAGAAAAATAAAGCAGGCCCAGCATGCATGCTGAACCTACACTCCCTGAATTATATGGTAGCCGTCATGGCACATAACAGGTAGAATTTAGTGTTAGGAACCCGTCTTACAGAGATCACCTTGACGTGCGGCAGACGGGCTCAAATAATTTTGTACAAAATGATTTGCCAAGCATCTCTAATTTATAAGTATAGCACTAGCAATTATTATGCATTTTTGCACTTTATTTGGTTTGCAGAGAGCTGTTGCATTGCATGTTTTGTTTTATAGTACCATTGCTATATCTAGTAGGCCGGTTAAAAAATAAATAAATTGTCATTTACATTTTAGGGTGAAATTCACCAATTTTGGTGTGTATAGTACCACTGCTATACCTAGTGGACCGGTAAAAAAATAAAAAAATAAAAAAAAATAATTGCCAGTTACATTTTATGGTGAAATTAACAAATTTTTGGGTGTAATATACCCCTCCTCTACCTAGTTGACAGCTTAATAAATTTCAATAATTTTTCTGTTACATTCTTGGGTTGACATTATACAATTTTAGACGTGTATAAACACCTTCTAATGCAACACCCCAGAGTGGGGTTACTAAACGCTTTTACCCCGCTACAATCTGCTAAGTGCATTAATATTGTCATCTGATGTGATTTCCCTCATGTCATTCACAACCGTGCAGTTCAAACCATTTTTAATGTTATATTTCCTTTGTAATGTTTAAGGTCTACCAGCAGGTGGTGGCATCATTGATAGGATTAGTTTTAATGTTATGGCCATTCAGAATGGAACATTACAGTTCTATTCTGCCCCCCTGCTTAAGGGAAGTGGAGTTTCCCACGCCCTGCGGCAAGGGAGAGAAAAACCAGTTAGATCCGGAGTGTTCCAGCTCTCCCTGCAAGGGGAAGGTTGTGTTAGTAGGAGCTCCCAGAAATAGGGATCCCAAATCAGGATCTCGTCTCGGTTGAGACCAAAGATCACCCTTCCCAGTCTGAGCCCTTCAGCCTCAACTGGTGACCAGCAAGCAGCCACCTCCAGATCTCCAGGATGAGCCATTCCCTGTGAGCAGAACTGTGAGTAACTATCCAGAGACCAGGAGAAGCCAAATCCCTCCTCAGCTAGTCAGGCCCACAACAAGCAGAAGACAGACAGAGCAGAAGACAGATACCTGCCATATTCTCCAGGCACTTAGTATAGAAGCAGAAGAGATATTGATCCCTGCCATACATTGCCAAATACCTGCTGGGACCTAAAGACTAATGCTGTACCTCATATGGATTTATGCTGCAACCAGTAAAGACAAGTTGAACTTTATTACAAGTCTGGATCTCATTCATTACCACCAAATTCCTCAATTACTCCTACTAGCAACACTCAGTTTATTGCAAGTGAGCCAGGATCCAGGAGTCCAGCCGTACCAAGGTAGGAGACACCGTTTACACTACACAGAGACATTATCCCCACTCTGGCATTCCTCACCTGGTACGTGAGTTACAACATCTTAAAGGGCCCTGAGATTGTACCCTGCGCACGCTGCAATTGGCGTCACGAACAAACACTATAAACTTATATACACATATCCTGACCCTCTGCAGAATTGGCGTCCGTGTAATCGTACCACGGTCCTGCTCATTGCACTATGCATAGGTGACAGGGAATAAAATTTTATAAATTATTCAGTAATTAATGCGCACTACATCCTTTCATTCAATGCTTAAACTTTGAAAAGTTGTCACACTTTTATGCTTTAATAATTTCTCCCATATTTCAACTCTAATTTTAAATTTGAAAAAATGAATCCTCCCTTGGATGTGGTCTCTCTTTCTCACGCTCCCTCTCTGGCCTGGAACCCTGATTCCCCGCCACCCGTGATCACCATGGTAGGCGCATAATAGAACATCGAAAGTTGATAGAGCAGATATCAAATTGGATCGTGAACATCACGGGGACGTGCGACATGGTGGGGCAGTAAGTGTGCACACGCCTACACGAACTGACTGACAGGGGTCATCCCCTGCAACTTCTGGGTCTCCAAATTGGGCACATGGCCTGAGCTTGCTCTTTACCCCTTGGAGGTGCTGGCCTGCTCTGCAGCCAGTGTATTGTCTGAACGTGTGTTTAGCATGACTGGAGGGGGTTATCACAGGTTATATTTCCCAATCTTTTTGGGTGTATCCTAATTTTATAAATAAAATTTAAAACAAAAAACCAGTGTAGGCTACTTCCTCTTCCACCTACATCGCCACATCCACCGCCTCCTCAACCTCCTACTCCATATAGACCTGGTCCTCCAAGATCAAGATTATTATTTTTTATTTTTACGTATTTTATGTTATTTAAAGTCATTTCCCTATCCACATTTGTTTGCAGAGCACTTGCCATGCTCTTAACCACATTTTGACGCCATTTGCAGCCCTCTGGCCTTTTTTATGACATTTTTACAGCCATTTTAGTGCGAAAAAGTTTGGGTCCCCATTGACTTCAATGGGGTTCAGGGTCAAGTTGGGGTAAAGTTCGGGTCCTGAACTCGAACTTTTTTCTGAAGTTCGGCCGAACCCGAACATCCAGGTGTCCGCTCAACTCTAGTCTCTACAATAGTATGCAATTTAGCGCAGGTTGCGCAAAATATATATTGCTGCCAGACACAACAATAGTCCTTAAAAGGACTTTTGCGTCTCTAACACCAACCCTGCCTAACAAAAAGATAAAATTCAATTGAATTAATTCCCTACACTATAAATAAAAGAAACACTTCAGTACGTTGCCTGTATTATCAGCGTCGCTGGTCCCAAAAGTGAAGTGGGTAATGTTCACATAGACAGTCAATGCGTTTTCAGGGCAGGACCGCGCTGCTGTTTTAGCAATGTCGGATTCTTCACTCTAGCACAGAACCGTCAGCATATTCGGACATAGAGAACCAAATCGCCCTCCACAAATGTATTCCTCTCCTCCAACAAAGTCCTGTGGGATATTGAGAGATCGCACCAATAGTGAAGCACTGATAGTTCCAGTCAGATAAAAAGGTTTATTATACTCACAAAGCCAATCTTGGTTAAAAGCTCATCACAAACATAAAACACTGTCTCCTACTCCTGCCCGATTCGGGTTTCGCTTTCGCGCTTAATCAGGGGCAGCAGTAGGAGACAGTGTTTTATGTTTGTGATGAGCTTTTAACCAAGATTTGCTTTGTGAGTATTATAAACCTTTTTATCTGACTGGAACTATCAGTAGTGATGGACAAACATCGTCTGGGACAATTCGCGATCGCGCAAACGCGATCAAATGTTCGCTAACCACAGGTTCGCGGCAGGCCACATTCACTTTAATGGCAGGTGAACCTGAAAAACCAGGTCATATTTTCAGCCACCAAATACTTACTAGAAGTGCACAAATTGTCCCACAACATGGATAAGGATAGGACTATTCTATTAGGAGCCAGCTGTTCCATTCCGCAAAATATGGAATGCACACGGACATCATCCATATTTTTTGCGGACCGCAAAATACATACGGTCGTGTGCATTAGGCCTAAGTCATTAATATAAGATTGGTGGGGGTCCAATAGCTGCTATATGATGTACAGCGCTGTGCTTGGTAAACAGCTGATGGGGGTACAGTGGGTCCTGGGAGTCGGACCCCCGCCGATCTCATATAATCCTGAGGATAGGTCATCAATATGTGAATCCCGGAGAACGGTTTAATTATAAATGTAGGGCCACTAAGCATCCAGAAAAATAAAATTAAACAGTGAATGTGATAGACTATGTCCCTGGTGGTCTTTGACATTGAAGGTGTATCTCTCTTGGTCTAGGGCAGTGAAGAGTTAACTGTCTGTTTGCCTGGTTTTCTACAGGTGTAAAAGTGTAATCTAAAACACAGTCAGGCTATTTGAACACCAGCGTTTTTGCCGGATCCGTCAGGGATCAGCAAAAACGCTTCCATTTTGATAATACAACTGCCTGCATCCGTTATGAACAGATTCAGTTGTATTATCTTTAACATAGCCAATACAGATCCATCATGAATTCCACTGAAAGTCATGGGGGACGGATCAATTTTCTATAGTGTCAGAGAAAACGGATCCATCCCCATTGACTTACATTGTGTGTCAGGACGAAACCGTCTTGCTCCGCACCACATCGCAGATACAAACGCTGCTTGCAGCATTATTCTGTCCGCGATGGGGACGCAATAAAATGGAACAGAATGCATTCTGGTGCACTCCGCTTCGTTCAGTTCAGTTTTGTCCCCATTGACAATGAATGGGGACAAAACAGAAGCGTTTTCCCCGGCTATTAAGATTCTATAACATATCTCAATAGCAGAAAGGGAAAGCGCAAGTGTAAAAGTAGCCTAAAAGTTAAAGTCAATATGTTGGTATCTTTTATTCTGTTTATGTTGCATGTTTTAATTTGTATAATTCATATCATCTGACCGGCTTTCTGTTCTGTCTGCTGCACTTGTTGTTGGACTGGAAGGATCAGCACTAGTGTTGATCGAGCACTAAAGTGCTCGGGGGCTTGGGTAGAACACCTCGGGATGCTCAGGTGCTCTACCGAGCACCCGAGCACAATGAAAGTCAATGTGAGAACCCGAGCCTCAGGGGCGTAGCTAGAAATGCATGGGCCCCATAGCAAAAAAAAATTATGGGCCCCCCCCCCTCTGTGCCATCCACAGATCCCCCTCCCCTAAATAGTGCCATCCACAGATCCCCCTCCCCTAAATAGTGCCATCAACAGATCCCCCTCCCCTAAATAGTGCCATACACAGATCCCCCCTCCCCTAAATAGTGCCATCCACAGATCCCCCCTCCCCTAAATAGTGCCATCCACAGATCCCCCCTCCCCTAAATAGTGCCATCCACAGATCCCCCCTCCCCTAAATAGTGCCATCCACAGATCCCCCTCCCCTAAATAGTGCCATCCACAGATCCCCCCTCCCCTAAATAGTGCCATCCACAGATCCCCCTCCCCTAAATAGTGCCATCAACAGATCCCCCTCCCCTAAATAGTGCCATACACAGATCCCCCCTCCCCTAAATAGTGCCATCAACAGATCCCCCCTCCCCTAAATAGTGCCATCCACAGATCCCCCCTCCCCTAAATAGTGCCATCCACAGATCCCCCCTCCCCTAAATAGTGCCATCCACAGATCCCCCTCCCCTAAATAGTGCCATCCACAGATCCCCCCTCCCCTAAATAGTGCCATCCACAGTTCCCCCTCCCCTAAATAGTGCCATACACAGATCCCCCTCCCCTAAATAGTGCCATCAACAGATCACCCCTCCCCTAAATAGTGCCATCCACAGATCCCCCTGCCCTAAACAGTGCCATACACAGATCCCCCTCCCCTAAATAGTGCCATCAACAGATCACCCCTCCCCTAAATAGTGCCATCCACAGATCCCCCTCCCCTAAACAGTGCCATACACAGATCCCTCTCCCCTAAATAGTGCCATCCACAGATCCCTCTCCCCTAAATAGTGCCATCCACAGATCCCTCTCCCCTAAATGGTGCCATCCACAGATCCCCCTCCCCTAAATAGTGCCATACACAGATCCCCTCCCCTAAATAGTGCCATCAACAGATCCCCCCTCCCCTAAATAGTGCCATCCACAGATCCCCCCCTCCCCTAAATAGTGCCATCAACAGATCCCCCTCCCCTAAATAGTGCCATCCACAGATCCCTCTCCCCTAAATAGTGCCATCCACAGATCCCTCTCCCCTAAATAGTGCCATCCACAGATCCCTCTCCCCTAAATAGTGCCATCCACAGATCCCCCCTCCCCTAAATAGTGCCATCCACAGTGCCATCCACACTCCCCTAAATAGTGCCATACACAGATCCCCCTCCCCTGAACAGTGCCATCCACAGATCCCTCTCCCCTAAATGGTGCCATCCACAGATCCCCCTCCCCTAAATAGTGCCATCAACAGATCCCCCCTCCCCTAAATAGTGCCATCCACAGATCCCCCCCTCCCCTAAATAGTGCCATCAACAGATCCCCCCTCCCCTAAATAGTGCCATCCACAGATCCCTCTCCCCTAAATAGTGCCATCCACAGATCCCTCTCCCCTAAATAGTGCCATCCACAGATCCCTCTCCCCTAAATAGTGCCATCCACAGATCCCCCCCTCCCCTAAATAGTGCCATCCACAGTGCCATCCACACTCCCCTAAATAGTGCCATACACAGATCCCCCTCCCCTGAACAGTGCCATCCACAGTATCAGGTGCCTCTCTCTCCCCCCCCCCCCCCCATGTGCCAGTATCAGGTGCCAAACCCCCCCCCCCCCCCCCCAGGTGCCAGTATCAGGTCAGGTGCCAACCCCCCTCCCCCCATGTGCCAGTATCAAGTGCCCCCCCCCACCATGGCAGTAACAGTCGGGTATTAAAAAAAAATTAAATAAACACTTCTACTTACCTCCATGTCAGCGATGCGATGCAGCCTCTTCCTGTGTCCCTCCCTGTATTGTGTCCCGCCCTGTATGTCCATATACAGTGGGGGAAATAATTATTTGACCCCTCACTGATTTTGTAAGTTTGTCCAATGACAAAGAAATGAAAAGTCTCAGAACAGTATCATTTCAATGGTAGGTTTATTGTAACAGTGGCAGATAGCACATCAAAAGGAAAATCGAAAAAATAACTTTAAATAAAAGATAGCAACTGATTTGCATTTCATTGAGTGAAATAAGTATTTGAACCCCTACCAACCATTAAGAGTTCTGGCTCCCACAGAGTGGTTAGACACTTCTACTCAATTAGTCACCCTCATTAAGGACACCTGTCTTAACTAGTCACCTGTATAAAAGACACCTGTCCACAGAATCAATCAATCAAGCAGACTCCAAACTCTCCAACATGGGAAAGACCAAAGAGCTGTCCAAGGATGTCAGAGACAAAATTGTAGACCTGCACAAGGCTGGAATGGGCTACAAAACCATTAGCAAGAAGCTGGGAGAGAAGGTGACAACTGTTGGTGCGATTGTTCGAAAATGGAAGGAGCACAAAATGACCATCAATCGACCTCGCTCTGGGGCTCCACGCAAGATCTCACCTCGTGGGGTGTCAATGGTTCTGAGAAAGGTGAAAAAGCATCCTAGAACTACACGGGAGGAGTTAGTTAATGACCTCAAATTAGCAGGGACCACAGTCACCAAGAAAACCATTGGAAACACATTACACCGCAATGGATTAAAATCCTGCAGGGCTCGCAAGGTCCCCCTGCTCAGGAAGGCACATGTGCAGGCCCGTCTGAAGTTTGCCAATGAACACCTGAATGATTCAGAGAGTGACTGGGAGAAGGTGCTGTGGTCTGATGAGACCAAAATAGAGCTCTTTGGCATTAACTCAACTCGCTGTGTTTGGAGGAAGAAAAATGCTGCCTATGACCCCCAAAACACCGTCCCCACCGTCAAGCATGGGGGTGGAAACATTTTGCTTTGGGGGTGTTTTTCTGCTAGGGGCACAGGACAACTTATTCGCATAAACGGGAAAATGGACGGAGCCATGTATCGTGAAATCCTGAGCGACAACCTCCTTCCCTCTGCCAGGAAACTGAAAATGGGTCGTGGATGGGTGTTCCAGCACGACAATGACCCAAAACATACAGCAAAGGCAACAAAGGAGTGGCTCAAGAAGAAGCACATTAAGGTCATGGAGTGGCCTAGTCAGTCTCCGGACCTTAATCCAATCGAAAACCTATGGAGGGAGCTCAAGCTCAGAGTTGCACAGAGACAGCCTCGAAACCTTAGGGATTTAGAGATGATCTGCAAAGAGGAGTGGACCAACATTCCTCCTAAAATGTGCGCAAACTTGGTCATCAATTACAAGAAACGTTTGACCTCTGTGCTTGCAAACAAGGGTTTTTCCACCAAGTATTAAGTCTTTTTTTGTTAGAGGGTTCAAATACTTATTTCACTCAATGAAATGCAAATCAGTTGCTATCTTTTATTTAAAGTTATTTTTTCGATTTTCCTTTTGATGTGCTATCTGCCACTGTTACAATAAACCTACCATTGAAATGATACTGTTCTGAGACTTTTCATTTCTTTGTCATTGGACAAACTTACAAAATCAGTGAGGGGTCAAATAATTATTTCCCCCACTGTATGGAGTCACTGCTTGTATTTCAGAAAAGGTTTCTGCTGAGATTCGAACCCACGACCTTCTGTATCAGAGGCAGAGCACCTACCCTCAAGACCATAACAGCTGCCTTGCTGCTGCCTGAAAAATTATGAGACTTCTACTGTTATAGCTGGCTAAGTGTACATCTATACACATAGCTGCTCATATATAGAGATATAGCAGAGCTGAGTGTGCTGGGATAGCTGTCATATAGAGATATAGCAGTGCTGGGTGTGTTGGGGCAGCTGTCATGTGTATAGATGTACACTTAGCCAGCTATAACAGTAGAAGTGTCAAATTTTTTCAGTCAGTTGCAATGCCTTCTTTATGGCTGTGAGGGTTAATGCTTAGCCTCTGATACACTGATACATTGGAGGTTGTGGGTTCGAATCCCAGACACATCAGGAGACTTTAGTATATACAGTAAGATTAGAGCACATTAGCGAGGGAACATTAAGACCGCTGCTGTGAAGGGGCCCTGAACAGTAAGACATCGATATTTAACTAACTTGAAAATAAACTGTCGGGCCCCGAAGCAGCTGCTTCCCCGGTAGTTACGCCACCTCCTGGCTGCCTGTGTGTAGTGTCTGTGTGTGTTAATAAAATAAAAAAAATAAAAAAATTTGAATGCGGTCGGACGGGCCCCCTAGTGGCGTAGGGCCCCATAGCCACTGCTATGGTTGCTATGGCGATCCCTACGCCACTGCCGAGCCTTAAACCAGGCAGCCCCTGCTCTGAAGAGGGGAGGGTGTCTGGTTCACATGAAAAGGTCAGAAATTCATTGAAATGGTTCGGGAAGAGCATGGGAAGGATGTCTGGATGTATCTTGATACAAACTACAAATTGGCGTGGTATTAAAAAGCAGGAAGTGCTCAACCCCATATG
This sequence comes from Bufo bufo, assembly GCF_905171765.1. Taxonomy (NCBI): domain Eukaryota; kingdom Metazoa; phylum Chordata; class Amphibia; order Anura; family Bufonidae; genus Bufo; species Bufo bufo. Next base: position 575,923,554 of record NC_053390.1, read on the forward strand.
CAGTGGTGCATCTCCCGCCTCCTGTATATGAATGAATGAGAGATTTCTCTTCATTGGCGGCACAGCGGCCACAGCCCATCCCCTTCTCTTGTCCTCCTTCCTCTCACTGACTGCAGCGGCAGCAGCACAGGGGGGAGGGAGACGCTGCTTAATTCTCCCCTGTGCCGCTGAGAGCAGCGCGATCTGTGTTCCCCATACGTTGTCGGAATATCAGCAAAATAGATGCCGATACCAATAAGGGTCAAAATACTAAATATCGGCCGATAATATCGGTAAAACCGATAATCGGTCGATCCCTAGTAGAAACTCCTAGTCTGAATGTGTGAGGCCCGGGCTATATCAGCCAGTCTTGGGTGGGGCTCAGAGCTCTCTGCCTCCTCCCATTGTATGCATGGTCACATGCTGGAGGTTACTGGGAGATTGCTTTGAGTCGGACCTTGCGCGCCTGTAATTCGCCCACTGGTTCCTGGTATTGCCCATACGGCCCAGGTAGGTTTAGCGTTAGGTCCCGAGCTACTTGAGAAACCTTGGCGCGGTGCTCGGGCTCAGACATGTCCTCCAAGCAGGATATGTTGGCTAATTCTCAATTTTACACCAGTACGAGGGTTAGTAGGACAGCAGAGTGCACCTGTCTTTGTTTTTGTTATGTTATTCTGGATGTATCTTGGACTCCCAGGTCGCTGCTGGGAACGATTTTGTCTGAGTAGTACGCCACTTTTACAGACTGACAATAGTACGCACAAAACCGAAGATAAAATCGATTTTAGAGGAAAAATTGTTAGGAAACATTCTTTCCTGTATATTTACTTATATATAAAGTGCAAGTGCTGCCAAAAATTACAAGGAAAAGGCACTCCGATACAACCTGTATATCACATAAAGGAGGGCCTCATTCACATTGTAAATTGCAAGGAACTGGCACTCCAATACACCCTTTATTACACATAAGGCTCCATTCACACGTCCGCAAAATGGGTCCGCATCCTTTCCGCAATTTTGCAGAATGGGTGCGGACCCATTCATTCTCTATGGGGACGGAATGGATGTGGACAGCACACAGTGTGCTGTCTGCAGCCGCAATTGCGGAGCGAGGCCCCGATTTTGGGTCCGCAGCTCCGCAAAAAGATAGAGCATGTCCTATTCTTGTCTGCAGCTTGCGGACAAGAATAGGCATTTCAATGGGGGTGCTGGGCTGATGTGTTGCGGACCCGCAATTTCCGGGTCCGCAACACACCACGGACGTGTGAATGCAGCCTAAAGGAGGGCATCATACACACCCTTGAAAAATGATGATTGATTGCCTGCAGGTAACCCTCAAAAACATTAGGAGCAAGGGCCTGCTGGTGACCCTCTAAAACATTAGGGACGAGGTCCTGCTGCTGATCTCACCATCTAAAACATTAGGGGTGAGGGTCTGCTGCTGAGCTTACTATCTAAAAAATTAGGGGTGAGGGTCTGCCGCTGAGCTGATCATCTAAAAAATTAGGGGTGAGGGTCTGCTGCTGAGCTGACCATCTAATAAATTAGGGGTGAGGGTCTGCTGCTGATCTGACCTTCTAAAACATTAGGGGTGAGGGTGATCTGACCATCTAAAACATTAGGTCTGAGGGTCTGCTGCTGATCTGACCTTCTAAAACATTAGGGGTGAGGGTTTGCTGCTGAGCTGACTGTTGGGCAATATACTCTCTTGCCTAACGTGTCCCTGACACATGATTTCGGTGATCAGCTTGAATTAAGTCTATCCGGTACTGGGAGAATGAATCAGATAAACACTGAAAACATGTCTAGTTCCAATCCATTCTGGTTTATTTCACAGTTGGCAAACAGTTATAATAGAGGGGGTTGAGCTTCCTTGACATCCAATCATATGTTAGCATTTGTTTGACCTATGGTATGATCACACATGAGCTCTGCATTAACATAATAGATGACTCATAGTAACAGCATTTGACCAAACAGGGATATACACATAGGCCAGCAGACACTTGAGCCAGATGACCTTATATGGTTAGAACGCTGTTCAAACTTACAAACTAAGGAATGTATGTGTATCTCGAAACCGCACAGGAAGTTTCACACATTCCAAAAGGGGGAAGGGAGAAGGGACAAAATGGAGTTACTTATAGCCCATCAATCCCCTCTAAGAACCTTATATATATACCTAATACTATATGGTTCTTTCTCTGCTCTTCCTTTGTTTGCTTGTAAGCCTTTAGGTATTCCATATACCCTTCAGGAGTATAATCCTCAGGCTTTGTTGGGGTTGTGAATCACAGGGGCCAACTACCTAAAATATAACTTTTAATTTAACGTTTTTAAAAAATTCCACAATCCCTCACCTGGGGACTAATAAACATACAACACTTACAAACAGACACTGGAGGCCAAATGAAAGTGACAGACAGGGTGGCTAGTCGTGATGGTACACCCAAAGGACTAACCATCCGGGTCTCTAGTGTATCCCTAAGGTGTCCCTGGACTTATCTCAGCCCGGAGATGCACCCTGATGGTGGGAATACTCCGTCCCCATGCCTAGCCTGTCTGTCCTTAAAAGGCCCTTGTAGCAAAAAGACCCATATGGATGTCCGGGTCATGCATCAACGATAGTTGAGAAAAGACGAGCAGAAGTAACGGTTATTCCACAGCAGTCAAGATAAAGATTATACTTACAGCATGTAAATATCCAGATCATGCATCAACATTGGTTGAACGAGACAAGTGGGAATAACGGTTATTCCAAAGCAGGAGCAACGGTTATTCCACAGCAGTCAGTGGATATGAAAATCACAACAGAGATGATTGTCACGGCAAAGTAGTCAATTGCCAACCCTGTTGGACCATGCCAAAAAAGAAGATGCAGACAATTTATCAAGATAGATGGCACTTTAACAACAATATGGAGTATTGCACTCCGTTTGAAATCTCATATAAATGTCCGGATCATACATCAACAGTAGTAGAAAAGGACTGGTAGGAACAACGGTTATTCCACAGCAGTCAAATGTGGATAATAATCACAGCAAAGATGATAATCACAGCAGTGTAAATCAGTTATCAACCATGTTGGGGAGTGCTAAAGTGTAATAAAATGATACAATTCATCTAGATGGATAGCACTCTACCAACCACATGAAATGTTACACTCAGTTCAAAATCTCAAAGATGATAGTCACAGTGGTGTAATTCGATTATCAACCATGTCAGAACATGCTGAATGTGCAATGGAATGATACAAACTGTTTATCCAGATGGGTAGCTCTCTACCAACAACATGGAGTGCTACACTCAGTACAAAATCTCACAACATGGAGTTTTACACTCAGTACAAAGTCTCAACGCGTTTCCCCTTCATTCAAAGGTTCATCAGGAGACTATATCAAGAGGTATAAAGAAAATAAGTTGCTGCTATAATGAAGCGGCTACATGGCCCTTTTCAAAAAAGATGAAAGAAAGGAACCAAAATTTGCTGGAGCACCCCGAGGCGGTGTTCCACTTTAGTAGACCAATGCAATAGTACAGGAGGGGACAGGGTAATAACGATAGAACTCATATATATGCTGTACTTATCCCATCCTGAGATCTCTCCATATAGTGGTCCGCAGTCAGGGGTACTCCAGGGGGCTGAAAAATGATGCTCCAAATTGCAGATTCACACACTGACTATTTATACCCTGCAGGTGAGGGCGGTCCCCCCAATGTCCAGCACCAATCACCTCATCCCTATTACCCCATGTGACACAGACATCCAGGTAGACTAAGCAGGATCAGGTTGTAACACTCTATAGGTGGTAGTGTATTGATAGGAACCCCAAACATTAGAACTAAACCAATACCGGTATTTAGATCAGGCTCACCAAACTACTTCTCTCATGTCTGTATGTCTTGGATCGCTGTTGGAACGCACGCCGAGATTTCCAATATGGCCGTGCGTTCCACCTCCGGCACCCAATCATAGACCGCCTGCATCATCAATATGCAGCAGGCTCCGGCTCATGTGTTCCACAGTGGTTCAAAAAGGTGCGTGGTTATGCGTTCCACCTACGGCATCCAATCATACACCGCCTGCATCATCAATGAACAGCAGGCTCAGGCTCATGCGTTCCACAGCGGCAAAAAAGGGGCGTGGTTATGCGTTCCATCGTCCGATCATTTCCACCACTGCCCCAAATCACCGGTATTGCGTTCATTCCTGTCAGGTGGATCAAAAATGAGTACTACACCACTATATGCAGGAAGACAGAGACAACCCACTGTGGGGGGGACCCAAATGGGAAAAATAGAGAATCAGTGAGCTGGCTAAGACAATGGAATATAGCCAAATGACAGGTAGAGTTTGGAGTGACAGGTGTATAGACACTGGGGGATTTTTTGAGCCAATACTCAGCTAAATACGTCAGGTGTGAAACCACGTACAATTTGCAAATGAAATATAGTTTATAAGATGTATATTTAATAAATAAATACAATACAATAGATGATAGAGGGGCCTTACTAATGTAAAAAGGACCTACACTCGAAATGACACTTCACGTGTCGATAAGCTTTTGGTCATTTATCAGATGAGGATGAAGTGGCGGGTCAATCAGAGACAGGAGTACCAGGAGCCTAAATTCACAAAAAACAAGTAAAAGTAAGCTGTTCATTCAAACCCGCTGGAGATTGCGACTGGAACCGGAAGATCCACCCAGACTCCTTCTGGAGGATCCTGCGGTCCCAGTCGCCCCTCCTAGGTGAAGGTCTGACCAATTCCAATGCAGAAAAGCGAAGTAATCTCGAATCTCCGTGATGTACTTCCCACATATGATTCGCAAGTGGGGTGTCTTTTTTGTTTTTTATATCATTCAGATGTTCCAGTATGCACTTTCGAAATTCTCTGAAAGTTTTGCCCACATAGTCCTTAGGGCATGCGCATTGAGCTAGGTAGACAACCCCCTCGCTACGACAGTTAATGAAGTCGCGAATATCATATGTTTTGCCCGTGACCGAGCATACGTTCGTTTTGGTGTTATTAATATTTTTACACGCCAGACAGGATCCACAGTGGAAGGTACCAAGTGGTTTCCGGTCCAGCCAGGTTCCCTTAGGGGCAGGCCCCAAATAGTGACTATGCACCAGTCTATCGAGGAGGCATCTGCCTCTCCTGAACGTAATGCTGGGACGGGAGGGAAGTTTATCCGATACGTCGGGGTCCATTAGCAGAATGGGCCAGTACTTAGTGATGATATCCCTCACCTCCTGACTCATGGAATCGAACGTCGAGATAATTCTGATGATCTCGTCATTCCCCCTTGACTGTCTTGGTATCAAGAGGGTATTACGCTCACAAAGAGATGCGTTTTGGAAGGCCGTCCCAAGAATGTGTTGGGGGTAGCCCCTAGTGGAAAATCTCTTTTGTAATTTTTTAGACTCATAGTAAAAGCTCTCACGATCTGAAAAATTCCTTCTCATCCGCAGATACTGTCCGCGGGGAATACCCTTCTTGAGACTCACTGGATGGTGACTATCCCAATGTAATAGGCTATTGGTGGCCGTGGATTTCCTGAACGTGGAGGTGACAAGACCGTCCCCGGTTTTGGTAACCCTCACATCAAGGAATGTCAACGATTCCGGGTGAAACTCAGATGTAAAAGATAATCCCACATCGTTGACATTAAGAGCCTTGATGAATAGGTCGAATTCGTCCGAGCTGCCGTTCCAGATGATGAAGACATCGTCGATGTACCTGGTCCAGAAGACGATCTTGTCACCCCACCAAGATGGTGTATCAGGGAAGACCACTTGGTCCTCCCACCAGCCCAGGAGGAGATTCGCGTAAGTAGGGGCACATGGACTGCCCATCGCGGTCCCCCTGAGCTGGTGGAAGAGCTGCCCATCAAAAAGAAAAAAGTTGTGTGTAAGCACAAACTCAAGAAGGGTTATCACAAAGGAATTGTGTACCCCATGGCTAACTGCCCTTGTTTTAAGGTACGCAGATTTAGCCATAAGGCCCTTCTCATGGGGAATCGAGCTATAAAGTGATTCCACATCCACACTACCAAGAGACCACGATGGATCGATGCTCAATGCCTCTATTTTATGCAGGAAATCCATCGTGTCTCTTGTGTAGGATGGAAGGGAAGATACAAAGCTTTTGAGTACACTATCTATGTATATACCACTGTTCTGAATAATAGAGTCAACCCCTGACACAATGGGGCGGCCTTTGAGGGGGGACGTTCCTTTATGAATTTTTGGTAACCCATAAAATGTAGCAGTCTGGGGTTTCGTAGGGAGTAAAAAACGATATTCGGCATCACTGATCACCCGATTTGTTAAACCATCCTTAAGAATAAGTGACAGATCTCTCAAGAAAGATTCCGTAGGATCAGAGGGTAATACCCGGTAACAGCTCTTATCATTCAGCAGTTGTTTACACATTAGTTTATATTGCATATGTCCCATCACTACCATATTTTCCCCTTTATCTGCCGGTTTGACTATGATTGAGGCATCTTTTTCAAGATTACGCAATGCTTCCATCTCCTCCCCAGACAGATTGTGAAAGTGGGGTTTCTTAGGGGGTAATCTATTGATTTCATCAGTGGTCATCTGTAAAAAAATCTCAATATGATCATAGTTCATGGGTGGGGGCAGTCTCTTACTTTTAGGACGGAGATCTGTAAATGGACCATGACCCGGTGTGCGTGAGCCCTCTTCCTGGAGATCACAGAGTGTTCTAAAATCTACAAAGTCACTCTCCTGCAAGCCCAGCTGTTCACAAGTCCTGCGGTCGTTGTTTTTCATAAATTTATGCCACTTAAGTTTCCTGGCGAATAGATGAAGATCCTTGGCCCAGACAAAGGGGTCAAACCTTGTGGTAGGAACAAAGGAAAGCCCCCGCCGAAGTAACGATTCTTCTACTACACTAAAGACTCGAGGGGATAGAATTACAATCTATACACCTGTCACTCCAACCTCTACCTGTCATTTGGCTATATTCCATTGTCTTAGCCAACTCACTGATTCTCTATTTTTCCCATTTGGGTCCCCCCCACAGTGGGTTGTCTCTGTCTTCCTGCATATAGTGGTGTAGTACTGATTTTTGATCCACCTGACAGGAATGAACGCAATACCGGCGATTTGGGGCAGTGGTGGAAATGATCGGACGGTGGAACGCATAACCACGCCCCTTTTTTGCCGCTGTGGAACGCATGAGCCTGAGCCTGCTGTTCATTGATGATGCAGGCGGTGTATGATTGGATGCCGTAGGTGGAACGCATAACCACGCACCTTTTTGAACCGCTGTGGAACGCATGAGCCGGAGCCTGCTGCATATTGATGATGCAGGCGGTCTATGATTGGGTGCCGGAGGTGGAACGCACGGCCATATTGGAAATCTCGGCGTGCGTTCCAACAGCGATCCAAGACATACAGACATGAGAGAAGTAGTTTGGTGAGCCTGATCTAAATACCGGTATTGGTTTAGTTCTAATGTTTGGGGTTCCTATCAATACACTACCACCTATAGAGTGTTACAACCTGATCCTGATTAGTCTACCTGGATGTCTGTGTCACATGGGGTAATGGGGATGAGGTGATTGGTGCTGGACATTGGGGGGACCGCCCTCACCTGCAGGGTATAAATAGTCAGTGTGTGAATCTGCAATTTGGAGCATCATTTTTCAGCCCCCTGGAGTACCCCTGACTGCGGACCACTATATGGAGAGATCTCAGGATGGGATAAGTACAGCATATATATGAGTTCTATCGTTATTACCCTGTCCCCTCCTGTACTATTGCATTGGTCTACTAAAGTGGAACACCGCCTCGGGGTGCTTCAGCAAATTTTGGTTCCTTTCTTTCATCTTTTTTTAAAAGGGCCATGTAGCCGCTTCATTATAGCAGCAACTTATTTTCTTTATACCTCTTGATATAGTCTCCTGATGAACCTTTGAATGAAGGGGAAACGCGTTGAGACTTTGTACTGAGTGTAAAACTCCATGTTGTGAGATTTTGTACTGAGTGTAGCACTCCATGTTGTTGGTAGAGAGCTACCCATCTGGATAAACAGTTTGTATCATTCCATTGCACATTCAGCATGTTCTGACATGGTTGATAATCGAATTACACCACTGTGACTATCATCTTTGAGATTTTGAACTGAGTGTAACATTTCATGTGGTTGGTAGAGTGCTATCCATCTAGATGAATTGTATCATTTTATTACACTTTAGCACTCCCCAACATGGTTGATAACTGATTTACACTGCTGTGATTATCATCTTTGCTGTGATTATTATCCACATTTGACTGCTGTTTAATAACCGTTGTTCCTGCCAGTCCTTTTCTACTACTGTTGATGTATGATCCGGACATTTATATGAGATTTCAAACGGAGTGCAATACTCCATATTGTTGTTAAAGTGCCATCTATCTTGATAAATTGTCTGCATCTTCTTTTTTGGCATGGTATAACAGGGTTGGCAATCGACTACTTTGCCGTGACAATCATCTCTGTTGTGATTTTCATATCCACTGACTGCTGTGGAATAACCGTTGCTCCTGCTTTGGAATAACCGTTATTCCCACTTGTCTCGTTCAACCAATGTTGATGCATGATCTGGATATTTACATGCTGTGAGTATAATCTTTATATTGACTGCTGTAGAATAACCGTTACTTCTGCTCGTCTTTTCTCAACTATCGTTGATGCATGACCCGGACATCCATATGGGTCTTTTTGCTACAAGGGCCTTTTAAGGACAGACAGGCTAGGCACGGGGACGGAGTATTCCCACCATCAGGGTGCATCTCCGGGCTGAGATAAGTCCAGGGACACCTTAGGGATACACTAGAGACCCGGATGGTTAGTCCTTTGGGTGTACCATCACGACTAGCCACCCTGTCTGTCACTTTCATTTGGCCTCCAGTGTCTGTTTGTAAGTGTTGTATGTTTATTAGTCCCCAGGTGAGGGATTGTGGAATTTTTTAAAAACGTTAAATTAAAAGTTCGATTTTAGGTAGTTGGCCCCTGTGATTCACTTCTCTATGTACAACTACCCACTACGTATATAATTCGCCTTTGATAATTTGTTGGGGTTGTGTTTGCCTCTTCTACCTCTACTGGTGTATAGAGGAATGTCGAGTGTACCCCTCTTTCGGCCACCTTTTGACATACGGCCAGAAGGGAGGGCACACACTGTAGACAACGGCAGAGACACACTATTGCAGCGACCACAGCGAGTACCACTCCTAAAACATATCTTATTTGACCAAAGTCAGGTATTCAGCCAAAAAGCCAGTCCCACCAACCTTGGTCAACATCTTGTTTTATGTTTTCTCATCTCCTCTAATTGGCCTATGTTATCTTTTATTCCACGGGAGTGGTCTGATAAATTGAAACAACACATCCCTGCGAACGCTGAGCATCCTACACCATGTTGGAGCAATAAATAGTCAATAGTTGCCCTATTCTGCAAGATAGCCTTTTCATACGATTATATATCCAGCAGCATATCTTGCAGAACTGCACTAGTGATATTTATCTGTTTTACCATAAAACAGGCAAGTTTTCATATTGTCCTGTGAGTATATATGGCCAAACCTGGTACTCCTATCAAAGACATCCCTAAACTCATATATTCTGATCTAGAGAGGAGATTCACATTATAATCACAATTTTCTGGTAACTGTAGGGAAGTGTCTCTCGTGTGTCGTGTCTGCATTGTTGGGAATAGTGGTATCATTGCTAATGTCAACCTAGCTATTGTACAGGGTCCCTCTGTAATATTGGCCGGTATGTATGTGTAACTAGTATTCCCACAGGCCAATACCCATCCTGTTGGTAGAGGTACATGTTTGTCTAGGGATGGTACTGTTTTTGTAATATTACATTGCATATTTTTTCCTGATACTATCTTTTTACAACTACCTAAATCTCTATCACAAATATTTGGTTTAGTCTTTTATTCTGCATTTTTGCTTGTATGCAGGGAGGCAATAGTGTCTCATCACAGGTGAAGTTATAACATATTCCTGCTGCTGTGACAAGACCTGTAATTATTTCTATCATATAACTTTGCAGAGTCTCATATGTAGGACAGTCATAACAACCATGATAAGGATTTACATATCCATATTTAACATCATGATCCTCCAAATCTGTGTCATTCCATTGGGAACGTAGGAGCTCCGTCCATACAGCTACTGGGGTGGGGACTGCTACCAGACATGTCTCCAAAATGTTAAATACAGATAAAGGGGTTTGGAGACAAAAGTCAGTTAAGTTCAGAGTTTTGGAAAGGTACAGCCATAAGTTCTCCTTTGTCTTGCACAGATTGTCTTCCCCTCTGCATTCTGTTTTCAGGTATATCTGTCTGTTCCACAGCCATGGGACAGTGAATAGGAGACACAAAACTGCAATTATCAAAGCACTACATTTCAGCCATCTCGAGGAATTTCCCGACTGCGTCATCTCGTTGGGGGTCAAGGCTGTCTGCCTCCGTTAGTACCCCTTCTGTATCTTCTTCGAGGTCAAGGCTGTCTGCCTCCGTTAGTACCTCTCTTTTCTTTACCAACTTAATCCTTGTGGCGTGGATCCACGTGGGCGACTGTTCAGTGAGGACTGCTGTTCTGGTGATCGCGACTACCTCGGTGGGTGGTCTGTAGGTGAAGCTTCCTGGTTCCTTTCCCTTCTTTAAGATCTTGATCATCACCTAGTCGCCTATCCGGAATGGACGGGTTGATTCCTGTGAAAGAGAAGGAGACTCACAAGCAACTTATTTTTTCAGTTTTACTGAGGACCTTGATCAGATTATTACTCCTCTTTGATCAGGTCCAAGTCCCCTTCCTGCACTACCAGGGGGCGTCTTGCCCATGGTGTGGGGAAAGGCCTACCCATGAGTATCTCAATGCTGTTTATGTCCTACTCCGTGGAAATGGGCTATTAAGATGGAAGCACTGTGTTGGGGAATGCATAGCTTCCCCTCTTCGCAGACTAATCCTATCTCATTATTTTTCTGCAATACTGAATAACACCAGTCTTACCGTTCCTGTTCAGTGGCATACCACTGAAGATCAGTAAGCATTTGCAACATCTCAGGGGTTGGGGGTGCCAAACATGGCATCTCCCAATGGTTACACAAACCTGTGGGGTTGCATTTGGCCACTCATTTCGCCACCTTAACTGCCAGTGCATTGCCCTGTGAGACATGATCCTTACCATCTGCTGCCGTGAATCCTCTCCTCTGCCAATTCATACCATGGTCCCACACTACCAAGTGTGTGTACCTACTCTCAGTATGAATGGTGACAGGTCTATCAGTATGTAGAATACATGTCCTAGTGAGTGCAATGAGCTCAGCTGCCTGCTGTGTTGAGTGTGGATGTCCTTGAGTAGGCCTACAACATCATGAGTGGTGTGCAAAATGGTGTAATGTCACATTGTGAAAGAATTTGTCAACTCTACCATGATAGCACAGGCTGCAAGAGAACACAGACATGCCGGCATCCCTTGAACAGAGGTGGGCATTACCTTTGAGAAAAATACACAAGGACGCAACTTGCCTCCGTTTTCTTGTGTCAGTACACCCGCCATGGTTTTACAATTTTGGCATGCAAACATGTGGAAGGGCATATTATAGTCAGGGAGGCCCAGCCCTGGACTCGACATGAGTGAACATTTCAGATAATCAAATGCATTGTACATTTCAGAAGACCATTTAATCAAATCTGGATTTTCTTCCAGAGTGCCTTGCCTCAAAACATTGTCATAATAAGAGCAATCAGGAATCCATTGTCTACAGTAATTTATCATCCCAAGGAAAGATAACATTTCTTTCTTGGTGTGCGGGGCGACCAAACCCGCAATAGACTGGACTCTTTCTGCGCTGATTCTCCGTTCACCTTTTGTGAGGACAAAGCCCAAGTATTCAACCTGCATTTTACACCATTGCATTTTCTTAAGTGTCACTTTGTGACCACATCCTGACAACCATTGTAAACCATCCTGAATGCTGGCCTCCGCTGACATGCTACACAGTAATAAATCATCGACATATTGCAGCAGCACAGAACCTTGGGGGGTACCATGGTTCTAACATCGCTTGGAGGATTATGCTGTACACTACAGGTGAATCAGCATATCCCTGGGGCATTTCTGCACCAGGTCAGTTGACGTTTGTCAAAGGAAAAAGCAAAAAGTAGTCTGGTTATCTTATCAACTGGGATAGAAAAGAATGCATTTTTCAGATCTATCACACTGAACCAAACAGCGTCTGCTGGAATGGCAGATAATAATTAAGTGACATCAGGTACAACAGGGGCTATAGGCACAATTATGTTGTTGATGGCCCTTAAATCCTGTACAAGGCGGGTAGTACCATCCGCCTTTGTCACTGGATTCACGGGCGTGCAGTAGGGTGAAATCACCTCTGGCAGGATTCCCTTTTGTAGGAATTCTTCTATCATTGGCCTAAGTCCGTCAAGTTTCTCTTTTGACAGCGGGTATTGTTTCTGGAACACTGAGATGACACCTGGTTTCACAGTAGCTTTGTAATGTGTGCAATCTATGAATCCATATTCATTTGAGGACCATAATGCAGGGTTAATGTTATTAAGTTCTGGGTGGTCCTGTATGTTTGCAAGAATCAGTGGCACTGGTGTAGAGACTGGAATGAGACCTGAGTGTACTCTTATGTCCTGATTCTTTGCTGATACCTGCAAGTCAAGCTTAATGAACAAATCTCTCCCTAATAGGCTGACTGGGCAATCTAGTATAATGCTGAATACATGATCTGTGATGTATTCCCTGTCCATGGTCTCGAGTAGCAGTGAGTCAGTTTTGAAAGTTTTGAAAGTTTTTTTTTTTTCAAAACCCCATTAATTCACATAGAAGGCTCACACTTACTTCCTCCCACTCTTAGTCACCTAAGTTCACCCCTTTTAGTCGGACGCTTTGGTCCATCCTCTGTCTGCCATTAGTATCCTAGCTGTCCATACGAACAGAGCTCTGATGTTAAGCACAACACTTAACATGTAACATGTAACTGTAACACCAAAAAAGAGAAACAAGGCTAGCACAGATAATGATGGATGTAAACTTTATTATAGTCTCAACAAGAGACAAAAGTGTATTAAAATGCACATAAAAAACAATACAATGGTAAGTGGGGAGCACTCAGAATAATGGAGCACCACTGGATAACAGAACGTATCAAGGCTAGAGGGATGATAAAAATATCCTAAAATATGTATGTATGGCACAAAGCCAAATATCAAATATATAAAACCTAGCCAAGGCTCACGGGCCTAAATCAGGGTGAAGTACAATACATGCCAAGATATAAAGTGCATAATGCAGAGAATGACAAAGTGCATGAGTAAATCACATAGAGAAAGCCATACAAAAGCCATGAAGTGAATACCTGAGTGGTGAACCAACAGAGCCCCAACGCACGTTTCGCGTAAGCTTCTTCAGGGGGGAGAGTGTGTATAGAGGAGGCTAGCAGAGTGACTTTACAGCTTGATAATTAATCTGTATAATGAACAGCTGAGAAAGGGGAGGATGTGTGGCCACACATAGAAAGGGAGCAAATGCGTTCCAGCGCATCGCGTCACTTCCGGTTACAGAGAGGGGCGGTCCTAATCATGGGGAACATCGCTATCAGTGTGTGAGAAACCAATAGTAGATATTAACATCACAGAGGGACACAGAACACATAGAGGACTGCGCATGTGAACCCTAGTAGATGTGCGCCCAGAAGTGAAGCAGCACCTCAATGTAGCAGGCCGATATGCCGATCCAGCGAAACCGGAAATGCGTTCCACCGACGTGGAACGCAAACCGGAAGTGCGTACCATCAGCACATCGGGATGCCACAACGAAGCGATGCGCACAAGAGCGCACATACTACAGGGAACAAACGAGTATCCGCATAAAATACAGCACAGAGCTGATATGTAGAGCCAGATGAACATACATAGACAAATACATAAAGATTGCGTTACAAAGTATTAGTCACATGACCAGGTGAGACACAGAATACTGATCACATGACCTGATGGACCAAAACTGTCTGAAGCCGAAAAACATATAGGACTATCAATGTGTAAAACAAAACAATTCATACAATAAATTGAGTGAGTACGTTAATCAAATATACATAATTAAAAGACAAAGTGACAAGTGCAGCGCATATAAATGCACAATAAATATATATAAATAGATCAATAATGACATAGTGAAAATTGAATAAAGGTAAGTATATATAAAAATATATAAATAGTGTGCAAGTGACATATCAAGTAGTAACAAATATATACTGTATAGTAAAAACGTATACAGGGAGTAGTGATAAAAAATACATTGGTGCACAATGGTCAGTCAGTCCGTAGTTCCAACATGTGAAGGCCTCCTTGTAGAAGAATCAGACAGAAGATAACAGAAGGTTTATATGAAGCGGCCAATCCTACAGCTAACAGAGAAAAGAACATAATTAAAAACAAAGTCACAGTTAAAAATATATATGTCAAATAGGACTGCTGAGGAGAGAGCCCTCGGATAAAGGGGGCAATGTAGTGGTCTGGCTAGTTACACTATATGAGAGGGAGGCTTTTCGTCAGTTAAAGAATACCATCTGTTACAAAAACTGACCTTTAACCCTCTCAATTTGTTTCAGGACTTTCTGGGTAAAATACTGCACTCAGCTCTTGATCGTGGCATTATTAGTCAGAAGGAATTCAATTGTCTACTTGTGCCCTGCCCTACTATACCTACGTTCTATCTACTACCTTAAGTGCACAAGCAACTGTCTACTCCACCAGGTCGACCCATTGTGGCAGGTAACAATAATTAGTGCGAACCAATATGCAAACTGGTTGATCACGTCCTACGGCCTTTGGTTGAGAGTCTTCCCTCCTATCTCAAAGATACCGGTGATATTTTACGGAAGCTGAATGGCATACAACTAGATGAGGATATGCGGATTGTTACCTGTGACGTAGAATCTCTCTACACTTCTATCTGTCATAAGGATGGGATGACAGCCGTGGCCCAGTTCCTTACCATGTCTGATGTTGAAGGTGATTATGCTTCCTTTATTTTGCAGATTTTGGATTTCGCCCTGAGGCATAATTTTTTTATGTTTAAGGGGTCCTTCTACCTGCAGCTCCAGGGAACGGCCATGGGGGCGGCATGTGCGCCGTCCTATGCCAATCTTTTCCTGGGGCTGTGGGAGAGGAGTCTCTTCCTTACTGATCCTATCCCCTTCATCGACAGGGTACATATGTGGAACCATTACATCGATGATGTACTCATGATTTGGCAGGGCACGACTGGAGAATTGGATTCCTTCATGACAAACTTGAATAATAACCATCTGAATATTCACCTTACCTACAAATCTGGTCGAAGAGATATGGATTTCCTGGACGTCCTTTTACAGACAGACAAGGATGGCTATATTTATACTGATCTGCATCGGAAACCCACGTCAGTTAATAGTCTGCTACACGCTGGATCTGCACACCCTAGGAAACTAATCGAGGGTATTCCTACTGCCCAATTTCTGCGACTTAGACGAATTTGCTCCAATGATGATCTATTTGAAAAACGTGCGCAGGAGCTCACTAAAAGATTCAGGGAGAGGGGCTATACTGAATCGTCGTTGAAGAAAGGCTACTTCAGAGCCAAGCAATCTGGCAGAGATGACCTTCTACAACAGCTGCCTAAGAAGCTTAAGAAATCTGAGAATAATACGGTACGTTTTATCACTACTTTCAATTCAGGTCATAATGTACTGTTGAAATCTTTGAAAACATATTGGAACATCTTATATATGGATCCGATTCTGCAACACCATCTATTCCCCAGACCATCTCTTACTTTTCGACGAGATCGAAACATCCGGGATGCTTTGGTCCACCCCAACCAGTCCTCCCCGACTATTTGGGTCAAAGGGTCCCAAATGGGGTTGCCGTCCCTGTGGGAATTGTGTGGCATGTGCCAACATTCTCACCACTACTTCTTTTTCTGATTCGACAGGCCAGAAGACCTATCAAATTACGCATACCATCACCTGTAGCACTA
Organism: Bufo bufo; assembly: GCF_905171765.1. Lineage (NCBI taxonomy): Eukaryota > Metazoa > Chordata > Amphibia > Anura > Bufonidae > Bufo > Bufo bufo. The sequence goes on from NC_053390.1 coordinate 575,939,620, forward strand.
TTGGGGTCGTTTATGTTGCAGGCTGCCCATGCGGTCTCCAATATGTGGGACTTACATCACGGGAGCTGAAACGTCGGACGAGAGAACATGTCCTTGGGATACAGTCCGCGGCCAGTGAGGAGGATGATACTTGTCTCAAAACCATTCCTCGCCATTTTAAGATTCACCATGCCTGCGATAGCTCTCTCCTAAAGGTAAGAGGTATAGATAGGATTTTTGTAGGCAGTAGGGGTGGGAATTGGAAGCGTTTATTAGCTCAACGGGAGGCGAAATGGATTTTCCAGTTGAATTCAGTTGCTCCCTATGGTTTGAATGAGGGTTTGAGTTTTGCCCCCTTTCTGCCATAAATTTTCTTTCATTTGCTCTATGGGCCTGTTTTTTGCGATGCCTACTCTCGATCAGTATTTAGTATGTTGTTCCTTGATATATCCTTTTTTGAGTGTGTTTCTACATGAGTGGTCTTTGGGTCCGGTTTTGGATTCCTGGCCACTCATGGTTTATTTTAGGCTGGGCTTTGCGAGGATTCTCTCCTCAGCAGTCCTATTTGACATATCTATTTTTAACTGTGACTTTGTTTTTAATTATGTTCTTTTCTCTGTTAGCTGTAGGATTGGCCGCTTCATATAAACCTTCTGTTATCTTCTGTCTGATTCTTCTACACGGAGGCCTTCACATGTTGGAACTACGGACTGACTGACCATTGTGCACCAATGTATTTTTTATCACTACTCCCTGTATACGTTTTTACTATACAGTATATATTTGTTACTACTTGATATGTCACTTGCACACTATTTATATATTTTTATATATACTTACCTTTATTCAATTTTCACTATGTCATTATTGATCTATTTATATATATTTATTGTGCATTTATATGCGCTGCACTTGTCACTTTGTCTTTTAATTATGTATATTTGATTAACGTACTCACTCAATTTATTGTATGAATTGTTTTGTTTTACACATTGATAGTCCTATATGTTTTTCGGCTTCAGACAGTTTTGGTCCATCAGGTCATGTGATCAGTATTCTGTGTCTCACCTGGTCATGTGACTAATACTTTGTAACGCAATCTTTATGTATTTGTCTATGTATGTTCATCTGGCTCTACATATCAGCTCTGTGCTGTATTTTATGCGGATACTCGTTTGTTCCCTGTAGTATGTGCGCTCTTGTGCGCATCGCTTCGTTGTGGCATCCCGATGTGCTGATGGTACGCACTTCCGGTTTGCGTTCCACGTCGGTGGAACGCATTTCCGGTTTCGCTGGATCGGCATATCGGCCTGCTACATTGAGGTGCTGCTTCACTTCTGGGCGCACATCTACTAGGGTTCACATGCGCAGTCCTCTATGTGTTCTGTGTCCCTCTGTGATGTTAATATCTACTATTGGTTTCTCACACACTGATAGCGATGTTCCCCATGATTAGGACCGCCCCTCTCTGTAACCGGAAGTGACGCGATGCGTTCCAGGCTGGAACGCATTTGCTCCCTTTCTATGTGTGGCCACACATCCTCCCCTTTCTCAGCTGTTCATTATACAGATTAATTATCAAGCTATAAAGTCACTCTGCTAGCCTCTTCTATACACACTCTCCCCCCTGAAGAAGCTTACGCGAAACGTGCGTTGGGGCTCTGTTGGTTCACCACTCAGGTATTCACTTCATGGCTTTTGTATGGCTTTCTCTATGTGATTTACTCATGCACTTTGTCATTCTCTGCATTATGCACTTTATATCTTGGCATGTATTGTACTTCACCCTGATTTAGGCCCGTGAGCCTTGGCTAGGTTTTATATATTTGATATTTGGCTTTGTGCCATACATACATATTTTAGGATATTTTTATCATCCCTCTAGCCTTGATACGTTCTGTTATCCAGTGGTGCTCCATTATTCTGAGTGCTCCCCACTTACCATTGTATTGTTTTTTATGTGCATTTTAATACACTTTTGTCTCTTGTTGAGACTATAATAAAGTTTACATCCATCATTATCTGTGCTAGCCTTGTTTCTCTTTTTTGGTGTTACATCGTACGTGCAGGCTTAGCACGTGTACTCACATTCCCTGTGAGTCATTCTTTATTGGTGATATGTAACATGTAACTGCAAACATTGAAACGAACAGATCTGACAATACAGACATGAACACACAAAGGGCCCATAAAAACTTTTCATTAACTTCAATAAATAAAAATGCACAGCTTGAACAATGCTGTTGGTACCAATAAAAAACAAAAACTTCCAAAAAAAAATTAAAAAAAATTCTCAATGCGCATATTTAAAAACAAATACCGTACTCCATACGCATTCATATACATTTTTCATGTGCTCATTTTCATTAACAACTCATAACCACGCCCTTACACATAAAATATGAATTGCACACACAGCTCTGCTACAAACATACCACTCAGAGCCACACCCATTCAAAATTGCTGATGGTCTGTCGCTGTAAAACAATATACATGTTATAATCATACAGTCATTTTGTTAAAATTCAAATCAACTTATATGCCATGTAGTTTTAGTTTAGTGTTACACACATGCCACTTATTCTATATATTTACCCTTCCCCCATTTCCTTTGCCTTGCGTCTCTTATTTCAGGAATGTTCAAACAGGGGAAGTAAAGCAATCAATCACAGGACGTTCAACTGTCCCAAATGTTCCTCAAACTTTTACTCATATCTGAATAAGGACTTAGAATGGGTGCAACCTTAGATTGATAGGATTGGACACTTCCAATTAGCATCATCACTGCAGGCACATTTTAAACCATCGGAACATACAATTTGGAAAGATCTAATCCAATACTGGAGCCCTGTCTGGAAGATCTTATAGATAACACAGGTTAGTATCTTCACATTCTGCTGATGCATTACCAATTACCAGCCCCCCCCCCCCCCCCAACCCCCATATGGAATTCCTGAGCAGAGGAGGGGGGTATAAGATGGGAGGGAGTTCTCTCTGAGAACACAATTTCAAAAGGAACAGGAAAAGTTCCTGTGGAACTATTTGAATTTATAGCAGATGTAGTGGGGGAAGGGATGCCACATGGCAAACTTCTCTCTATAGGATTCAAAATCCTCCATCTTGAAATAAGAAATTCTACTCATTTCTCCAACTTACATGGACACTTTAAACCATAACTCAGTATGCACCACCCTATTATTATCCTTCAACAACTTCTCTTTTCAATTATCAATACACTTATGCATTAACTGACCATCTTTTAGTGCTGTAATCTCTAATTCTAGGGCTATAAATCATCACTATTTAAACACACACATATTATTAGGGCAACAAAACTTAACCAGTTCATTTCTGAACGTTTAACACAAGCCCTTTCTAATTGCAGACACTGGGGCACTTTTTTTTTTTTTTTAAATAACTTCCTGACACTGCTCTGCTTTCTCACTCACCATAGCCCCCCTTCACCATCACAGGAGTTCGGATGTAACCAGTCTGTAAGCTTCTAACTTCACAGATTATTACAGCTTTTCATCCCTGTTGCCAGCCGGGTATAACATTCTGTTTCACATTTTAACTGTCAATTCTCACATCCTGCCGAATTGTCTACCCATGTGTTAACTAGGAAGTAATTTGGAGACTAGACCGTGCAACATAAAGTTTACATGTTGGCAGTGATGGAAACAGAATGATTTCACAGTGGGATGTGACCGTACACTTACCACCCGGTCAGTATCTCACACAAACAGATAATCTTATTACTTCTAAAATACTTATACTATATATATATATATATATATATATATATATATAAGAGTTAATCCAAGCTTGTAACCTTCTGTTCCCTGAACAGATTATTCATATTCATAGTGCACTATATCTAACGATACGGACTCCCGGAGCCTCTTACAATCAACATTTGCATGTCCCGGACACCGCAATCCACCAAAATCATAAATAGATGGTTAGACTTACTTGATTGAGATTTTGGTCATTGCTCCAGGTCCAAGAGGAGGACAAGAATTGATGTCTTTAACTGTAGACCTGAAGAGGACCCTCCCAATCCCGGACCCGAGCCCCCAAAACTGTTGGGCAATATACTCTCTTGCCTAACGTGTCCCTGACACATGATTTCGGTGATCAGCTTGAATTAAGTCTATCCGGTACCGGGAGAATGAATCAGATAAACACTGAACACATGTCTAGTTCCAATCCATTCTGGTTTATTTCACAGTTGGCAAACAGTTATAATAGAGGGGGTTGAGCTTCCTTGACATCCAATCATATGTTAGCATTTGTTTGACCTATGGTATGATCACACATGAGATCTGCATTAACATAATAGATGACTCATAGTAACAGCATTTGACCAATCAGGTATATACACATAGGCCAGCAGACACTTGAGCCAGATGACCTTATATGGTTAGAAGGCTGTTCAAACTTACAAACTAAGGAATGTACGTGTATCTCGAAACCGCACAGGAAGTTTCACACATTCCAAAAGGGAGAAGGGAGATTTTGTAGTGCACTGACCAAATGTAATACATGTGGCTGAAAGGACAAAATGGAGTTACTTATAGCCCATCACTGACCATCTAAAAAATTAGGTCTGAGGGTCTGCTGCTGATCTGACCATCTAAAACATTAGGGGTGAGGGTTTGCTGCTGATCTGACCTTCTAAAACATTAGGGGTGAGGGTCTGCTGCTGATCTGACCATGAAAGAAATAATGGGCGAGGGCCTGCTGCTGAGCTAACCATCGAAAAAATTATGGTTGAGGATCTGCTGGTGAGCTGACTCTAAAACATTAGGAGCGAGGGCCTGCTGCTGATCTGACCATGGAAAAAATTATGGGCGAGGGCCTGCTGCTGAGCTGACCATCGAAAAAATTATGGTTGAGGGTCTGCTGGTGAGCTGACTCTCTAAAACATTAGGGGCGAGTGCCTACTGGTGGTCTGACCATGTAAAAAATTGATATGATGGAGGACGAGGACGAGAAAAGGAAGATTGAACCATATACCCTTTTTTGTGGTGGAAGGGGCACATGGGAATACAGTGTATTAAATACACCATGAAAGCCACATTTAAAGTGCCTTTATGTTCAGCCGCTTTCCTCTGGTGGAGTAGAGAAGTCAGGGGCAATCCAGGCCTTGATCATTTTGATAAGAGTCAACCGGTCAGCATTTTCAGTTGACAGGCGAATGCGATTATCAGATATTATGCCCCCAGCAGCACTAAATACCCGCTCTGACAAAATGCTGGCGGCAGGGCAGGCCAGCACCTCCAAGGTGTAGAGCGCCAGTTCTCCTTGTGACAGTAGGCCGCGCATCAGGGTGAGGAAGCTGGCGGGGTGTCATTAAAAACTGTCCCAGGCCTTGGAGAGTGTTGCCCTGCTTCTGTTGGAACTGCTGTGTGTTCCCCTCGTCTCCCCTCCTCGGTTGCCCATGGAAATACATACTCTGCCGCCAGCGTTGTCAGCTGGAAATTTTTGGAGCAATTTTTCCACAAGGAACTTCTGGTATTGTACCATTTTGCTAGTTCTCTCCACCACAGGAATGAGAGATGAGAAGTTCTCTTTGTAGTGCGGGTCAAGAAGGGTGAACAACCAGTAATCGGTGTTGGCGAAAATGTGTACAATGCGAGGGTCACGGGGAAGGCAGCATAACATAAAGTCAGCATTGTGTGCCAGAGTCCCAACAGACAAGATTTCACTATCCTCATCAGGAGGATGACTCTCAATCTCCTCATCATCTTCCTCCTCTTCTTCCCATCCACGCTGAACCGATGGAATAAACCTGCTATGGGTACTACCCTCTGTAGCGGAGGCAACCATCTCCTGCTCCCCCTCCTGCTTATCCAATTCGCGCTGAGAAGACGAAATGAGGGTGGTCTGGCTATCACCCTGTGTACTGTCTTCCCCCGTTTCCACCTGTTCCACATGCAAAGTGTCCGCCTTCATTGTGAGCAGCGAGTATTTCAGTAGACACATAAGTGGGATGGTTACGCTGATAATAGCAGCATCGCCGCTCACCATCTGTGTTGATTCCTCAAGGTTGCGTAAAACCTCACAGAAGTCAGACATCCATGCCCACTCGTCGCTTGTGAAGAGTGGCAGCTGACTGGAAAGGCAACGACCAGGTTGCATCTGGTATTCCACTACTGCCCTCTGCTGCTCACAAAGCCTGGCTAACATGTGGAACATGGAGTTCCAGCGCATGCTCACGTCACACAACAGTCCGTGAGCTGGCAATTGCAAGCTCTGCTGCAGCGCTGCCAGACCGGCGGCAGCTGTAGATGACTTTCGGAAATGGGCACACACGTGGCGCACCTTCACTAGTAGCTCAGGCAAATTGGGGTAGGTTCTGAGAAACCGCTGAACCATGAAGTTTAACACGTGGGCTAGGCATGGCATGTGTGTGAGCTTGCCGAGCTCCAAAGCCGCCACAAAGTTACAGCCATTATCAGACACAACCATGCCTGTTTATAGATTGAGTGGCGAGAGCCACAGCTCAGTCTGCTCTCTTATACCCTGCCACAGCTCTGCGGCGGTCTGCAAATAAGTTTCAGCACTGCCTGTTGCCGCTTCCGCACTGCAGTGCTACACTGCTTACAGCTACTGACTGATGGCTGACTGGTGCTGCAAGATGACAATTCAGAGGTGGAAGTGGAGGAGGAGGTGGAGGAGGAGAAGGGGGGGATGCAGCCACTACTGTAGGTGGTGGCGGAAATCCTGATGGAAGTAGGGCCCGCAATCCTTGGCGTTAGTAGCACCTGTGCCATCTCAGGGTACGACTCGCTGCCGGCCTCCACAACATTCACCCAGTGTGCCATCAGGAAAATGTAGCGTCCCTGGCCAAAAGCACTTGTCCATGTGTCAGTCGTTAAGTGGACCTTCCCGATAACTGCGTTGGTCAGCGCACGGGTGATGTCACGGGACACATGCTAGTGTGAGGCAGGGACGGCACACCGGGCAAAATACTGGCGGCTGGGGACTGAGTAACGAGGGACGGCCACCGCCATCAGCCTGTGGAAACCTCAGTGTCCACAGGACTAAATGGCAACATTTCCAGGGCCAGCATTTTGGAAAGTTACGCATTTAGTGCTATGGCCTGTGGGTGGGTGGCTGGGTATTTGCGCTTTTGTTCAAAGGCCTGGTGTATGGACATCTGTACGTTGCGCTGGGACACAGAAGAGGATGTGCTAGCTGATGGTGCTTGTGAAAGTCTTCCGGGTCTGCGTCTTGGACAGGGGATTGGCCAGCATGTAACACAGGGGAAGAGGAGGCAGTGGTGTGACCCGCTGTCACCGCCAGACATCTGTGAAGCTCTGACAGACGTTCTTTAGAACCTCCTACTTGAGGTTCTTTTGTTTTGCTTTCGTTTTGTCATCTCGTTTCCCTCTCTCAGCTGTCATCTAGTTGCACTGATTGCATCCCTTTAAATCCCCTCCCATACTGCATCACTTTGCGGTTTATACAACTTCCTGGAGTGTGCTGATGCTAGAAGCTGTTACTGCTACATCCACAAGATAAGTCTGTTTCTTTATTCCTGTTTGCTTGATCTTAGGTGACCCTGACTCCCTCCGTATTAAGTGTAGGGAGCCGGTGGTCGTGTCCCCTCACTATTATAGGGTGTTCAGGTGTCATACAGTCGAGGAATGAGGGTATGCAATTATCTACCATAGAGATTTTTGCATAGGCTGAGCAGTAAGGGAGAGAGCTAGGGCTGTTGCAGGGCTTACCCTTTGGTTCCTTAGTTTTGGGAGCAAGTCAGTCGGATCTTCATTTGTGTCTTCTAGTTATAAGCCGGTTACACTTTTGACTGAACACTTGCAGGGTCTTTCATTGGAGGTAGCAGATCTCCGTAAAACTGTGTCTCAGTTTCAGGTGACCGGTTCAGCTTGCGTTCATGGAGTTTGTTCTGAGCCTAAAATCTCGCTCCCGGATACGTTTTCCGGGGGTAGTGAGAATTTTGTTCGTTTTAGAGAGGCTTGCAAACTCCATTTTCGCCTACTTCCCCATTCCTCTGGTGATGAGGAGCAGAGGGTGGGGATCATCATCTCGCTGCTCAGGGATAACACTCAGTCTTGGGCCTTTTCACTGCCGGTGGGGGCACGGCCCCTCTGTTCAGTGGATGAATTTTTTTAGCCCTGGGTCAGATATATGACGATCCGGATCGTATTGCTCTGGCTGAGTCTAGACGACGTCTTTTATGCCAGGGTAAACAGTCCGCAGAGATATACTGTTCAGAATTTCGGAGATGGGCAGCTGATACTGGTTGGAATGATGCTGCACTCCGAAGTCAATTTTGCCATGGTCTTTCAGAGGGATTGAAAGATGCATTTGCCTTTCATGAGAGACCTACCTCCTTGGACTCTGCCATGTCTCGGGCCGTTCGTATTGACAGGCGTCTTAGAGAGAGAGGAGAGATCACTCCTTCCTGTCTTACTCACTCCAAGGACAGTGCGGCGGTCTCAGGAAATTGAAGGTTTTCCGTTTGCTTGTAGTTCCTGTTTTGTCCTACCTGCCAGGGTGGCCCTAGAGAGCAAGAACATTTTTTGTGAGATTTTTGTAGATAGTGGAGCAGCTGTCAATCTCATTGATAATCAATTTGCTATAACACATGGTTTCCAGGTATGCACTTTAGGAAAGGATATACCTGTTTTTTCTATTGATTCCGCTCCACTTTCTCAGAAATCGTTAAAGGGCATAGTTCACAATATCCGTTTGATTGTGAGTGATACTCATGTTGAGGATGTGTCATGTTGCGTCCTAAGCGGGTTGCCTACTCCTCTAGTGTTGGGGCTACCCTGGCTCACTAAACATAACCCCACCATTGATTGGCAAGCGAGGCAAATAAATGTTTGGAGTGACTTCTGCAGAGAGAATTGCCTCACGACATCTGTTTCAGAGGTTTCTACTAAGACTGTACCATCTTTTCTCTCTGAATTTTCGGATGTGTTTTCTGAGAGTGGTGTTCAGGAGCTGCCCCCTCACAAGGAGTACGATTGCCCTATTAATCTCATCCCAGGCGCCAAGCTGCCTAAATCTCGTTTATACAATCTCTCCCAACCTGAAAGGGTCGCTATGCGTGCTTATATCTCTGAGAGCCTGAGAAAGGGACACATACGACCCTCGAAGTCACCTGTTGCCGCTGGTTTTTTCTTTGTTAAGAAAAAAGATGGTTTTTTAAGACCATGTCTGGATTTCAGGGAGCTAAACAGTATCACAATTCATGACCCTTATCCGCTTCCTCTGATCCCGGACCTGTTTAACCAGATTGTTGGGGCTAAAGTTTTTTCCAAGTTGGATCTAAGAGAGGCATACAACCTGGTCAGAGTCAGAGAAGGACCCTGAGGGCCATTTTGAGAATTTGCTTATGCCTTTTGGTTTGAGCAGTTTTTAACATTTAATGGGGAAATTTGTACTAGTGTATCTAGATGACATTTTGATTTTTTTCTCCTGATTTCAAAACTCATAAGGACCACCTACGTCAGGTCTTGCTCATCCTGCGGGACAATAAATTGTACGCTAAACTGGAAAAATGTGTGTTTGCGGTTCCAGAAATTCAATTTCTGGGGTTTCTTCTCTCCGCTTCTGCCAATTATTACAGGAAGTTTATTTTGAATTATTCCTCTGTTGTTAAACCACTCACTGATATGACTAGAAAGGGGGTAGATTTTTCCTCCTGGTCGGTAGAGGCGCGTAAGGCCTTTTCTAGTATCAAGGAGAGATTTGCTTCCGCTCCCATCTTGGTACAACCTGATATCTCTCTGCCCTTCATAGTTGAGGTGGACGCTTCTGAAGTAGGTGTGGGTGCGGTCTTGTCTCAGGGTCCCTCTCCTGCCAAATGGCGACCGTGTGCCTTTTTCTCGAAGAAACTCTCCTCCGCAGAGAGAAATTACGATGTGGGAGATAGGGAGTTGTTTGCCATCAAGTTAGCTTTTGAGGAATGGCGCCATTGGCTAGAGGGAGCCAGACACCCTATTACCGTGTTTACCGACCATAAGAATCTGGCCTACCTGGAGTCAGCCAAGGTCTGAACCCGAGACAGGCCAGATGGTCTTTGTTCTTTTCAAGGTTTCATTTTGTTGTCACGTTCCGCCCTGGAGCTAAGAATGTGAAGGCGGATGCCCTGTCACGTTGTTTTCCGGGAGGTGGGAATTTTGAAGACCCAGGTCCCATTTTGGCTGAAGGTGTGGTGGTCTCTGCTCTTTATCCTGAATTGGAGGCAGAGGTTCAGGCAGCCCAGGCAGAGGCTCCTGATCTTTGTCCTCCTGGGAGGTTGTTTGTGCCTCTTGCTTTAACACACAAGGTTTTTAAGGAGCACCACGATACTGTCCTTGCTGGGCACCCGGGGGGTAGAGCCACAGTGGATCTCATCGCTCGGAGATTCTGGTGGCCGGCGCTACGTAAGTCGTTTGAGGGTTTTGTGGCAGCCTGCGAGACCTGCGCTCGTGCCAAGGTCCCTCATTCACGGCCATCAGGTCCTCTCCTCCCGTTACTTCATTACGGACCTGCCTCGTTCCTCAGGGAAGACTGTGATTCTGGTGGTGGTGGACCGTTTTAGCAAAATGGCGCATTTCATTCCTTTTCCTGGGTTGCCCAATGCTAAAACGCTGGCGCAGGCATTTATTGATCACATTGTCAAATTGCATGGTATTCCTTCAGACATAGTCTCTGATAGGGGCACGCAGTTTGTTTCCAGATTCTGGAAGGCTTTCTGTTCTCGATTGGGGGTTCGGTTGTCATTCTCTTCTGCTTTCCACCCACAGTCGAATGGCCAGACGGAGCGCGTCAATCAGAATCTGGAGACATATCTGCGCTGTTTTGTGGCGGAGAATCAGGAGGATTGGTGTTCTTTTCTCTCCCTTGCTGAGTTTGCTTTAAATAACCGTCGTCAGGAGTCCTCTGATAAGTTACCATATTTTGGTGCATATGGGTTTCATCCGCAGTTTGGGACATTCTCTGGAAAGGGGTCTTCTGGTTTACCTGATGAGGAGAGATTCTCCTCGTCTTTGTCTTCTATTTAGCAAAAGATTCAGGATAATCTAAAGAGCATGAGTGAGAGATATAAGCGTGTGGTGGATAAGAGACGTGTGCCTGGTCCGGACCTGAATGTTGGTGATCTGGTGTGGTTGTCTACTAAGAATATCAAATTGAAGGTTCCCTCCTGGAAGTTGGGTCCTAAGTTTATTGGGCCTTACAAAATCTTGTCCGTCATCAATCCTGTTGCCTACCGTCTTGATCTTCCTCAGACTTGGAAGATCCGTAATGTTTTTCATAAGTCCCTATTAAAACCTTATGTCCAACCCATTGTACCCTCCTCTTTGCCTCCTCCTCCGATTGTGGTTGATGGTAACCTTGAATTTCAGGTCTCTAGGATTGTGGATTCTTGTGTTGTCCGCAGTAGTCTCCAGTACCCCTTTCATTGGGAGGGTTATGGTCCTGAGGAGAGGATGTGGGTCCCAGTGACGGACATTAAGGCCACTCGTCTCATCAGGGCTTTCCATAGGTCCCATCCTGAGAAGGTGGGCTCTGAGTGTCCGGAGTCCACTCGTAGAAGGAGGGGTACTGTCACCGCCAGACATCTGTGAAGCTCTGACAGACGTTCTTCAGAACCTCCTACTTGAGGTTCTTTTGTTTTGCTTTCGTTTTGTCATCTCGTTTCCCTCTCTCAGCTGTCATCTAGTTGCACTGATTGCATCCCTTTAAATCTCCTCCCATACTGCATCACTTTGCGGTTTATACAACTTCCTGTAGTGTGCTGATGCTAGAAGCTGTTACTGCTACATCCACAAGATAAGTCTGTTTCTTTATTCCTGTTTTCCTCTTTGCTAGATCTTAGGTGACCCTGACTCCCTCCGTATTAAGTGTAGGGAGCCGGTGGTCGTGTCCCCTCACTATTATAGGGTGTTCAGGTGTCATACAGTCGAGGAACGAGGGTATGCAATTATCTACCATAGAGATTTTTGCATAGGCTGAGCAGTAAGGGAGAGAGCTAGGGCTGTTGCAGGGCTTACCCTTTGGTTCCTTAGTTTTGGGATCAAGTCAGTCGGATCTTCATTTGTGTCTTCTAGTTTTCTGTAACACCTTCCGTGACACCCGCAGACACTGATTGTGGACCCAGGCATTCGGCCCACCTATTAGGGTGCTTTGATGCCATGTGGCGGATCATGCTGGTGGTGGTGAGGTTGCTATTTTGGTACGGCACAGGTTGCAAATGACAATTTTTTAATCGTCCGACTTTTATAAAAAAAGCACCAAACTGCGGAACACCTACCCCTTGGCAAGGGAGATTTCCGCAAGGGGGAGCTCCAGGGAACAGTTGCATGCCTGTTTGGTGTGGTCCGCGTTCTCCATTTTGCCACCCCACTGCCTCTTCCAGCCCGTTGCGGTGCTGCAGATCCAACCACCTCTGTACTGCTATCCTCGCTCGGCTTGCCACCTTTCCAGGTTGGGTCAGTGATTTAATCGTCCACCACCTCCTCTTCCACTTCCTCGCTCTTGTCATCCTCCCTCCTGACTTGTTGACCTAACAACATCACTTATTGACAAATGTGTCTCATCCTCATCATCAACCTCTTGAGACACTAATTGCGGTTGACTTATTGGCAACCGTGTCTCATCATCATCATCATCCACCTTGTGAAACACTAATTGGCGTTCCCCACCGCCATCTTCTTCTGACTGTGGATGCTCAAGAGTTTGGGAATCGGGGCACAATATCTCCTCATGTCCCTCTTCAAGCGGGCTTGGCGAGAGGCCTAAATTAAGGAATGGTGCTGAAAAGACCTCCTCGGAATATCCGAGTGTGGGATCACTTGTTTGCAAAGTGGGCCCGCCGCGAACTTGCGGTTCGCGAACATTTGATCGCGTTTGCGAATTGTCCCAGACGATGTTCGTCCAGCACTACTGATAGTTCCAGTCAGATAAAAAGGTTTATCATACTCACAAAGCCAATCTTGGTAAAAAGCTCATCAGAAACATAAAATACTGTCTCCTACTCCTGCCCGATTCGGGTTTTGCTTTCGCGCTTAATCAGGGGCAGCAGTAGGAGACGGTGTTTTATGTTTGTGATGAGCTTTTAACCAAGATTGGCTTTGTGAGTATTATAAACCTTTTTATCTGACTGGAACTATCAGTAGTGATGGACGAACATCGTCTGGGACAATTCGCAAACGCGATCAAATGTTCGCGAACCGCAAGTTCGCGGCGGGCCCCATTCACTTTAATGGCAGGCGAACCTGAAAAACCAGGTCATATATGCAGCCACCAAATACTTACTAGAAGTTCACAAGTTGTCCCACAACATGGAGAGTGACATACCAGAGGGGAATCAATGGCAAACATTACCACTAAAAATATGTATTTTAATCAGTTATGTTATGCGTCTTAAAGGGAAACTGTCAAAAATGTGCCCTGCTGGAGTCTACAAATTTTTTATTTTAGACCACGGGAGTACAGGCCCCAAACATTAGGCATTCACTGGACAGAAAACATCAAGTGATTATGTGGCTGGAGGTATATTAGGCGATCAATGGATATCAATTTTACTGCAGGCCAATGGACTACAGGCCCCAAAAATTATTAATTTACCGTACAGAAAAGATCAAATGATAATGTGGATGAAGGTACATTAGGCGGTCACCGTATAACAATTTTACTGTTGGCCAGTTAGATTACAGACCCCAAAAATTATGTATTTACCGTATAGAAAAGTTCAAGTGATTATGTGGCTGGAGGTATATTGGACGGTCATTGATATCAATTTTAATGCAGGCCAATGGAGTGTAGGCCCCAAATATAAGGCATTCACCGGACAAAAAACATCAAGTGATTATGTGGCTGGAGGTATATTAGACGGTCATTGGACAAAAATTTTACTTCAGGCCAGTGGAGTACAGGCCCCAAAAATTATTCATTCAACGTACAGAAAAGAACAAGTGATTATGTGGCTGGAGGTACTGTATATTAGATGGTCATTGGATATCAATTTTACTGCAGGCAGTACAAATACATATCAAATACATATGTTTAAAAGAACTAAAAATATAACACGTGGTCGTCACAGGTTTTGAATTTCTCTGAGGCCCCAAAAATTAGGCATTCACCGTAAAGAAAAGATCAAGTGATTATGTGACTGGAGGTATATTAGACTGTCAATGGATATCAATTTTACTGCAGGTCAGTGGACTACAGGCTCCAAAAATTATTAATTCATCGTACAGAAAAGATCAAGTGATTATGTGGCTGGAGGTATATTAGACGGGGATTGAATATCAATTTTACTGCAGGCCATTGGAGTACAGGCCCCAAACATTAGGCATTCATAGTACAGAAAACATCAAGTGATTATGTGGCTGGAGGTGTATTAGACAGTCATTGGATAACAATTTTAGCTCAGGCCAGTGGAGTACAGGCCCCAAAAATTATTTATTCAATGTACAGAAAATAAAAAGTGACTAGAGGTATAATAGACGGTCATTGGATATCAATTTTACTGCAGGCAAATACAAATACATGTCAAATACATATGTTTAAAAGAAAGAAAAATACAAACCGGATTCCAAAAAAGTTGGGACACTAAACAAATTGTGAATAAAAACTGAATGCAATGATGTGGAGATGGCAAATGTCAATATTTTATTTGTAATAGAACGTAGATGACAGATCAAACGTTTAATCCGAGTAAATGTATCATTTTAAAGGAAAAATACATTGATTCAAAATTTCACGGTGTCAACAAATCCCCAAAAAGTTGGGACAAGTAGCAATAAGAGGCTGGAAAAAGTAAATTTGAGCATAATGAAGAGCTGGAAGACCAATTAACACTAATTAGGTCAATTGGCAACATGATTGGGTATAAAAAGAGCTTCTCAGAGTGGCAGTGTCTCTCAAAAGCCAAGATGGGTAGAGGATCACCAATTCCCACAATGTTGCGCAGAAAGATAGTGGAGCAATATCAGAAAGGTGTTACCCAGCGAAAAATTGCAAAGACTTTGCATCTATCATCATCAACTGTGCATAACATCATCCGAAGATTCAGAGAATCTGGAACAATCTCTGTGCGTAAGGATCAAGGCCGTAAAACCATACTGGATGCCCGTGATCTCCAGGCCCTTAAACAACACTGCACCACAAACAGGAATGCTACTGTAAAGGAAATCACAGAATGGGCTCAGGAATACTTCCAGAAACCATTATCAGTGAACACAATCCACTGTGCCATCCGCCGTTGCCAGCTGAAACTCTACAGTGCAAAGAAGAAGCCATTTCTAAGCAAGATCCACAAGCTCAGGCGTTTTCACTGGGCCAGGGATCCTTTAAAATGGAGTGTGGCAAAATGGAAAATGGAACTGTTCTGTGGTCAGACGAGTCACAATTCGAAGTTCTTTTTGGAAATCTGGGACGCCATGTCATCCGGACCAAAGAGGACAAGGACAACCCAAGTTGTTATCAACGCTCAGTTCAGAAGCCTGCATCTCTGATGGTATGGGGTTGCATCAGTGCAGAAAAATATATTCAGGTTCTAGAGCAACATATGCTCCCATCCAGACGTCATCTCTTTCAGGGAAGACCCTGCATTTTTCAACAAGATAATGCCAGACCACATTCTGCATCAATCACAACATCATGGCTGCGTAGGAGAAGGATCCGGGTACTGAAATGGCCAGTCTGCAGTCCAGATCTTTCACCTATAGAGAACATTTGGCGCATCATAAAGAGGAAGGTGCAACAAAGAAGGCCCAAGACGATTGAACAGTTAGAGGCCTGTATTAGACAAGAATGGGAGAGCATTACTATTTCTAAACTTGAGAAACTGGTCTCCTCGGTCCCCAGACGTCTGTTGAGCGTTGTAAGATGACGGGGAGATGCCACACAGTGGTGAAAATGGCATTGTCCCAACTTTTTGGGGATTTGTTGACACCATGAAATTCTGATTCAACATATTTTTCCCTTAAAATGGTACATTTTCTCAGTTTAAACTTTTGTTCCGTGATTTATGTTCTATTCTGAAAAAAATATTAGAAGTTGGCACCTCCACATCATTGCATTCAGTTTTTATTCACGATTTGTATAGTGTGCCAACTTTTTTGGAATCCTGTTTGTATAAAATTGGATTAAAGACATGGCTAACGAAATCCCCCCTCTTGAAAAAACTCCAAATGATAATAGTTGAAATCGATAACATGTGGTCATCACAGGTGTTAAATTCCTCTGTGGCCCCAAATATTAGGCATTCACCGTACAGAAAAGGCCTTTTATGCCGCTGTATAGACATAAGACAGGGACAATTATTTGTTCTGGGTGGTGGCGGATATGAGTGGGCTGTCATGAGGATATTCAATTAAACGTGGTCGTCACAGGTGTTGAATTCCTCCGAGATCCATGCCTCATTAATTTTTAGGGGCAAGCCAAGAGTTCCATGGCAAATTGTGCCAGCTCTGGCCACAGGTCAAGCCTGCACACCCAGTAGTAGCAAGGGGTTCCTCGCTTCTCAGAGCATCCACATCGGCCGTTAACCCCATGTAGTCGGACACCTGTCGGTCTAGGCATTCCCTGAGGCTGGATCCGGAGGGCGGCTGTCGATGGGTTGTCTGCAAGAATGATCTCATATCCGAAGTGACCAACACATCTTAAAACTGCCTTCTTCTTGCATGCGCTGTAGGATTGGTACACGCAACTGTTTCTCTGTGGGTGAAAATTCCTCTGCCAGTGCCCGCAACAGCATAATGCAGCATCTCTCCAAAGCAAGGCCTGGAAATGCTGCATTCTGACAGCCCTCTGTGCTGCTGGTAACATGTCCGCCATTTTGTGTTTGTACCGGGGGTCTAAGTACATTGCAACCCAGTACTGGTTCTTGCTCTTTATGCTTTTTATACGGGGGTCCCACTTCAAACACTGGAGCATGAAGGCCCCCATTTGCACTAAATTGGAAGTGGTGGAGCGGCCTGGCTCCTGCTCATCACTCTCCTCCCCCCAGCCACGGACAACACCAGGGATCCTAGAAAAGCCTGCTCTTCTTGCTTCTCCTCCCCCCAGACACCACCCTCCTCTGACTCCTTTTCAGACTCTTGCTGACTTGTGTCAGATGGAGTAGCCCCCCTGGGAATTCATTCAACATTGTGACTTCCTCATCTTCCTACTCCTGCTCCTCGACGGCTTGATAAATGACACGACGCAATGCAATCAATATTTGGTGGAGGCTGGTGTATTGCAGGCCTCAATCTATATTTGGTGGAAGCCGGTGTATCACACCCCTCAATCTGTATTTTGTGGAAGCAGGTATATCGCACCCTTTAATCAGTTTTTTGGGGGCAACAGGTATATCATAACAGTTGCAATTAGTTATTCCAATAGCGTTTGTCCCTCTATCTAGTTGCGGTATGCCAGCAGAACCGCACACAACTGCTGCACAATACGAATGCACTATAATATACTTTCTATGTTAAAAGGTATATTATAGGTATATCACACCTATCAGTTTTTATTTTTTGGGGCAACAGGTATATCACACAAGTTGCAATTAGTTACTTCAAATAGCATTTGCTCCTCTATCTAGCTGCGGTATGTCAGCAGCACCGCACACAACTGCTGCACAATACGAATGCACTATAATATATTTTCTATGTTAGAAGGTATATTATAGGAATATCACACCCCTCAATCAGTTTTTTTTGGGGGGGCAACAGGTATATTACACCAGTTGCAATTAGATATTCCAATAGCGTTTGCGCCTCTATCTAGCTGCAGTATCGCAGCAGAACTGCACACACCGCTGCACAATTCAAATGCACTAATAATATACTTTCTATGTTAGAAAGTATATTATAAGTATATCACACCCCTCAGTATGTCACACCTATACCAGTCCTTAAAAGGACTTTTGTGGCCCTATTAGCTAGCGTTTGGTGTCCCTAACAGTCTGTCCCTGCTCCACACAGCAAACTCTCCCTACACTGGCAAAAAACAGAATGTAAAATAGCTGCCAGATCGGGTTTATTTATAGGGTAGGGGGTATGTCCATGTGCTGAAATGTCTCAATTGGCTGTACTGTCCCACTTGATGGATGTGTCATGGGTCAAAATTTGGCGCTATGCAAAAAAATATGGCCATATGTTCGCATGTTTGGCGAATCGGGAACAAGCAAAGTTCACCGCTTAACAACCGCTGGGCGAACCGCAAGGCCATCTCTAACTATGAGTGCTTCACTATTGGTGCGATCTCTCGATATCCCACAGGAGTGTGTTGGAGGAGTACATTTGTGGAGGGCAATTTGGTTCTCTATGTCCAAATATGCTGACTGTTCTGTGCTACAGTGAAGAATCCAACATTGCTGAAACAGCAGCGCGGTCCTACCCTGAAAACACAATTTCCTACACTATATGTCCCTTCTACAGCATAGCTCTTCCTCACTAACACTGAGCCGAACCAAGTGTCAACGGGTGCTTTATAGCACCCGATGACACGTTCCAGCCAATCACTGTAATGCCAGTAACTAACATGGCTATGGAATTTCAGTGAGTGGTCGTACTTACCTGCACGTTTATTGGCTGCATAGCAGCCAACAAACGTGCGGGGAGGAGACTTGAGCATCGCGCTCGAGCACACGAGGTATTCGGCCAAACACCGCGAGGGGGGGGGCTACTCCATCTGACACAAATTAGCACATAAAGAGTAGGTAAATTATCAACCATAAAATACAGATGTTAACACAAATGCTTTGAGACGTATCTAAGCTAAATGCATTAAGCAAACACCTTCAATTGCTTTTCAATGGCTTTTGTTTCAAGATAACACAATGAGTTAAGACTAGGGTTGAGTGAACCAGAACTGTAAAGTTTGGGTTCTTACCGAACTTTAGGATTTTTGGACCCCGGACCCGAACCCAAACATTTCGGTAAAAGTTCGGGTTCGGTGTTCGGGCGCTTTCTTGGCGCTCTTTGAAAGGCTGCAGAGCAGCCAATCAACAAGCGGTTAACTGTCTGACCTTAGAAGCCATCACAGCCATGCCTACTAATGGCATGGCTGTGATTGGCCAGAGCAGCATGTGACCCAGGCTCTATATAAGCTTGAGTCACGTAGCGCTGCACGTCACTCTGCTGTTACAAGTGTAGGGAGAGGATCCTGCTGGACTGGTGATTTCAGGGAGAGAATAGGAGAGAATCTAACTCAGTGATCTACATAGAAATAGTTGTGTGGGTGCAGGGCACAATATTTTTACCCTGCCCTGAGCCCATTGACCAAAAAAAATAACTTTTATCCGTCAGCTAGGTGGGCGGCAGCGGCAATTTTATGCAAGCTCAGTGCTCCAGCACTGCATCTGAGCTTTTTTGGGACATTGAAAATCACAATTTTTTGGGCAATATACAACATCTGGATTAGTCAGTGTGCAATTTAAGCTAGAAATACACCCATCATTTTCTGGGGTTTGAAAAACACACCTTTTTTGCAAAAAAAATTTATTTTCCTGATCTGCAAGTGTTAAATTCAAGTTTAATATATACAGCTTTCATATTCTGTTACCAAAAAAACAATTTTTTAGCAATATACAACATCTGTATTAGTCAGTGTGCAATTTAACCCCTTAGGGACTCAGCCCTATTTCACCTTAAGGACTTGGCCATTTCTTGCAAATCTGACCAGTGTCACTTTAAGTGGTGATAACTTTAAAACGCTTTGACTTATCCAGGCTATTCTGAGACTGTTTTTTCGTCACATATTGTACTTCATGACACTGGTAAAATGAAGTCAAAAATTCTTTTTTTTATTGCATAAAAAAATACCTAATTTACCAAAAATTTTGAAAAATGTGCAAATTTCAAAGTTTCAGTTTCTCTACCTCTGTAATACATAGTAATACCCCCAAAAATTGTGATGACTTTACATTCCCCATATGTCTACTTCATGTTTGAATTATTTTGGGAATGATATTTTATTTTTTGGGGATGTTACAAGGCTTAGAATTTGAAATTTTTCAGAAATTTACAAAAACCCAATTTCTAGGGACCACTACAGCTCTGAAGTCACTTTGTGAGGCTTAGATAATAGAAACCATCCAAAAATTACCCCATTCTATAAACTACACCCCTCAAGGTATTCAAAACTGATTTTACAAACTTCGTTAACCCTTTAGGTGTTGCACAAGATTTAATGGAAAATAGAGATACAATTTCAAAATTTCACTTTTTGGCAGATTTTCCATTTTTAATATTTTTTTTCCAGTTACAAAGCAAGGGTTAACAGCCAAACAAAACTCATTATTTATGGCCCTGATTCTGTCGTTTACAGAAACACCCCATATGTGGTCGTAAACTGCTGTACGGGCACACGGCAGGGCGCAGAAGGAAATGAATGCCATAAGGTTTTTGGAAGGCAGAGTTTGCTGGACTGGTTTTTTTGACACCATGTCCCATTTGAAGCCCCCCTGATGCACCCCTAGAGTAGAAACTCCAAAAAAGTGACCCCATTTTAGAAACTACGGGATAGGGTGGCAGTTTTGTTGGTACTAGTTTAGGGTACATATGATTTTTGGTTGCTCTATATTACACTTTTTGTGCGGCAAGGTAACAAGAAATAGCTTTTTTGGCACTGTTTTTTATTTTTTTTATTTACAACATTCATCTGACAGGTTAGATCATGTGGTAATTTTATTGAGCAGGTTGTCACGGACACGGCGATACCTAATATGTATACTTTTTATTTATTTATGTAAGTTTTACACAATGATTTCATTTTTGAAACAAAAATCATGTTTTAGTGTTTCCATAGTCTAAGAGCCATAGTTTTTTCAGTTTTTGGGCGATTATCTTGGTTAGGGTATGATTTTTGCGGGATGAGATGACGGTTTGATTGTTACAATTGTGGCGTACATGCGACTTTTTTGATCACTTTTATTACCTTTTTTGGGAAGTAAGGTGGGCAAAATTTCAATTTCATCATAGTTTTTTATTTTTATGGCGTTCACCGTTCGGGTAAAGTAACATGACCGTTTTATAGATCAGGTCGTTACGGACGCGGCGATACCAAACATGTGTAGGGAATTATATTTTTTTCATTTTTAATCAGTGATAAATGTTTTTTTTTACTTTTTTTTTCACTTTTTTTTACTTTTTTTTTTTTACCCAGACCCACTTGGTTCTTGAAGATCCAGTGCGTCTGATGTCTGTATAATACAGTTCAGTACACCATATAGTGTTTTGTACTGTATTTTACTAACACTTTGTCTGAACAGATCTATGCCTTTAGCACAGATCTGTTCAGCACCATGGACAGCAGGATGCCTGAGAAGGCGTCCTGTTGCCATGGGAACCTTCCCCGTCTGCTCAGTTGTGGCCACAACTGCGCAGACGTGGAAGGGTAAGGAGGGGGGCTGTCTGGGGGCTCTCTCCCTCTCCATCGGGGGGCTGCAAAGGCACAGCAGCCCCCCGATGGGAGAGGGAGGGAGCTCCCTGAGCTGTTAACCTTTTCCATACATCGGTCCGTACGGACCGCGGTATGGAAAGGGTTAAATGGCTGACATCGCATCACAGATGTCAGCCGTTTATACCAGGGTGTCAGCAATGTGCTGACACCCTGATATACCCACTGTACACCAACGATTATTCAAGGGGAGGCGGGCGGGGGATCGCGATTCCGCCTGCCGCACCGCCCGTCTCCCGCACCGCCCGCAACACCCCCCCTGCACCTCCCACCGGGATAAAATCATTCAGGGGTGCAGGGGGGGTGAAACATATGTATTTTAGGAATACTAAAGTTTCTGATCCCCGCGGTCAGGGACCGCAGGGATAAGAAACTACAGAAAGCGCAGCAAACCGCAGGTCTGAATTGACCTGCGGTTTGTTGCGATCACCGACATGGGGGGGTCACGGGACCCCCCCGCGCATTTAGCCGAGGTGCCTGCTCAATGATTTGAGCAGGCACCTTGTTCCGATCACAGCCAGCCGGGCGGCAGTGATCGGAACAACACATGACGTACCGGTATGTCATGGGTCCTTAAGGACTTGGTAAACATGCCGTACAGGTACATCATGCGTCCCTAAGGGGTTAAGCTAGAAATACACCCATCATTTCCTGGGGTTTTCAAAACACATTTTTTGGGGAAAAAAATGTATTTTCCTGATCCGCAAGTGTTAAATTCAAGTTTAATATATACAGCTTTCATATTCTGTTACCAAAAAAACACTTTTTTGGCAATATACAACATCTGGATTAGTCAGTGTGCAATTTAAGCTAGAAATACACCCATCATTTTCTGGGGTTTTAAAAACACACTTTTTTGCCCAAAAACAGTATTTTCCTGATCTGCAAGTGTTAAATTCAAGTTTAATATATGCAGCTTTAATATATGCAGTCTTCCGCCAGGATAATATCAGGAATCAATTCCATCTCCTCCAATCTATCGATATATATCGATAAATTGTTACAGCCAGTTGTGAAAAATATACCTTCATACATCAAGGACACAACTGAGATAATTAAAATATTGGAGGAGATTAAATATAAGAATGGCTGGATATTGGGTACATTGGATGTGAATTCGTTGTACACAATAATCAGTCATGAGCAGGGAATGGAGGCGCTTTATCATCAACTTACCCTCAGTAACACTATAAAGGAGGAACAAATACTTTATGTAATAGAAGGTGTCAAATACATATTGACGCATAATTATTTTACCTTTAATAGGGATTATGTACAGTGTAAGGGCACTGCCATGGGCACCAGATTCGCCCCCAACTATGCCAATTTATTCATGGCACAGTGGGAATCTACAGTCATCCAACCCATGTTGGGGGCGGGTCTGGTGCTATGGCGGCGCTATATAGATGATATTGTGTTTATTTGGCAGGATACAATGACAGCGCTCACTACCTTTTTGGAGAACATCAATGTGAATGACCTAAACCTAAAATTCACCTCCCCCATAGACACAGAAAAATATACAATTTTTAGATCTTGATGTCAAGGTGGATGAGAATAGATTGATATGTAGTACATACCACAAACCTGTAAGCAGAAACAGCTATATATTATATACAAGCTGCCATCTGCCCAGGTGGCTCATTAATGTCCCAAAAGGTCAGTTTAGGAGGCTAAAGCACAACTGTACCCAAGACCAACAATTTACCTTTGAGGCGCAAGCCTTAAAACAACAGTTTATTGAGAAACAATACCACGTCCATAGTTTGGAAAAATCACTGGGGGAAGTTAAACAAATGAAGAGGGAGGATTTTTTCATTTTGAAACCTAAACAGGAACCAGATGAAATATTGATGATGATTTTGCCATTCCATGCACAATATAAAAACATGGAAAGAATTATTGGAAAGTATTGGCACCATCTACTTGGTGACAAGGTGCTTGGCCCAATGCTTGCCAATACACCACAAATCACCTATACCAGGGCCTCTAATTGAGGCCTAAAAGTGGCACCCTCAATAAAAGCCAAATACCAAGGTACACAAAATAAACAAAATTGGTTAACCTTTAATGGTTTCCATAGATGTGGGCGATGCTCTAATTGTAGGATCACCACATTCCCGAAAAAAAACTCAAAAGCGGTCTCAACTCAAAATACATTCAGCTTAGATATCAAAGAGGGCCTTACATGCGATTCAACTAATGTAATATATCTGATAGAATGTCCATGTCGCAAGCAATATATAGGACGTACCAAACTGACATTAAAAAAGAGAATATCAGAACATGTTGCAAATATAAAGAAATGATATGAATTGCATTCATTATCTAAGCATTATAGGGACTACCATAAAATCGATCCGTCCACCCTTACATATATGGCAATTGAGAGAGTTGGATACCCATGGAGAGGGGGGAACCATATTCTCCAAATGTCAAGAAAAGAGTCAAAGAGAATATTTGAATTTTATTCCCTTATCCCAAAAGGCTTAAATGCCGACATGGAACTCTTTGCATTCCTCTGAATGGGGCGTTGGCCTATCTTTGAATGGGAAATCTGTGTCAGGCTGTTTTTTTAGCACCCAGATCTCCCCTTCTAGATAGGCCTGCGCCCTTTTTACACCACATGTTCGCCTTATATCATATATACCATCATATGAGAATAAAGATCCAAAAGATATCTAATTTATACCAATATACTGCTATATGAGAATGAAGACTGTAAAGATATCCTAGTATGACATATACAGTCTCCAATTTTATCATTTTTAACATTTTCATAAAAAACGCAACAAAACCGCATATGCGTTTTTTAACTTCAGATGCGTTTTTTATTGCTTTCTATTGTTTTTTAATTGCATTTTATGTATCTTTAATTTTAGAATGTGTTTTTTATTCTATGCCTTTATATTAGGATTTGGGCATATATCTTTATGACTGTTTAAACACATGTGATTTTAGGATCATATATATATACACTCACCTAAAGAATTATTAGGAACACCATACTAATACGGTGTTGGACCCCCTTTTGCCTTCAGAACTGCCTTAATTCTATGTGGCATTGATTCAACAAGGTGCTGATAGCATTATTTAGAAATGTTGGCCCATATTGATAGGATAGCATCTTGCAGTTGATGGAGATTTGAGGGATGCACATCCAGGGCATGAAGCTCCCGTTCCACCACATCCCAAAGATGCTTTATTGGGTTGAGATCTGGTGACTGTGGGGGCCATTTTAGTACAGTGAACTCATTGTCATGTTCAAGAAACCAATTTGAAATGATTCAAGCTTTGTGACATGGTGCATTATCCTGCTGGAAGTAGCCATCAGAGGATGGATACATGTTCTCATTCTGTTTACGCCAAATTCGGACTCTACCATTTGAATGTCTCAACAGAAATCGAGACTCATCAGACCAGGCAACATTTTTCCAGTCTTCAACAGTCCAATTTTGGTGAGCTCGTGCAAATTGTAGCCTCTTTTTCCTATTTGTAGTGGAGATGAGTGGTACCCAGTGGGGTTTTCTGCTGTTGTAGCCCATCCGCCTCAAGGTTGTGCGTGTTGTGGCTTCACAAATGCTTTGCTGCATACCTCGGTTGTAACTAGTGGTTATTTCAACGTTGCTCTTCTATCAGCTTGAATCAGTTGGCCCATTCCCCTCTGACCTCTAGCATCCACAAGGCATTTTTGCCCACAGGACTGCCGCATACTGGATCTTTTTCCCTTTTCGCACCATTCTTTGTAAACCCTAGAAATGGTTGTGCGTGAAAATCCCAGTAACTGAGCAGATTGTGAAATACTCAGACCGACCCGTCTGGCACCAACAACCATGCCACGCTCAAAATTGCTTAAATCACCTTTCTTTCCCATTCTGACATTCAGTTTGGAGTTCAGGAGATTGTCTTGACCAGGACCACCCCCCTAAATGCATTGAAGCAACTGCCATGTGATTGGTTGACTAGATAATTGCATTAATGAGAAATAGAACAGGTGTTCCTAATAATTCTTTAGGTGAGTGTGTATATATATATATATATATATATATGCATGGCCTTACTGAACTAATATAGTGAAGGGCTGATATATTTGATTTTAAGCCTCTTTTGTATATGGCATTATAGACAGCAATAACAGATCGCATATGCATCTTTTTATAAGTTGATATAATTTATATAAGGCACTGAAGTATTATGATCTAAGAAACAACAAACTGGAATTTATATGCAGGACTTCTGACTCCCTCGCTGTCCCAACATGCAATGCGCTAATTATGGACAATATAAAAAGAATACTCAGCCGTCACTGTCTACACCACTGAGGAAGGGGCTCTGTTACCTCGAAACGCGTTTGGGAAAGACAGTGAGGGAGCATCAAGAAGCAATACGTCGGAATCACATATTTAAAACTGGACTGCAAACATCTACAGATCACTGCTACCATCATCTATTTGAAAACCCCGCCTGGAATCTCAAGTCACCTGACCGCCCAGCAAACCACGTGGGACGCCACACAGGTCCTGGAAGGTCAAAACAGTGAAAGGAAACTGCATCGTTATCCAGGAGAGAGGGGAAAACACATAGACTTTACCTACAGGTCCTTGAAGCTCACAACTTGAGCATTGCACCTGAAAAGTTGGTGTACAAGTGAGCCGAATTCAGGAGCGGTAAAGTACTTTACCGCCCCCCTAAGGATTTCCAGTGCATAGAGTTTTAGTCTAAGTTTTAATAGGATTGTTTTAGTGTATAAGATTGATGCAACATGTTGTGAATTATTTTAAAGTGATATAAAAATATCTGATATACTCCAACTTGTCTATGGTTGCTTGATATTGAGATACGCCCAATCCAATCAATTTTAGCTTTCATATTCTGTTACCAAAAAAACACTTTTTTGGCAATATACAACATCTGGATTAGTCAGTGTGCAATTTAAGCTAGAATACACCCATCATTTTCTGTGGTTTCAAAAACACACTTTTTTTTGCAAAAAAAACTGTATTTTCCTGATCTGCAAGTGTTTCAAGTTTAATATATACAGCTTTCATATTCTGTTACCAAAAAAACACTTTTTTGGCAATCAACAACATCTGGATTAGTCAGTGTGCAATTTAAGCTAGAAATACACCCATCATTTCCTGGGGTTTAAAAAACACACTTTTTGCCAAAAACCACTATTTTCCTGATCTGCAAGTGTTAAATTCAAGTTTAATATATACAGCTTTCATATTCTGTTACCAAAAAAACACTTTTTTGGCAATATACAACATCTGGATTAATAGGTGTGCAATTTAAGCTAGAAATACACTCATCATTTTCTGGGGTTTTAAAAACACACTTTTTTTGGCCAAAAAAACACTATTTTCAGGCCTTGCAGCATAAGCACGTGTGAAATTACAGGCTGTCAAATTCAGTTGTTAAACAAACACTCGTTTGGGCAAAAAAAAATTAGTTGGCAGCCTTTGAAGCAGATGTCATTGTGAGACATTTGGGTTAGAATCAGAGATTTGAAATACTGCCATTTGGTGCACCAATATTTAATTCAGGCCTACAGTGGTTCAGGCCGTGTGAGATACACCCTTTACATACAGGAGTTTGATTCAGGAATTTGAAATACAGCCATTTTGGGCAAATAAATCTTTAATTCAGGCCTACAGTGGGTCAGGCCTTGTGAGATACACCCTGTATATACAGGGCTTATATTATTTAATTAATAAAACACCCTTTTTGGGGCAAAATGCGCAATATTTCAGGCCTTGCAGCATAAGCACGTTTGAAATTCCTGGGTTATATACCGCTGCCATATTGAGTTATTAAAAAAACACCCGTTTGAGCAAAAAAAGTTTATTTGGCAGCCTTTGCTGCATATGTCATTATTAGATACACCCTTAATACATTTGGATTAGATTAAGAGATTTGAAATACCGCCATTTGGTGCACCAATATTGAATTCAGGCCTACAGTGGGTCAGGCCGTGTGAGATACACCCTGTATATACAGGGCTTATATTCTATCATTAATAAAACACCCTTTTTGGGGCAAAATACACAATATTTCAGGCTTTGCAGCATAAGCACATTTGAAATTCATGGGTTATATACCGCTGCCATATTGAGTTATTAAAAAAACACCCGTTTGAGCAAAAAAAGTTTATTTGGCAGCCTTTGCTGCATATGTCATTATTAGATACACCCTTAATACATTTGGATTAGATTAAGAGATTTGAAATACCGCCATTTGGTGCACCAATATTGAATTCAGGCCTACAGTGGGTCAGGCCGTGTGAGATACACCCTGTATATACAGGGTTTATATTCTATCATTAATAAAACACCCTTTTTGGGGCAAAATACACAATATTTCAGGCTTTGCAGCATAAGCACATTTGAAATTCATGGGTTATATACCGCTGCCATATTGAGTTATTAAAAAAACACCCGTTTGAGCAAAAAAAGTTTATTAAGCAGCCTTCGCTGCATATGTCATTGTGAGATACACAATTAATACATTTGGGTTAGATTAAGAGATTTGAAATACTGCCATTTGGTGCACCAATATTGAATTCAGGCCTACAGTGGGTCAGGCAGTGTGAGATACACCCTCTACATACAGGGGTTTGATTCAGGCATTTGAAATAAAGCCATTTTGGGCAAAGAAATCATAAATTCAGGCCTACACTGGTTAAGGCCGTGTGAGATACACCCTCTACATACAGGGGTTTGATTCAGGCATTAGAAATACAGCCATTTTCGGCAAAGAAATCCCTACAATTTAATCATGGTAATTTAAAGATATATTCTACTATGAAATTATCTTGAGATTTTATTTGTATTTTATGAATTTACCTATGAGCTGAAATGAAGATAATCGAGAGGTTTGCTGAGTTATGGATAGCTAGCTTTAGCTCAATGACTGGTAGTTGTTTACAATAGTTGTATTCAGGACCTGGGAGTACTTTTTAGCTATGGTTGAAGGACCTGGGAGATGGTCAGGACCATGTGATGTCAGGACCATGTGACCGGTGAGCGATCATGTGATTGGGGGATGACGCGGCTGGAGCATGCTCTGTATGACTGCCACCCGGAAGTGCTGGAATCAGGTCGCATTTTGATGACCAGGAAGCGCTGAAGGAGGCAGTCTTGCAACATGGGCGGTTCGCGCCGGAACACACCCCCAGTACAGATGATCATGGTGAGTAATAATTAGTCCCTCCTCTTTAGCCTTTATATGCCCAAGTTTGTCTTAGTGTGTTTATACCTCCTGATGAAGCCTACGTGGCGAAACACGTGTCGAGGTTGAAGCAGAGGGGGAATCGTGTTACCATTCTACAGCAGCAACATGGGTAGGTAACTTGGCAGCTGGATCAGGGTGGGACGAGAGGCTTGCAGTTCATTGTTATATGACATCTTCATTAGTAGTATTGCACTGTCCATTGACACCTCACAGCATCCTTGGACAGATGTTGTGAACAATAGTCAGGTAGTTGTTTTATACTAGGGATTAGCAATTGCACCCGCAACTACACTTTTGTTCACGGCCTCTGGTAAATTTGTTGTTTACTGCTGTTTATGGTCACATTATCCCCCATTGTGATTCTCCACATTGTATAGCCCTTTGTGGCTCAGTCTCCATGTCCTGTCCCTTTTGAGCATTACCTGTAATGATCATGTGATTTATATTGAATAAAATGAGATTTTTTACCTTGTAAAAATCCTTGCTCTTTTTTTGTACAAATCTTTAATTCAGGCCTACACTGGTTCAGGCCGTGTGAGATACACCTTTTACATACTGTCGTTCTATTTTACTATTAATTAAACACCCATTTAGGGCAAGATCCTTAATTCGAGAAATATGAGGAGAGCGTCAAATAGGGACATGGCCCAGGTCGTGGTGCTGCTGGTGGAGCTCCTGTTGCAGGGAGAGGACGTGGTGGATCTGTTCCAGCTACACGCACAAGGGAAACCCCACCCTCAGGTGCGAGTAGGCGACAGAACCTGCAGCGGTATTTGGTCGGGCCTAATGCGGCTCTACGAATGGTGAGGCCTGAACAAGTACAGGTGAT
This sequence comes from Bufo bufo, assembly GCF_905171765.1. Taxonomy (NCBI): domain Eukaryota; kingdom Metazoa; phylum Chordata; class Amphibia; order Anura; family Bufonidae; genus Bufo; species Bufo bufo. The sequence goes on from NC_053390.1 coordinate 575,969,084, forward strand.
AGTAGATTGGGTTGCTGACAGTGGATCCAGTTCCTTCACATTGTCTCCCACCCAGTCTCCTGCTGAAAGACCACAGTTGGCACCTGCAGCCGATGTCCATCAGTCCTTCATCTCACCCCCTTGCAAATCAGCCAAGCAGTCTGAGCCCCAAGTCATGCAGCAGTCTCTTCTGCTTTTTGATGACTCTGTTATCAGGGTTTCCCAGGGCCATCCACCTAGCCCTGCCCCAGAAGTGGAAGAGCTGGGGTTTTCAAAAGTGTGCAGACCGACAAGGAAGGCAGGGGTGAAGACTGGGTGGAAGATGATGTGGAGGACGATGAGGTCCTCGACCCCCCATGAAATCAAGGTCATGCGAGTGACCTATGTAGTTCAGAGGAAGAGGCGGTGGTCGCACAGAGCCACCAGCACAGCAGAAGAGGGAGCAGGGTGCAAAAGCGGAGCGGCCGTCCTCTAGACAGTACGCCTGCTACTGCCTACCGCGGCAAGGGACCGAGCACACCAAAGCCATCTCCAAGGAGTTCCCTGGCGTGGCAGTTCTTCAGGCAATGTGCTGCTGACGACAAGACACGAGTGGTTTGCACGCTGTGCAATCAGAGCCTGAAGCGAGGCATAAACGTTCTCAACCTGAGCACAACCTGCATGACCAGGCATTTAAGGGCAAAGCATGAGCTGCAGTGGAGTAGACACCTCAAAAACCAATAAAGGTCTCTGGCTCCTCCTGCTTCCTCTTCTGCTGCAGTCTCGGCCTCTTCATCCACCTCTGGAGTGACAGTGCCACCTGCCACCCCGCAAACAGAGGATCTGCCAGCAACACCAACACCTGGGTCACCAAGCATCTCCACAATGTCCCACGGAAGCGTTCGGCTCTCCATCTCCCAAACGGTTTAGAGGAAGAGGAAGTACCCTCCTACCCACCCTCGATCCCTAGCCCTGAATGCTAGAATTTCTAAATTACTGGCTTTTGAAATGCTGTCATTCCGTCTGGTGGAGACTGATAGTTTTAAAGGCCTTATGGCGGTGGCTGTCCCACAGTACGTCGTGCCCAGCCACCACTACTTAAGGCGAGCCATCCGTTCCCTGCACAACCAAGTAGGGGACAAAATCAGGTGTGCACTGCGCAACACCATCTGTGGCAAGGTGCACCTGACTACGGATACGTGGACCAGTAAGCACGGTCAGGGCCATTATATCTCCATAACAGCACACTGGGTAAATGCAGTGGCGGCTGGGCCTGAGGCGGATAGCAGTTTGGCGCATGTCCTTCCACCACCGAGGATTGCAGGGCGCTTCAGTTTGCCTCCTGTTGCTTCCTCCTAATACTCTGCTTCCTCATCCTCTACAAGCTCCTCATCCGGTCAGCGTAACACCTTCACCACCAACTTCTGCACAGCCAGGGGTAAACGACAGCAGGCAGTTTTAAAACGTATCTGTTTGGGGGACAAACCCCACACCGCACAGGAGCTGTGGACGGGCCTTGAACAACAGACCGATGAGTGGTTTGTGCCAGTCAGCCTCAAGCCCGGCCTGGTGGTGTGCGATAATGGGCAAAATCTCATAGCAGCTCTGGGACTAGCCGGTTTGACGCACATCCCTTGCCTGGCGCATGTGCTGAATTTGGTGGTGCAGAGATTCCTGACCCCGATATGTCAGAGCTGCTGCTGCATAAAGTGCGGGCCATCTGTGCACGCGTTCTCACCCTGCTGCTGCTCGCCTTTCAGCGCTGCAGCGTAACTTCAGCCTTCCCGCTCACCACCTCATATGCGACGTGCCCACAAGGTGGAACTCCACCTTGCACATGCTGGCCAGACTGTGCGAGCAGCAGCAGGTGATAGTGGAGCACGCACGGGTGAGTCGCTCGGCGGAACAGCACCACTTCACCACCAATGACTGGGCCTCCATGCGAGACCTGTGTTCCTTGTTGCTATGTTTCGAGTACTCCACCAACTTGGCCAGTGCCGATAACACCGTTGTCAGCGTTACTATCCCACTTCTATGCCTCCTTAAAAAAAAGCTCCTGGCGATGATGGAAGAGGATGTGGCACAGGCCAAGTTGGTGGAGTTCCTGCTCTGAGGGTGGGTTCCTGCCCCCACAAACCCAAGGTACACAATTGTCCAGTCAGGGCACAGTTCTGGAGGATGACGAGGTGGAGGATGAGGAGAAGGAGATGGAGAAGGAGGAACCATGTTCACAGCAGGGTGGCACCCAGACCCGACCCAGACCAGCTCATGGCCATCACTGGTGCGTGGATGGGGGGATACAGAGGACACAGACGATACACCTCCCACAGAGGACAGCTTTTCGTTGCCCCTGGACAGTCTGGCACACATGAGCGATTACATGCTGCAGTGTCTCCGCAACGACCGCCGAGTTGCCCACATTCTAACTTGTGCTGATTACTGGGTGGCCACTCTGCTGGATCCCCGTTACAAGGACAACGTACCATCCTTAATTCCCTCACTGGAGCGTGATCGTAAGATGCGCGAGTACAAGCGCACATTGGTAGACGCGCTGCTTGTGGCATTCCCACCTGACAGCGGGGGACACAGTGGAAGCACAGGGCGAAGGCAGAGGACGAGGAAGAGGTCGCCAACGCAGCTGGGGCACCGCCATCATCTCAGAAGGCAGGGTTAGCATGGCCGAAATGTGTTGAAAAGCTTTGTCAGCACGCCACAACAACCAGCACCACCAGCTGATATGGAACGTCTTAGCAGGAGGCAGCATTTCACCAACATGGTGGAACAGTATGCGTGCACACGTATACATGTACTGAATGACGGGTCTGCCCCCTTCAACTTCTGGGTCTCCCTTTATGCCTTGGATGTGCTGGCCTGCCCTGCAGCCAGTGTATTATCTGAACGTGTGTTTAGTACGGCAGGGGGCGTCATCACAGACAAGCACAGCCACCTGTCCACAGCCAATGTGGACAAGCTCACGTTCATTAAAATGAACCAGGCATGGATCCCTCAGGACTTGTCCGTACCTTGAGCAGAATAGACATGTATACCGGCACTAACCAGCCATTGTTATACTGCAGCGCAATTGCGGATTCTTGTATTTTGGATATTTCACACTCTTTTAGAGTGCACCCTAATTTTAAAAAAAATTATTAAATCCAAAAACCTGTGTTGGCTACCTCATCCTCCTCCACCGCCGCTTCAACCTACACCGCTACGTCCACAGCCTCCTTAAACGCCTACTCCATACGGAACTCCACCTCATAAATCAATTTTTTTTTTTATTTGTACGTATTTTATTTTATATCATTTCACTACTTTGTCAGTTACATTTTCTGGTGAAATTCAGCAATTTTTGGGCGTATAGTACCACTGCTATACCAAGCAGACAGGTTTAAAAAATAAAAAAAAGTCATTTACATTTTCGGGTGAAATTCACCAATTTTTGGATGTGTAGTACCACTGCTATACCTAGTAGGCCAGTTAAAAAAAAAAAAGGTCATTTACATTTTTGGGTGAAATTCACAAATTTTTGGGTGTATAGTACCACTGCTTTACCTAGTAGACGGGTAAAAAAAAATAAAAAAAATTGTCAGTTGCATTTTCTGGCGAAATTCACCAATTTTTGGGTGTGATGTACCACTGCTATACCTAGTAGACAGGTTAAAAAAATAAATAAATAGTCAGTTAAATTTTTGGGTGAAATTCACCAATTTTTGGGTGTAATATACCCCTCCTCTACCTAGTTGACAGCTTAATAAATTTCACAAATTTTTCTGTTACATTCTTGGGTTGACATTATACAATTTTAGACGTAAATAAACACTGTTATGCATAGGTGACAGGGAATAAAATTTTATAAATTATTCAATAATTAATGCGCTTAAACTTTGAAAAGTTGTCACACTTTTATTCTTTAATAATTTCTCCCATATTTCAACTCTATAATTTAAAATTTGAAAAAATTAATCCTCCCTTGGATGTGGTCTCTTTCTCACGTTCCTTCTCTGGCCTGGAACCCTGATTCCCCGCCACCCGTGATCACCATGGTAGGCACATAAAAGAACATCGAAAGTTGATAGAGCAGATATCAAATTGGATCGTGAACATCATGGGGACGTGCGACATGGTGGGGCAGTAAGTGTGCACATGCCTACACAAACTGACTGACAGATGTCAGCCCCTGCAACTTCTGGGTCTCCAAATTGGGCACATGGCCTGAGCTTGCCCTTTACCCCTTAGAGGTGCTAGCCTGCCCTGCAGCCAGTGTATTGTCTGAACGTGTGTTTAGCATGACTGGAGGGGGTTACCACAGGTTATATTTCCCAATGTTTTGGGGTGTACCCTAATTTTAAAAATAAAATTTAAAACCAAAAAGCAGTGTAGGCTACCTCCTCCTCCTCCACCGCTGCTTCCACCTATACTCCAACATCCACCGCCTCCTCAACTTCTTACTCCATTTTATGTTATTTAAAGTCCTTTTCCTATCCACATTTGTTTGCAGAGCACTTGCCATGCTCTTAACCACATTTTGATGCCATTTTCAGCCCTCTAGCCCTTTCCATGACATTTTTACAACCATTTTAGTGCTCAAAAGTTCGGGTCCCCATTGACTTCAATGGGGTTCGGGGTCAAGTTCGGGTTCCGAACTGAAACTTTTTTCTCAAGTTCGGCCGAACCCGTCGAACCCGAACATTCAGGTGTCCGCTCAACTCTAGTTAAGACATTTGAGTTGAGTTTGTTAACCCTGCTACACCTGTAGCATAATATAAACACAGTGTGACATAGAATCAATAGAAGCCTATGGCATTGTGTTCTAACCCAATGGAGTTGTAAATATTGTATTAAAAATATGAAGAAGCAGGAGGCTGGGGGGGGAAGTGGATTAGGAGGGTTATGGGCTGGTAATACAGCAGGCTATTTAACCCCCTATTAGGGAGAACTCTGTACAGTTTACACCAGGAGAAAGCTGCAGCACATCCTACTACAACTCAGAAGGACTCACCATGAGCACAGCTGGGCAAGTAAGGGCACTCACTTGTTCACTTCCACTTCTCACTTCTAAACTTCAATTATCTAGTAACATGGTATACTGTGGCATGTTGCCATCCACGCAGTCCATTATAGAAGCGTTTATTAGTACCGGAGCACCGGGAAGCGGTTAAGGCTCTGTACTCACCTCTTCCTGGTCCTCGACTGTCGGCTACACTGTGGCTGCGCACAGCGTGAGGGCATTCTGTGACCTCATGCTGTGCGCATCGTGTCACAGTACAGCTGCAGCATGAAGAAAAGAGAGAGAGCTCTGGAGGTGAGGAGCAGAGGCGTCCGGAGCAGGAGAGGTAAGTGGATTTTTTATTTTGTGATCTGATGCTGGGCGCTGCTCAAACATGGCTGGGGGCTGCTTAAACATAACTGTGGGCGATAAAATATGTCTGAGGGTGATGAAATATGGCAGGAGGCCTAAATCAGGTATGAGGGTCTCATCTGAGGTCCCAATTAGGGTCTTCGTTATATTGGGCTCTGATCTGTGGTCTATTTGTGGGTCATTTACATTGTTGTCTGAGCTGAGGTCTGATTGTGGGTCTGATCTGAGGTCTTATTCGAGTCTTATTAACATTGGGGTCTGATCTGAGATCTGATTGAGGGTCTTATTAATATTGAGGTTCTGATTGGGGTTGTGAGCTGAGGTCTGATTAACATTGGGTGTCTGATTGCTGGTCTGATCTGAGGTCTAATGAAAAATATTAGTTTCGAGTAGGCTTCATGGTGTTCAGTGCAGGATGAGCTGCGAATTGAAGTCGTGAAAGCTTTTTTCCATTGGGACAGAGAAATTTATATATTTAAATCTCTTTCCCACTTTTTTATATGTGAGATGTGAGATTCTAAGTAAGGTTCTGATAGTTGGGAGTAGAATATTTTAATCCCTTTTCCCAATTTGCTTAATCTGTTAGTTGTATATACATGTGTCTGAGGTGGGATCGCTAGATGTGTGTAGGTGGTATTATTTAAAAAGGTACGAATTTGCAGGTATATGTATAGATCTGATTTATTTAGGTTGTATTTGTTTTGCAAATACAGAAAGTTATGTATTATATTGTCTTTATATAGATTATGAATATACCTTATGCCCTCTTTGATCCAAGTTGAAAGCGTTAGATCGGGGATAAGTATTTCCAGTGATTGAAGAGGGATATCTAGTATTTTTAAAGTTGGGAATAAAGAGCATGTTGAGATATAAATCTTCCATGCTTGTATGGTTGCCTTAATTGTAGGAAAGGAGAGAGAAGAATTTCTCGCTTTGCCTATTGTGGAGGCTAGAAGTAAGGAGTGTAATTTGTGTTGTCCGTTTATTTTTTTCTGTGTCTATCCATAATTTGTCCTTCATTGGGGGCCACCAATCTATTGATTGATCTAGTATGGTCGCTATATGATATGATTTTATGTCAGGAAGACGTAGGCCTCCATGTCTTTTGTGCCTGGTTAAAATTCCAGTTAAAGTTCTCAAAAAACTGTACTCTGTCATATACTTACAGCCTCCCTCCAGAGTATCGCACAACACTGGAAATCCACACTCACCCCTCCCATTTCACGGATAATCAGGAAAGTAAATATTAACTGCAGATTCGAAGAAATGATAGCAAACAGTAATAATACATCTGCCAAATACTATAAAACTTGGGCGCCATGGAGGTCTACAGTCTACAGATCCATAAGATCAACCGAACTAAAACTCCAACTTTTATGAATATAGGTGGAACTATAACCATGTTCTTTTCTTTTTTTTATCTTGATATATATTTTCTTTTTTCGCTGTCATACTGTATTTTCCTTTTGGGAATTTTATCATCCCTCATGGCAGTTTGTCTCATGCTGTAAAGACAAACATAGAGTTTCTTCCATCTGCAATGTTTAGCAGGTGGAACTGCATTTTATTGTCCTCTATTATCTTTTATTGATACTAAACCAATAAAAAACTATTGAAACAGAAAAATATTAGTTTCTTATTGCCCTCCTCTAAAACCTATATGTGTCTTATAGGGCAAAAAATACTGTATTTTTCACCCCATAAGACTCACTTTTTCTCTTTAAAGGGGGGAGGACAATAATAATGTCTCATGGGGCGAATACTAATGAGCGCTTCCATTATGGAAATCACAACAAATGGTCTTTTAGACCATACTACGTCTTTTTTACATGTGCTGTCCTTTTAAAACTTCACCTTTATTTATTTATTTTCTTTAAAACACGCTTTCATAGCGTCTTAACATAGACACTGTGGGTAAGCTAAATATCTCAGTGGTTTGTGGACTGGCTGCTTAATCATCACCTAGGGACTGTTTATCTTTCTTTACAGCAGCGTTTGAAAATGTGATAGTTTGTAACGACTTCAGCCTCTGAGCGCTCTGGCTGACTGTCTTTTGCAACACCAGCGTTCTATTATGACTCTCTCTTACTGCGGAGCTGCCTGCCTACCACTGAACCTAAAAACACACACACAGACATCCTGCATCCCGACATGTTTCGCTGGATAACCAGCGTCTTTGCATTATCCCCTGAAAATGCTGGTTATGCAGTGAAACATGTCAGGATGCAGGATGTCTGTGTGTGTTTTTTTATATTGGGCTCTGATCTGAGGTCTGATTGTTGGTCATTCACATTGGGGCCTGAGTTGAGGTCTGATTGTGGGTCTGATCTGAGGTCTTATTGGGGTCTTATTAACATTAGGGTCTGATCTGTGATCTGATTGAGGGTTTTATTATTACCTTCCATTCCTTATTAGTACCAGAGGACGTGGAAACGGTGAAGGTTTTGTACTCATCACCTCCTGGTCCTTGGCTGTAGGCTGTGCTGTGGCTGCGCACAGCATGAGGGCGCTTTGTGACCTCACTGTCATGGTGGGAAGTGGGGGAAAACTACCGTATAGCGTGGGTAAAAAGGGAAGCTACTAGGCCAGGGACCGGGATAAGGGAGCAGGTCACCTCCTATGCTTCCCTAATCCTCGCCCTGACTCCTAACGGTATGAGCGGACCTGGATGGTAGGACAGCTCATACCCAGGAACCTAGGACCCAGAGTCACCCTCATAATTCCTCAAGCAGAGAAAGGGCGGAGACGACCTGTTCATCCCAGACACGGATGAACAGGAGTCTCCACCGGCCTAGCTGCCAGGAAAGGGACAGGCAGTGAACAGCTACTGAATCGGCAGGTAAGAGCCCAGAAACAACAAGCACTTAACTGCCATGGCAACAACGACGACCGGACCCCCATGCGGACAGGATGCATGGTGGCCCCTGGCAGAGCTGCACACTGACTTGTGGTTCCCCCTCCGGCAACCGCATGCACAGCAAAAGCGAGAGCACGCTGGAGGTGAGTAGCGGAGGCATCCGGAGCAGGATAGGGAAGTGGATTTTTTATTTTGTGTTCTGAGGCTGGGGGCTGCTCAAACATGGCTGGGGGATGCTCAAATATGTCTGGGGTAGCGGCGGACTGGGAAATGAAAGTGGCCCTGGAAAAAAAAACTAAAAGTGTCCACATATTGTAAGGAGGTCCAAATTGCCAGAAGGCGGGACAAAACATGTAGGCAGGGTCAGCAATATCATAATGCAAAATACTGTCCCAAATACTGTCCTCATCACAATCATATACTATAGTGCAGCACAACATACTGCCCCAAAAGCTGTCCCTCTGTGGTGGCCATCAATAATTGCCCTTTTCTGTCCTCCTCCTCCAGTTCTCTGCAATAAAGATATGGCGCAAGGAACTCAGGAGGTGAAATGTGGACCACAGCAGTTGAATTCAGGAGGGCATGTGCGGTCGCTGGCTGGGTATATGAGTACCTGATTCTCACAGAGTAAATTACTGATGAGTAGAGTTGAGCGAACACCTGGATGTTCGGGTTCGAGAAGTTCGGCCGAACTTCCCGGAAATGTTCAGGTTCGGGATCCGAACCTGACCCGAACTTCGTCCCGAACCCGAACCCCATTGAAGTCAATGGGGACCCGAACTTTTCGGCACTAAAAAGGCTGTAAAACAGCCCAGGAAAGAGCTAGAGGGCTGCAAAAGGCAGCAACGTGTAGGTAAATCCCCTGCAAACAAATGTGGATAGGGAAATGAATTAAAATGAAAATTAACCAATATCAATTGGAGAGAGGTCCCATAGCAGAGAATCTTGCTTCACATCAGCAGAGAATCAGTCTCTTCATGCCATAGCAGAGAATCTGGCTTCACGTCACCCACCACTGTAACAGTCCATTGTCATATATTTAGGCCCCGACACCCAGGCAGAGGAGAGAGGTCCCGTAACAGAGAATCTGGCTTCATGTCAGCAGAGAATCAGTCTTCATGTCATAGCAGAGAATCATGCTTTACGTCACCCAACACTGGAACAGTCCATTGTCAGATATTTAGGCCCAGGCAGAGGAGAGAGGTCCCGTAACAGAGAATCTGGCTTCATGTCAGCAGAGAATCAGTCTGCATGTCCTAGCAGAGAATCATGCTTTACGTCACCCAACACTGGAACAGTCCATTGTCAGATATTTAGACCCAGGCAGAGGAGAGAGGTCCCGTAACAGAGAATTTGGCTTCATGTCAGCAGAGAATCAGTCTGCATGTCATAGCAGAGAATCATGCTTTACGTCACCCAACACTGGAACAGTCCATTGTCAGATATTTAGGCCCAGGCAGAGGAGAGAGGTCCCGTAACAGAGAATCTGGCTTCATGTCAGCAGAGAATCAGTCTGCATGTCGTAGCAGAGAATCATGCTTTACGTCACCCAACACTGGAACAGTCCATTGTCAGATATTTAGGCTCAGGCACCCAGGCAGAGGAGAGAGGTCCCGGAACAGAGAATCTGGCTTCATGTCAGCAGAGAATCAGTTATCATGTCATAGCAGAGAATCAGGCTTCACGTCACCCACCACTGGAACAGGCCACTGTCAGATATTTTTGGGCCCCGGCACCCAGGCAGAGGAGAGAGGTCCCGTAACAGAGAATCTAGCTTCATGTCAGCAGAGAATCAGTCTGCATGTCCTAGCAGAGAATCATGCTTTACCTCACCCAACACTGGAACAGTCCATTGTCAGATATTTAGGCCCAGGCACCCAGGCAGAGGAGAGAGGTCCCGTAACAGAGAATCTGGCTTCATGTCAGCAGAGAATCAGTCTTCATGTCATAGCAGAGAATCAGGCTTCATGTCACCCACCACTGGAACAGGCCACTGTCAGATATTATTAGGCCCCGGCACCCAGGCAGAGGAGAGAGGTCCCATAACAGAGATTCAGGCTTCATGTCAGCAGAGAATCAGTCTTCATGTCATAGCAGAGAGTCAGGCTTCACGTCACCCACCACTGGAACAGGCCACTGTCACATATTTAGGCCCAGGCACCCAGGCAGAGGAGAGAGGTCCCATAACAGAGATTCAGTCTTCATGTCAGCAGAGAATCAGTCTTCATGTCATAGCAGAAAATCAGGCTTCATGTCACCCACCACTGGAACAGGCCACTGTCACATATTTAGGCCCCGGCACCCAGACAGAGTAGAGGTTCATTCAACTTTGGGTTGCCCCGCAATATAATGGTAAAATGAAAATAAAAATAGGATTGAATGAGGAAGTGCCCTGGAGTACAATAATATATGGTTAAGGGGAGGTAGTTAATGTCTAATCTGCACAAGGGATGGACAGGTCCTGTGGGATCCATGCCTGGTTCATTTTTATGAACGTCAGCTTGTCCACATTGGCTGTAGACAGGCGGCTGCGTTTGTCTGTAATGACGCCCCCTGCCGTGCTGAATACACGTTCAGACAAAACGCTGGCCGCCGGGCAGGCCAGCACCTCCAAGGCATAAAAGGCTAGCTCTGGCCACGTGGACAATTTGGAGACCCAGAAGTTGAATTGGGCCGAACTATCAGTCAGTACGTGGAGGGGTGTGCACAGGTACTGTTCCACCATGTTATTGAAATGTTGCCTCCTGCTAACACGTTCCGTATCAGGTGGTGGTGCAGTTAGCTGTGGCGTGGTGACAAAACTTTTCCACATCTCTGCCATGCTAACCCTGCCCTCAGAGGAGCTGGCCGTGACACAGCTGCATTGGCGACCTCTTGCTCCTCCTCTGCCTTCGCCTTGGGCTTGCACTTGTTCCCCTGTGACATTTGGGAATGCTCTCAGTAGCGCGTCTACCAACGTGCGCTTGTACTCGCGCATCTTACTATCACTCTCCAGTGCATGAAGTAAGGTGGGCATATTGTCTTTGTACCGTGGATCCAGCAGGGTGGCAACCCAGTAGTCCGCACACGTTAAAATGTGGGCAACTCTGCTGTCGTTGCGCAGGCACTGCAGCATGTAGTCGCTCATGTGTGCCAGGCTGCCCAGAGGTAAGGACAAGCTGTCCTCTGTGGGAGGCGTATCGTCATCGTCCTGCGTTTCCCCCCAGCCACGCACCAGTGATGGGCCCGAGCTGCGTTGGGTGCCAGCCCGCTGTGAACCTGCTTCATCCTCATCCTCCTCCACCTCCTCCTCATCCTCGTCCTCCTCGTCCTCCAGTAGTGGGCCCTGTCTGGCCACATTTGTACCTGGCCTCTGCTGTTGCAAAAAACCTCCCTCTGAGTCACTTCGAAGAGACTGGCCTGAAAGTGCTAAAAATGACCCCTCTTCCTCCTCCTCCTCCTGGGCCACCTCCTCTTCCATCATCGCCCTAAGTGTTTTCTCAAGGAGACATAGAAGTGGTATTGTATTTCTGATAACGGCGTCATCGCCACTGGCCATGTTGGTGGAGTACTCAAAACAGCGCAACAGGGCACACAGGTCTCGCATGGAAGCCCAGTCATTGGTGGTGAAGTGGTGCTGTTCCGCAGTGCGACTGACCCGTGCGTGCTGCAGCTGAAACTCCACTATGGCCTGCTGCTGCTCGAACAGTCTGTCCAGCATATGCAAGGTGGAGTTCCACCTGGTGGGCACGTCGCATATGAGGCGGTGAGCGGGAAGCCCGAAGTTACGCTGTAGCGCAGACAGGCGAGCAGCGGCAGGATGTGAACGCCGGAAGCGCGAACAGACGGCCCGCACTTTATGCAGCAGCTCTGAAATGTCGGGGTAGTTGTGAATGAACTTCTGCACCACCAAATTCAGCACATGCGCCAGGCAAGGGATGTGCGTCAAACCGGCTAGTCCCAGAGCTGCAACGAGATTTCGCCCATTATCGCACACCACCAGGCCAGGCTTGAGGCTCACCGGCAGCAATAACTCGTCAGTCTGTTGTTCTATACCCCGCCACAACTCCTGCGTGGTGTGGGGCCTGTCCCCCAAGCATATGAGTTTCAGAACGGCCTGCTGACGTTTACCCCGGGCTGTGCTGAAGTTGGTGGTGAAGGTGTGTGGCTGACTGGATGAGCAGGTGGAAGAAGAGGAGGAGGAAGCTGAGTAGGAGGAGAAGGAGACAGGAGGCAAAGAATGTTGCCCTGCGATCCTTGGCAGCGGAAGGACGTGCGCCAAACAGCTCTCCGCCTGGGGCCCAGCCGCCACTACATTTACCCAGTGTGAAGTTAGGGAGATATAGCGTCCCTGGCCGTGCTTACTGGTCCACGTATCTGTGGTTAGGTGGACCTTGCCACAGATGGCGTTGCGCCGTGCACACTTGATTTTATCGGATACTTGGTTGTGCAGGGAAGGCACGGCTCTCTTGGAGAAGTAGTGCCGGCTGGGAACAACATACTGTGGGACAGCAAGCGACATGAGCTGTTTGAAGCTGTCTGTGTCCACCAGCCTAAATGACAGCATTTCATAGGCCAGTAGTTTAGAAATGCTGGCATTCAGGGCCAGGGATCGAGGGTGGCTAGGTGGGAATTTACGCTTTCAAATGTTTGTGAGATGGAGAGCTGAACGCTGCCGTGTGACATGGTTGAGATGCTTGGTGACGCAGGTGGTGGTGTTGGTGGTACATCCCATGTTTGCTGGGCGGCAGGTGCCAACGTTCCTCCAGAGGCGGAGGAAGAGGCCGAGGCTGCGGCAGCAGCAGAAGAGGTAGCAGGGGGCGCCTGAGTGACTTCCTTGTTTTTAAGGTGTTTACTCCACTGCAGTTCATGCTTTGCATGCAGGTGCCTGGTCATGCAGATTGTGCTAAGGTTCAGAACGTTAATGCCTCGCTTCAGGCTCTGATGGCACAGCGCGCAAACCACTCGGGTCTTGTCGTCAGCCCATTGTTTGAAGAAGTGCCATGCCAGGGAACTCCTTGAAGCTGCTTTTGGGGTGCTCGGTCCCAGATGGCGGCGGTCAGTAGCAGGCGGAGTCTCTTGGCGGCGGGTGTTCTGATTTTGCCCACTGCTCCCTCTTTGTCTTTTGCTACGCTGTTGGCTCGGTCTCACCACTGCCTCTTCCTCCGAACTGTGAAAGTCAGTGGCACGACCTTCATTCCATGTGGGGTCTAGGACCTCATCGTCCCCTGAATCGTTTTCCACCCAGTCTTGATCCCTGACCTCCTGTTCAATCTGCACACTGCAGAAAGACGCAGAAGTTGGCACCTGTGTTTCGTCATCATCAGAGACGTGCTGAGGTGGTATTCCCATGTCCTCATCATCAGGAAACACAAGTGGTTGTGCGTTAGTGCATTCTATCTCTTCCACCCCTGGGGAAGGGCTAGGTGGATGCCCTTGGGAAACCCTGCCAGCAGAGTCTTCAAACAGCATAAGAGACTGCTGCATAACTTGAGGCTCAGACAGTTTCCCTGATATGCATGGGGGTGATGTGACAGACTGATGGGCTTGGTTTTCATGTGCCATCTGTGCGCTTTCTGCAGAAGACTGGGTGGGAGATAATGTGAACGTGCTGGATGCACTGTCGGCCACCCAATTGACTAATGCCTGTACCTGCTCAGGCCTTACCATCCTTAGAACGGCATTGGGCCCCACCAAATATCCCTGTAAATTCTGGCGGCTACTGGGACCTGAGGTAGTTGGTACACTAGGACGTGTGGCTGTGGCAGAACGGCCACGTCCTCTCCCAGCACCAGAGGGTCCACTAACACCACCACGACCATGTCCGCGTCCCTTACTAGATGTTTTCCTCATTGTTACCGTTCACCACAATAAGAAAAATATTATTCGGGCCAATGTATTGAATTAAAATTCAGGCCTTTTTTTACAGACACCTAACACTAAGTCTATCTGGCTATCTATTTAGGTACCGTATTACACTAATAAATGCACACCAGTAATGACAGATTTAGCTGAATATAAATTTAAGGCCTATTAATTAGGCGCTGGGTGACAGGTATACGTTTACGGACAGAATTAGACTTGGATCTGCACTGTAGCGTGTGTGTGAAGTTCTTGAGAATTACCCTATCAGCACCTTGAATCTAATATACCCTTTTAGGGATAGATTTAACCACCTCAGGACCGCCTAACGCAGATTCGCGTTCCGGAGGTGGCAGCCCTGCGCAGAGTCACGCATATATGCGTCATCTCGCGATGGCCGAGATTTCCTGTGAACGCGCGCACACAGGCGCGCGCGCTCACAGGAACGGAAGGTAAGAGAGTGGATCTCCAGCCTGCCAGCGGCGATCGTTCGCTGGCAGGCTGGAGATGTGATTTTTTTTAACCCCTAACAGGTATATTAGACGCTGTTTTGATAACAGCGTCTAATATACCTGCTACCTGGTCCTCTGGTGGTCCCCTTTGTTTGGATCGACCACTGATAGATGGATCGGATCCGCAAAACGCATACGGATATCTGAATGGAGCCTTACAGGGGAGTGATCAATGACTGTGGTGATCACCCCATAAAGACTCCCTGATCACCCCCCTGTCATTGATTACCCCCCTGTAAGATCCATTCAGATGTCCGCATGATTTTTACGGATCCACTGATAGATGGATCGGATCCGCAAAACGCATACGGACGTCTGAATAAAGCCTTACAGGGGCGTGATCAATGACTGTGGTGATCACCCCATATAGACTCCCTGATCACCCCCCTGTCATTGATTACCCCCCTGTAAGATCCATTCAGATGTCCGCATGATTTTTACGGATCCACTGATAGATGGATCGGATCCGCAAAACGCATACGGACGTCTGAATAAAGCCTTACAGGGGCGTGATCAATGACTGTGGTGATCACCCCATATAGACTCCCTGATCACCCCCCTGTCATTGATTACCCCCCTGTAAGATCCATTCAGATGTCCGCATGATTTTTTACGGATCCACTGATAGATGGATCGGATCCGCAAAACGCATACGGACGTCTGAATAAAGCCTTACAGGGGCGTGATCAATGACTGTGGTGATCACCCCATATAGACTCCCTGATCACCCCCCTGTCATTGATTACCCCCCCTGTCATTGATCACCCCCCCTGTCAGGCTGCATTCAGATGTCCGTATGATTTTTACGGATCCACTGATAGATGGATCGGATCCGCAAAACACATACGGACATCTGAATGGAGCCTTATAGGGGGGTGATCAATGACAGGGGGGTGATCACCCCATATAGACTCCCTGATCACCCCCCTGTCATTGATCACACCCCTGTAAAGCTCCATTCAGATGTCCGCATGATTTTTACGGATCCACTGATAGATGGATCGGATCCGCAAAACGCATACGGATGTCTGAATAAAGCCTTACAGGGGCGTGATCAATGACTGTGGTGATCACCCCATATAGACTCCCTGATCACCCCCCTGTCATTGATTACCCCCCTGTCATAGATCACACCCCTGTAAAGCTCCATTCAGATGTCCGTATGTTTTTTACGGATCCACTGATAGATGGATCGAATCCGCAAAACGCATACGGACGTCTGAATAAAGCCTTACAGGGGCGTGATCAATGACTGTGGTGATCACCCCATATAGACTCCCTGATCACCCCCCTGTCATTGATTACCCCCCTGTAAGATCCATTCAGATGTCCGCATGATTTTTACGGATCCACTGATAGATGAATCGGATCTGCAAAACGCATACGGACGTCTGAATAAAGCCTTACAGGGGCGTGATCAATGACTGTGGTGATCACCCCGTATAGACTCCCTGATCACCCCCCTGTCATTGATTACCCCCCTGTAAGATCCATTCAGATGTCCGCATGATTTTTACGGATCCACTGATAGATGGATCGGATCCGCAAAACGCATACAGACTTCTGAATAAAGCCTTACAGGGCCGTGATCAATGACTGTGGTGATCACCCCATATAGACTCCCTGATCACCCCCCTGTCATTGATTACCCCCCTGTAAGATCCATTCAGATGTCCGCATGATTTTTACGGATCCACTGATAGATGGATCGGATCCGCAAAACGCATACGGACGTCTGAATAAAGCCTTACAGGGGCGTGATCAATGACTGTGGTGATCACCCCATATAGACTCCCTGATCACCCCCCTGTCATTGATTACCCCCCTGTAAGATCCATTCAGATGTCCGCATGATTTTTTACGGATCCACTGATAGATGGATCGGATCCGCAAAACGCATACGGACGTCTGAATAAAGCCTTACAGGGGCGTGATCAATGACTGTGGTGATCACCCCATATAGACTCCCTGATCACCCCCCTGTCATTGATTACCCCCCCTGTCATTGATCACCCCCCCTGTCAGGCTGCATTCAGATGTCCGTATGATTTTTATGGATCCACTGATAGATGGATCGGATCCGCAAAACACATACGGACATCTGAATGGAGCCTTATAGGGGGGTGATCAATGACAGGGGGGTGATCACCCCATATAGACTCCCTGATCACCCCCCTGTCATTGATCACACCCCTGTAAAGCTCCATTCAGATGTCCGCATGATTTTTACGGATACACTGATAGATGGATCGGATCCGCAAAACACATACGGACATCTGAATGGAGCCTTATAGGGGGTGATCAATGACAGGGGGGTGATCACCCCATATAGACTCCCTGATCACCCCCCTGTCATTGATCACCCCCCTGTCATTGATCACCCCTCTTTAAGGCTCCATTCAGACATTTTTTTGGCCCAAGTTAGCGGAAATTATTATTTTTTTCTTACAAAGTCTCATATTCCACTAACTTGTGTCAAAAAATAAAATCTCACATGAACTCACCATACCCCTCACGGAATCCAAATGCGTAAAAATTTTTAGACATTTATATTCCAGACTTCTTCTCACGCTTTAGGGCCCCTAGAATGCCAGGGCAGTATAAATACCCCACATGTGACCCCATTTCGGAAAGAAGACACCCCCAGGTATTCCGTGAGGGGCATATTGAGTCCATGAAAGATTGAAATTGTTGTCCCAAGTTAGCGGAAAGGGAGACTTTGTGAGAAAAAAATAAATAAAATCAATTTCCGCTAACTTGTGCCCAACAAAAAAAAATTTCGATGAACCGCCATGCCCCTCATTGAATACCTTGGGGTGTCTTCTTTCCAAAATGGGGTCACATGTGGGGTATTTATACTGCCCTGGCATTCTAGGGGCCCTAAAGCGTGAGAAGAAGTCTGGGATCCAAATGTCTAAAAATGCCCTCATAAAAGGAATGTGGGCCCCTTTGCGCATCTAGGCTGCAAAAAAGTGTCACACATCTGGTATCGCCGTACTCAGGAGAAGTTGGGGAATGTGTTTTGGGGTGTCATTTTACATATACCCATGCTGGGTGAGAGAAATATCTTGGCAAAAGACAACTTTTCCCATTTTTTTATACAAAGTTGGCATTTGACCAAGATATTTATCTCACCCAGCATGGGTATATGTAAAATGACACCCCAAAACACATTCCCCAACTTCTCCTGAATACGGCGATACCACATGTGTGGCACTTTTTTGCAGCCTAGGTGGGCAAAGGGCCAAACAAGAAGAAGGCCTCATCTATATGTTCATAGTCAAGGGCAAACAAAAAAACCAACTATATAAACCTAAAAAGTCGTTACACAAACAACAATTGAATGCCCAGTATATAAAAGTATATTTTATTTCATAATAGTAAGTAATACATAATAATAAAAATATAACAAATAACAAAAGAATAATGAATTATAGAAAGTCAGTGGAAAAACTCCGGATGCCGCAGTCCCCCGGGCCTGTGTCTCTATAGCCCACCACAAGATGGATCACATGTAGGGCATGTATTGGATACACAATGTGGTGATGGGACAGAAAAGTAGGGAGTAGAAATATACATCCAATACGGTCATCTAGTCTGTAACCATCACCAAAATGTGTGGCCTGAGACGTATGGATCCTAATATGTCACAAATGTAGACATGGACAAAAAATATATAAATATATCATAAATTGCCCATGTAGGGTACTACAAGTAAAAGAGACCCCATGAATAGGATCAACTAAAAAGCTGTAAGCAGAGGGACTCAACCTGAAGTGTAAGATGAAAAAACACAGATCACAACATACCCTGAGACATGGTGGAGGGCAGAGACAGCAGGCACAGGACAGACAAAGGACCCCGACGCGCGTTTCGCCTCAGCTTCGTCAGGAGGTAATGTGAGTATGGCCATAAACTCCTATTTATACCCCCCATATAGCCTCAGGCATGATATAATAAAATGCAGCAGCTGATACCTACTATTGAGCGCTATCGCCCGGTGATGCACGCCGAGTCAAACATGGCGGCGCCGCATTCATCAGGAGGAGGGGTGGAACGCAAGCCATGCGTTCCAGCCCGCCTCCCAAGGAAACGTAGCGGCGTCCCCACGTGACCCCGCGCACAGCGCATCAAGGCACAGCGTTGTATCAGCCTTACAGAACAAAATGAGGTAAAAAAAAGGGAACTAAGACTACACAGGGGGTATCGCATGACGACTCAAATGCATCTGAGTACATATATAT
This sequence comes from Bufo bufo, assembly GCF_905171765.1. NCBI lineage: Eukaryota > Metazoa > Chordata > Amphibia > Anura > Bufonidae > Bufo > Bufo bufo. Next base: position 575,987,858 of record NC_053390.1, read on the forward strand.
ATATTATTCTCATTGTCCGGAGAGAGACATGATCACATAAAACAAAATATTTAAACAACTATAAATGCAAATACAAAAATGGATATCATGAATAGGCAATACCTCAACCGGTGTACAGTTAGATATATAAATACAATACACATCGGAGATATGCCCAATAGTTAGATATATAAATACAATACACATCGGAGATATGCCCAATAGTATACATCATTGTCATTCATATCGAAACATACATCAATAATTACTATCCATATCAATACCATACATCATCCTTCACGTGGTGGGGAACAGCATACACCACCCACCTCATAACCTGCCAAAATCTTACAACATTCCCACCACATATGTTCCATAAATAAATGAAAAACAAATTCATGACACAAAAAAAAAATATATCATATAGGGTCATGAAAATATCAATAATGTAGAGGTACAGAAATAATGTATATATGCAATAGTACAGAGGTACAACAGTGATACATGTATGTCCCCACCACGCGACAACACTATCAGCATCCACACCAAAAGTAAATGGAAAACGAAAAAATATAATATAATAAATAAATTTCATACATATCCAAAAAACGTATCCCACAGCAAAATACCATAGAATAGCGGCATTCCACAATAGGATCGTCAAACATGCATATGGAAAAGGTATCAAGCATGATCACATGAGTTACTAACACATATATTACATCTGGAACATGATTATATCAAAACATATATACCACATATGGAACATGATTATATAATTATTCAAAAACTAACAAAATAAAGTGCAAAGTGTATACTATACAATATATATAATAATTTTTATAAACCCTGATGATATCAAACCGTTCACTATTTGGACAGGGTAATAAATGTGAGTTATAGATTAATAATACCATCACGATTGCTAAATCCCTAGCCTTATCGCAATAGCTCTCCAACAACTGAAATATTGGCACCGGCAATCGTCAGTGTCAAAGTGCTCACCCACCATTAGGGTGGAGTTATTATACACCTAATATAAACAAGATCCCTCAACTCCTATATAATAGCTCGGGATAGATCATTAATAGCAGCAAAAACATAAACACCTTCAACCCATGTATATCAAAGAAAATAAATGGAAATGAATAATGAATAAAAAATCAAAAATGTATAGGTCCCATATGTGGAAGTCCATTCCAATGCAAGTGAGATGATCCATCTTCCATGCCCATAATGTATCTTATATCCCGTTCCTTGTTGACACCTTGTGTCCACACCATCTCTCTCCTTTCTTATAGTATTTCAGACATCGTCATGGCCACACGAAAAACTAGATAAATACAAGAACTGTTAAAATCACTGAAAAAATTCAGTACATGCGCTAACCTAAATAAAGGACTTGAAACTCAAGGCCTCATTTAATCCATGAGGAGTCACAGTATTGAGCAAGACCATCCATTTTGTTTCCTTTTGGAGGAGACATCGTTTAACATTTCCCCCCCTAATTCCCAAACGTACCCGGTCTATCCCTTTAAAAGAGATGCCCCTAGGATTGCAGTTATGAACCTCCCTGAAGTGTTTCGCCACTGGTTTTAATTTTCTAATTTTATCAGGTTCAACCATCTCGGCAGCCGCCTTGATATCCCGAATGTGCTCAAGGACTCTCGTCCTGAGTGCCCTCGTAGTCATCCCGATATAGATCAGGCCACAAGGGCACTCAGCACGATAGACCACGGCCTCAGTTTTGCATGAGATGTGGTGCACAATTTTGTACTCCCTCTCCCCACCTGTGTTGGTAAATTTGTCTGTTCTTAACATATATTTGCACGCAGTGCAATCCCCACATGGGAAGAAACCCCACTGTGGGCCTTTTGCCCCAAAAATGCCACCCATCTTGGGGGCTACATAGTGGCTCCGAGTTATAATATCTCTCAAATTTTGTGATCTCTTCCAAGTGACCAAAGGTCTCTCGGAAATAACCTTCTTGAGGTCCCTATCCGTTCTAAGGACGAAGCTGAGGCGAAACGCGCGTCGGGGTCCTTTGCCTGTCCTGTGCCTGCTGTCTCTGCCCTCCACCATGTCTCAGGGTATGTTGTGATCTGTGTTTTTTCATCTTACACTTCAGGTTGAGTCCCTCTGCTTACAGCTTTTTAGTTGATCCTATTCATGGGGTCTCTTTTACTTGTAGTACCCTACATGGGCAATTTATGATATATTTATATATTTTTTGTCCATGTCTACATTTGTGACATATTAGGATCCATACGTCTCAGGCCACACATTTTGGTGATGGTTACAGACTAGATGACCGTATTGGATGTATATTTCTACTCCCTACTTTTCTGTCCCATCACCACATTGTGTATCCAATACATGCCCTACATGTGATCCATCTTGTGGTGGGCTATAGAGACACAGGCCCGGGGGACTGCGGCATCCGGAGTTTTTCCACTGACTTTCTATAATTCATTATTCTTTTGTTATTTGTTATATTTTTATTATTATGTATTACTTACTATTATGAAATAAAATATACTTTTATATACTGGGCATTCAATTGTTGTTTGTGTAACGACTTTTTAGGTTTATATAGGTGGGCAAAGGGGCCCACATTCCAAAGAGCACCTTTCGGATTTCACAGGTCATTTACCTACTTACAACACATTAGGGCCCCTGGAAAATGCCAGGGCAGTATAACTACTCCACAAGTGACCCCATTTTGGAAAGAAGACACCCCAAGGTACTCCGTGAGGGGCATGGCAAGTTCCTAGAATTTTTTATTTTTTGTCACAAGTTAGTGGAAAATGATGATTTTTTTATTTTATTTTTTTCCTTACAAAGTCTCATATTCCACTAACTTGTGACAAAAAATAAAAACTGCCATGAACTCACTATGCCCATCAGCGAATACCTTGGGGTGTCTTCTTTCCAAAATGGGGTCACTTGTGGGGTAGTTATACTGCCCTGGCATTCTAGGGGCCCAAATGTGTGGTAAGGAGTTTGAAATCAAATTCTGTAAAAAATGACCAGTGAAATCCGAAAGGTGCTCTTTGGAATGTGGGCCCCTTTGCCCACCTAGGCTGCAAATAAGTGTCACACATGTGGTATCTCCGTATTCAGGAGAAGTTGGGGAATGTGTTTTGGGGTGTCATTTTACATATACCCATGCTGGGTGAGATAAATATCTTGGTCAAATGCCAACTTTGTGTAAAAAAATGGGAAAAGTTGTCTTTTGCCAAGATATTTCTCTCACCCAGCATGGGTATATGTAAAATGACACCCCAAAACACATTCACCAACTTCTCCTGAATACGGAGATACCACATGTGTGGCACTTTTTTGCAGCCTAGGTGGGCAAAGGGGCCCACATTCCAAAGAGCACCTTTCGGATTTCACTGGTCATGTTTTACAGAATTTGATTTCAAATTCCTTACCACACATTTGGGCCCCTAGAATGCCAGGGCAGTATAACTACCCCACAAGTGACCCCATTTTGGAAGAAAGACACCCCAAGGTATTCGCTGATGGGCATAGTGAGTTCATGGAAGTATTTATTTTTTGTCACAAGTTAGTGGAATATGAGACTTTGTAAGAAAAAAATAAATAAATAAAAAATCATCATTTTCCACTAACTTGTGACAAAAAATAAAAAGTTCTACGAACTCACCATGCCCCTCACGGAATACCTTGGGGTGTCTTCTTTCCAAAATGGGGTCACTTGTGGGGTAGTTATACTGCCCTGGCATTCTAGGGGCCCAAATGTGTGGTAAGGAGTTTGAAATCAAATTCTGTAAAAAATGACCAGTGAAATCCGAAAGGTGCTCTTTGGAATATGGGCCCCTTTGCCCACCTAGGCTGCAAAAAAGTGTCACACATCTGGTATCTCCGTATTCAGGAGAAGTTGGGGAATGTGTTTTGGGGTGTCATTTTACATATACCCATGCTGGGTGAGAGAAATATCTTGGCAAAAGACAACTTTTCCCATTTTTTTTATACAAAGTTGGCATTTGACCAAGATATTTATCTCACCCAGCATGGGTATATGTAAAATAACACCCCAAAACACATTCCCCAACTTCTCCTGAATACGGAGATACCAGATGTGTGACACTTTTTTGCAGCCTAGGTGGGCAAAGTGGCCCAGATTCCAAAGAGCACCTTTCGGATTTCATTGGTCATTTTTTACAGAATTTGATTTCAAACTCCTTACCACACATTTGGGCCCCTAGAATGCCAGGGCAGTATAACTACCCCACAAGTGACCCCATTTTGGAAAGAAGACACCCCAAGGTATTCGCTGATGGGCATAGTGAGTTCATGGAAGTTTTTATTTTTTGTCACAAGTTAGTGGAATATGAGACTTTGTAAGAAAAAAATGATCATTTTCCGCTAACTTGTGACAAAAAATAAAAAGTTCTATGAACTCACTATGCCCATCAGCGAATACCTTAGGGTGTCTACTTTCCGAAATGGGGTCATTTGTGGGGTGTTTGTACTGTCTGGCCATTGTAGAACCTCAGGAAACATGACAGGTGCTCAGAAAGTCAGAGCTGCTTCAAAAAGCGGAAATTCAAATTTTTGTACCATAGTTTGTAAACGCTATAACTTTTACCCAAACCATTATTTTTTTTACCCAAACATTTTTTTTTTATCAAAGACATGTAGAACAATAAATTTAGAGCAAAATTTATATATGGATCTCTTTTTTTTTGCAAAATTTTACAACTGAAAGTGAAAAATTTCATTTTTTTGCAAAAAATCGTTAAATTTCGATTAATAAAAAAAAAAGTAAAAATGTCAGCAGCAATGAAATACCACCAAATGAAAGCTCTATTAGTGAGAAGAAAAGGAGGTAAAATTCATTTGGGTGGTAAGTTGCATGACCGAGCAATAAATGGTGAAAATAGTGTAGGTCAGAAGTGTAAAAAGTGGCCTGGTCTTTCAGGGTGTTTAAGCACTGGGGGCTGAGGTGGTTAAAGTAGGCCTGATACAGCAGAAACCACAAATTTTGAGAATTGCAAATTTGGGAATTGTTTTTCAACCCAGAACAAAAACTGTGCTTTGACGGTCACTAAAAATAACTTGACCAGCTAAAACAGTACAGATTTGGATGAATGTAAATGTGAGGCCTATTTTTTAGGCGCTGGGTGAAAGGTATACGTTTAATTACAGAATTAGACTTGGATTTGCACTGTAGCGTGTGTGTGAAGTTCTTGAGAATTACCCTATCAGCACCTTGAATCTAATATACCCTTTTAGGGATAGATTTAAAGTAGGCCTGATACAGCAGAAACCACAAATTTTGAGAATTGCAAATTTGGGAATTGTTTTTCAACCCAGAACAAAAACTGTGCTTTGACGGTCACTAAAAATAACTTGACCAGCTAAAACAGTACAGATTTGGATGAATGTAAATGTGAGGCCTATTTTTTAGGCGCTGGGTGACAGGTATACGTTTAATTACAGAATTAGACTTGGATCTGCACTGTAGCGTGTGTGTGAAGTTCTTGAGAATTACCCTATCAGCACCTTGAATCTAATATACCCTTTTAGGGATAGATTTAAAGTAGGCCTGATACAGCAGAAACCACTAATTTTGAGAATTGCAAATTTGGGAATTGTTTTTCAACCCAGAACAAAAACTGTGCTTTGACAGTCACTAAAAATAACTTGACCAGCTAAAGCAGTACAGATTTGGATGAATATAAATGTGAGGCCTATTTTTTAGGCGCTGGGTGACAGGTATACGTTTAATCACAGAATTAGACTTGGATCTGCACTGTAGCGTGTGTGTGAAGTTCTTGAGAATTACCCTATCAGCACCTTGAATCTAATATACCCTTTTAGGGATAGATTTAAAGTTGGCCTGATACAGCAGAAACCACTAATTTTGAGAATTGCAAATTTGGGAATTGTTTTTCAACCCAGAACAAAAACTGTGCTTTGACGGTCACTAAAAATAACTTGACCAGCTAAAACAGTACAGATTTGGATGAATATAAATGTGAGGCCTATTTTTTAGGCGCTGGGTGACAGGCTCAACTTGCCCCTGATGTAGTATATGGCCAAAAAATAACCACACTATTGATGGTTAAATGCACTTCGTGACAGGCTCAACTTGCCCCTGATGTAGTATATGGCCAAAAAATAACCACACTATTGATGGTTAAATGCACTTGATGAAAGCTTGACCCTGATGTAGGATATAGCAAAAAATAACCACACTATATATGGTTAAATGCACTTGGGTGACAAGGTCAGCTTGCCCCTGATGTAGTATATGGCCAAAAAATAACCACACTATTGATGGTTAAATGCACTTGATGAAAGCTTGACCCTGATGTAGGATATAGCAAAAAATAACCACACTATTGATGGTTAAATGCACTTGGGTGACAAGGTCAGCTTGCCCCTGATGTAGTATATGGCCAAAAAATAACCACACTATTGATGGTTAAATGCACCTGATGAAAGCTTGACCCTGATGTAGGATATAGCAAAAAATAACCACACTAATGATGGTTAAATGTACTTGGTGGCAGCTTGTGCTGGTGCACAAGCAAGCCACAAAATGGCCGCCGATCACCCCAGAAAAAAGTGACTGAAAAACGCTCTGGGCACCCTAAAAACACTGAGCAATTGAATAGCAGCAGATCAATGATCCACAGCTGTAGATCGATCACTGAATGAAGTCTTTTGGAGGAGTTAATCACTCCCTAATCTCGCCCTAACGTCACAGCTGCAACCTCTCCCTACACTTGTATCAGTAGAGTGACGTGCAGCGCTACGTGACCCAAGCTTATATAGAGGCTGGGTCACATGCTGCACTGGCCAATCACAGCCATGCCAATAGTAGGCATGGCTGTGATGGCCTCTTGGGGCAAGTAGTATGACGCTTGTTGATTGGCTGCTTTGCAGCCTTTCAAAAAGCGCCAAGAAAGCGCTGAACACCGAACCCGAACCCGGACTTTTACGAAAATGTTCGGGTTCGGGTCCGTGTCACGGACACCCCAAAATTCGGTACGAACCCGAACTATACAGTTCGGGTTCACTCATCCCTACTGATGAGAGCTCATTATGTACCTAACCAGCATCAGAGAGGAGAGCTTGGAAGGCCCGCTGGGCATCAGCCCACCGGGCCATTGTCCTGTAAGGTCTATGGCCAATCCGCCCCTGGCTGTGGGCGATGAAATATGGCAGGGGGCTGATATGAGGCATGGGGGTCTAATCTGAGGTCTGAATGGGGGGCATTCTTTATATTGGGCTCTGATCTGAGGTCTGATTGGGGGTCATTCACATTGTGGTCTTAGCTAAAGTCTTATTGGGGTCCTATTAACATTGTTGTCTGATCAGAGGTCTGATTGAGAGTCTTATTAACATTGGGGGTCTGATTGGACTGTGAGCTGAGGTCTGATTAACATTGGGGTCTGATTGCTGGTCTGATCTGAGGTCTAATGAAAAAATATTTATTTCTTATTGCCCTCCTCTAAAACCTAGGCTCGTCTTATAGGGTGAAAAATACGGTATGTGTACATGCCTGTGACATTATGGTCCGTCCTGGCACAAAATGTAAGTCAATGTGGACGGATCCATTTTATCTGACACAATCTGGAACAATAGAAAACGGATCAGTCTCCTATTGACTTTCAATGAAGTTCATGACGGATCCGTCTTAGCTATGTTACAGATAATACAAACAGATCCGTTCATGACGGATGCATGCGGTTGTATTATTGTAATGGATTAGTTTTTGCAGTTTGGCTCAGTTTCGTCAAAAGGACAGCAAAACGCTGCAGGCAGTGTTTTGGTGTCCGCCTTCAGAGCGGAATGGAGACTGATTTGAGGCAAACTGATGCATTCTGAGAGGATCCTTTTCCATTCAGAATGCATTAGGGCAAAACTGATCCTTTTTGGACCGCTTGTGAGAGCTCATGATGGATCTCACATACAGAAAGCCAAAACGCTAGTGTGAAAGTAGCCTTACTCTGGAGTTCTCGAAGACTCTGTTCTGTGTGAGGAGAATCCCACCACAACACACTCCTCTCTCTCTCAAGCCTTTTACTGCTCTGACTCTCCTCCCAGCACTGCCTGCTTCCACTACCCAGACTTCCTGCTTCTCTGGCCACAGCCCTTCCATTGTATAGGTGAAACTTGAAAAATTTGAATATCGTGCAAAAGTCCATTTATTTCAGTAATGCAAATTAAAGGGGATTGCATTAATGCAGCTGAAAATTAGAATTTTGTGAAAAGGTTCAATATTCTAGGCTCAAAGTGTCACACTCTAGTCAGCTAATTAATCCTTATCCCCTGAGCAAAGGGTACCTGAGATTGTGACTTTGGGGTTTCAGAAGCTGTAAGCCATAATCATCCAAATTATACCAAATAAAAGCTTGAAATATCTCGCTTTGCATGTAATGAGTCTATCTCATATGTTAGTTTCACCTTTTAAGTTGCATTGCTGAAATAAATGAACTTTGCATGATATTCAAATTTTTCGAGTTTCACCTGTATTCTATCACCATCTACTGGACAAGAGTTCACACTGCAATCCTTTATTACACCTCCTCCCCAGGTATTAAGGGTTTCCATCCCGGCAGCCTGAGTTTTCACAACGTAATCCTCAAATCATGGAGGTCTTTGGCCAAAGTTAGTACATTGGGAGTGCCAGAGTAGAATAGATCCCTCTGCTGAAGATTCTTCTCTGTTTTCTCCTGTCTCTGCGAGAGGTATACTTCTCCTGGGTTCCAATGGTGGTTGGTCAGCTGCTGAGGGAAGCCACCACCATTCATCATCAACTGGTGTAGATGGCTTGGAGAAAACACTCTCACTTGTGACAGGAGGTCTGGTCACGAAGGCGCATGGCCTCAACAAATTCTGGTGCACCATCCTAGTAGGCTCCTGGTGCTGTGGGGATTCGCTCTGGTAGACAGGGTGTGCGGACACAGTACAGAGGCAAATAATCAGTTCTTAAATCAAACTTCCGTGTTTATTCACACATAAAGCAAAAACAAAACGTCACTTTGCAGTCTTGGTGTTAGTTCACACACAATGGAAAGTCCTCATAGCAAAAATCACCTTGTTGGCAGTACTGCCTCCAGCAGTCCATAGCAGGGTTTTAGGGGGCCTGTTTCCCTTATAGATGGGTCTCAGCCCTCCAGCACGGCACAAGCCTCAGGTCCCAGCACACAGACCTCCTGAGCTCCACTGTCAGACTGAGGTAATCCTCCACCTGGCAGTGCTGGCTGTTTTTTAGGCCTGGCAAAACCCGGCCTGTGACATGGGGAGTAGTCACCCACCCAGCACTTTGACTACTCCCAGTAAGAGCCGTCCCAGATCAGCTATACAGCCATACTAAGTATTAAAGTGTCAAACAGCAACTGCTGCTGACACATAAAAACCGGCTCTTACTCCACCGAGGCCAGACACCTCGGTGACACGTACTTATCATCCACGATGATTCCTTGTACATTTTTACAATGCTTACTGCAAACATAGCTATGCTGGAATAAAATTATTTCACAAGGCCAAGACAGCATTCTCCGCCGTTTGGTCATGGGTAGGAACAGCCACTGCAAACTTATGAAGTGCTCGACAATGACTAACAAGTTTTTTTACTCTCAGATCCCTCTACAGTGAGGTAGTCCATCATAACTAACTGTAGTGGCTAAAAAGACTGGATGTTTCTTACCGACACCTCCTGTTCCGCTGCCCGAGCAAGGCCACAATTCCAGCACCTGTTACATACGTCCTTCACTAGCTTCCTCATTTTGGGGTGGAAATAGTACCTCTGTAGTCACTTAAAAGTCTGAGCAGGGCCAAAGTGTCCTTTCTTTTCATGCATCCACTTTACTATTCCCTCCTCCTTTGTGGTGGGTACCACCACATGACAGGTAGGGCCAATTTGAGAGGATAGCTGTACTCGCCTATAGAGTACTCTTTCCCAGACAATCATTCGATTTCAGTGCTGCCAGAGCTTCTTCCTATTAGGTGGAAAAGCATCTCGCTCATCTTAGGTGGGGCAAAGTACCAACTGAATCCAGTCTCATACTCTTCGTATATAAGGGTCACTTTGCTGACAACCCCTCCAGTCTGCTTCAGACACCCCAACGCAAGCTCCAACTTTGGCATCTGGAACAGCTACGGACCTCTCTGGCTGCTTCATTTGACTGAGGGTAGGCATCTCATCTCCTTCTCAGTCTTCATCCATGATGACGGTGGGTCTTTTGACTGGGTAACGGGACATTGTATCCACAGTAACATTCTCTTGCCCTGGACGATACTGCATATTAAAGTTATACTTGCTGAGCCGAGCCATCCGACGCTGCTTCAATGCTGCCAACTTGGCAACCTCTAGATGTACTAATCAGTTATTATTGGTCACCAACGTGAACTGGGTGCCAGTCAAAATATCAGCAAACTTCTCTGTTAAGGCCCAAATATAGAAACATAGAATGTGTCGGCAGATAACAACCATTTGGCCCATCTAGTCTGCCCAATATACTGAATACTATAAATAGCCCTTGGCCCTATCTTATATGAAGGATGGCCTTATGCCTATCCCATGCATGCTTAAACTCCTTCACTGTATTTGCAGCTACTACTTCTGCAGGAAGGCTATTCCATGCATCCACTACTCTCTCAGTAAAGTAATACTTCCTGATATTACTTTTAAACCTTTGCCCCTCTAATTTAAAACTATGTCCTCTTGTAGCAGTTTTTCTTCTTTTAAATATTCTCTCCTCTTTTACCTTGTTGATTCCCTTTATGTATTTAAAAGTTTCTATCATATCCCCTCTGTCTCATCTTTCTTCCAAGCTATATATGTTAAGGTCATTTAATCTTTCCTGTTAAGTTTTATCCTGCAATCCATGTACTAGTTTAGTAGCTCTTCTCTGAACTCTCTCCAAAGTATCAATATCTTTCTGGAGATATGGGGCCAGATTTATCATTAAGTCAGAATAATGGAGTGAAAAAGTCTAATAATTTTGCGCAATCGCTTAAACTGCGCATAAATTTGCGACGTTTTACTGCTCTGCACTATGCTCGCCAGTTTTCAGAAAGTGGGCGTGTTTTCTTATGTAAATGAATCTCTAGACAGATTTACTTTTGCGACTATTTAAAAAGTCGCAAAAAAGTCGCAAAAAAATGCGCAATTTCACTCCAGTGAGGACCATGCTTATTTTATGAGACTTTTTAATAGAACATGCAACTTTTTTGGAAAGACGTGCGACTTTTTCATAAAGATGTGCGACTTTTGTAAAGCTGCTTACTGACGGATAAACTACTACCGTCAAACCACATTTATTACAGTCTTAAAGGGCCGATCATAAATCTGACTTGGCTAAAACTGACTTTAGCCATATGTGAAAGTGGAGTGAGCTGTCAGAGTAATGATAAATCTGGCCCATGGTCTCCAGTACTGCGCACAATACTCCAAATGAGGTCTCACTAGTGCTCTGTAGAGCAGCATAAGCACCTCCTTCTTTCTACTGTTAATTCCTCTCCCTATACACCCAAGCATTCTGCTAGCATTTCCTGCTGCTCTATGACATTGTCTGCCTACCTTTTAAGTCTTCTGAAATAATAACCCCTAAATCCCTTTCCTGAGATACTGAGGTTAGAACTGTATCACAGATTTTATATTCTGCTCTTGGGTTTTTACGCCCCAGGTGCATTATCTTGCACTTATCAACATTAAATTTTAGTTGCCAGATTTTTGACCATTCCTCTAGTTTACCTAAATCCTTTTCCATTTGGTGTATCCCTCCAGGAACATCAACCCTGTTACAAATCTTTGTGTCATCAGCAAAAAGACACACCTTACCATCGAGGCAATTTCGCTGATAAAGATATTAAACAATATGAGTCCCAGAACAGATCCCTGAGGTACCCCACTGGTAACAAGACCATGGTCTGAATATACTCCATTGACTACAACGCTCTGTTGTCTGTCCCTCAGCCACTGCCTAATCCATTCAACAATATGGGAATCCACGCACAAAGACTGAAATTTATTGATAATCCTTCTATGTGGGACAGTATCAAAAGCCTTACTAAGGTCCAGATAAGCAATGTCTACTGCACCTCCGCCATCTATTATTTTAGTCACCCAATCAAAAAAATCAATAAGATTAGTTTGGCATGATCTCCCTGAAGATGCTGTTTATCATGTTTCAATCCATGGGATTTTAGATGTTCCACAATCCTCTCCTTAAGTATGGTTTCCATTAATTCCCCACTATTGATGTCAGGCTTACTGGTCTATAGTTGCCCGATTCCTCCCTACTACCTATCTTGTGAATGGGCACAACATTTGCCAATTTCCAATCTTCTGGGATGACTCCTGTTGCCAGTGATTGGTTAAATAAATCTGTTAATGGTTTTGCTAGTTGGCCGCTGAGCTCTTTTAATAGCTTTGGGTGTATCCCATCAGGCCCCTGTGACTTATTTGTATTAATTTTAGACAGCTGACTTAGAACCTCTTCTTCTGTAAAGACACATGCATCAAAAGATTCATTAGTCTTCTTTTCTAACTGAGGTCCTTTTCCTTCATTTTCCTTTGTAAAAACTGAACAGAAGTATTCATTGAGGCAGTCAGCTAGTTCTTTATCTTCTTCCAAATACCTTCCTTCTTTTGTTTTTAATTTGGTAATTCCTTGTTTTAGTTTCCTTTTTTCATTTATGCATCTGAAGAATGTCTTATCGCCTTTTTTCACTGAGCTAATTTCTCCTCTGCCTGTGCTTTAGAAGCTCTTATAACTTGTTTGGCCTCTCTCTGCCTAATCTTATAAATTTACCTGTCATCCTCGTTTTTTTTAATTTTTATAATTACTAAATGCTATCTTTTTGTTTTTAATGATTTTGGCCACTTCTGCTGAGTACCACAGTGGTCTCTTCCTTTTTTTTTGCTTTTACTGACAAGCCTAATGTAATTTTCTGTTGCCTTCAATAGTGCCACTTTTAGGTAGTCCCATTTCTCCTGGACTCTATTGAAACTGTTCCAATCTGATAGGGACTCGGATACCACTAATCTAATTTTTGAAAAGTCAGTTTTTCTAAAGTCTAAAACTTTTGTTTTTGTGTGGTGTGACTCAGACACTGTACTTATAGTAAACTACACTGACTGGTGATCACTAGATCCCAAGCTTTCCCCTACAGTAATATCAGATACCAAATTCCCATTTGTGAATACTAAATCTAAAATGGCCTCCTTCCGGGTTGGCTCCTTAACTACTTGCTGTAGAGATAATCCCAGTAGGGAATTTAGAATATCTGTACTCCTGGCAGAACTAGCTATTTTTGGTTTTCCAGTTTACATCAGGAAGATTAAAGTCTCCCATTTCCAGCTTGAATGAAGTGTAGTTGTCAGGGTTTTTCTCACTGTCGCTCAACGTCCAGCTGGCATATGCAATTACTCTTTCCTGGCCATCCTCTCAAGCTTCCATTGGTGTGTAACACAAAGGGCAGATTGTAGGTTGCATAATCTAGTATCAGAGCACTTCACTTCGACATTCCATGGAAGCATCCTTCTCTTGGCCTCCCCAGGAGAAGCCTCCTTAAGAGGAGCATACAGAGGGGCTGAGATCTTGGCAAAGTCCCTCAGGAAACATCTGTAGTATCCTACTAGTGTTGGGTGCGAATATTCGAATAGCGAATATTAATCGCGAAAATCTGTACTTCTAGAATTCGTGAATATTTAGAATATAGTGATATATATTTGTATTTTTGAATATTCTAGATTTTGTTTCATCTGAACCCATGATCCTTCCCTGCTTCTTGCTTGTGGGCCGATGAGAAGGCTGAAATATCTGTTTGAGCTTAGCAATATCCCTAGCAACCAATAGGAAAGTTGCCTACCCCTTACTATATCAGAACCTCCCAAGCAGCCATTTTCTACAGTTTTTTTTTTAAGTTCTGAGAGAGACAGCAGTGTCATTGCATTGGAAAACTCATTACATTAGATAGATAGTTAGATAGCTTATATATATCATACAGATAGTTAGTGGGAGATAGTCAGGGTAGGTTATATCCTGATATAGTGTAGATGTTGCAGTGCAGTGTGTTAGGTAGTGTGATAGGTTCTGCTGTCCATACATACATGCTACAGACATAGTGCTGTGATGACACAACAATACATAGTGCACCAATCAGTAATATGTAGTGTGACAAAGTGAGGGGTTGTATCTGGCAAGGCAGGTATTTTCCTCCCAGCATTTGCGGCTGGGCTGGTTTCCAGGCAGGTGAGGTCAAATACCGGACCGGAGTTTAAGTGCCGGTCCGGGTTTTGGCAGCACCTGGTTGTCCTTAAATAGGCAGCTGGGCTCAGCAGAGATGTCTCTGTTTTTGGGATCTGAGGCTTTGTGACGTGCTGGAGGGCTGAGAGCCGCATGCTGGGGAAACAGGCCCCCCTAAAACCTACTATGGACTACTGGAGGCAGAACTGCCAGCAAGGTGACTTGTGTTATATGAACTTTCCATTGAGTGTGAATTAACACCAAGACTGCAAAGTTACGTGCTATTTTGTACAATCGCCTCAAGTGTGAATAGACACTGATGTTTTGAGTTAAGAACTTGTATTTTGTCTCTGTGCTGCACCCGCTTACCCTATCTACCAGAGCAAAACCCCACAGTAGTCCGACCTGCTAAAATGTGAAGTTTCACATATTGCGCCAAAATATGTGCATCATTAATTGCCTATTAGCGCAATCGCGAATATATTTGAGCAAACTATCTGCATATAAAGCCATTTTTAATGTTCTGCAGTGCCAACCATTTTCTCCAGTCTCAGGAAACTTCTAGCAGCTTGTAAAATGTATCAAAAGTGACCCACGCCTGTATTGCACGCGCTTTACGCGAATATTACATTGTCGATTTTCGCAATCAAGAAAATAATAGCGAATTCGCGAATATATGCAGAATAGTCTACAAAATATTTGCAAATATCGCAAATTCGAATATTGCCCCTCTCCCGCTCATCACTATATCCTACTAGTCCCAAAAAGGACTGCAATTCAGTGATCATACGGGGGTGGGCCATTGCTACACTGCCTGAACCTTGGGGTCCACAGGCTGGACCCTATGTTTGAAAATAATATGACCCAGGTATTCAGTGCTCTCCCAGAACAAATGGCATTTGTGAGTCTTCAACTTCAAACCATGGGCCTCCAGCCATGTTACTACCCGATCAAGCTGTTCTAGGTGTTCTATGAATGAGGGTGAGAAGATAGTTATGTCATCATGGTAGCTGAGCAGACACTCATAGTTCCCCCAGGTCCCCCAGACATAGCTCCATCAATCTCTGGAACGTGGCTGGTGCATTGTTTAGTCTGAACGGCATACATAGGAACTTAAACAGCTCCATGGGGGTAATTTTCTCCCAGTTTTTCTTGGCAATTGGCAGCTTGCAGTACCAGCTGGCCAAGTCAAGAGTAGAGAAGTATCTGGTACACCCAAGTGCCGCCAACAAATCTTCAATGCAGGGAGCAGGTAGACATCTTTTACATGCAAGCAATGAGGCATCTATAATCCACCAAAAATTGGAGGGTGCCGTCCATTTTCTTGACTAGCACAATTTGGGAGGTCCAGGGGCTCTTAATTGATTGGATCACCTCCTGCTCCTGCATCTACTTTAGTATGACCTTTACCTCTTGGTACAGGGCTGGAGGAATCTGTCAGTAAGGCTGCTGTATCGGATGCGCATCTCCAGTTAGGAACTCATGCTCCAATGTCTGAGTTAGTCCAAAGTCTTCTTTGTGGCGGGAGAAGGCACCCAAGTGAGCCACCAGAACCTTGGACAGCTTTGCCTCTCGGTCTCAACTTGGCCCCCTCTGAACATACTTCGCTTAGGATTCTCTTAGCTGAGGGGGAGAGGTTCTCCGCCACCACTTGGCAAAGGGTTATGTTCCAGATTCTGTCTCAGCTACATCCAGTTCCCAGTCAGACTCTCCTGAGTTCCGCACCTCCTGCGCTGGATACACTTCCGCCATGCACTCTTTGGGACGTAAAGTCACTACATGGTCATTCACATTCATGAACCGAAACCAGGCCCTGACCATCTCACAAGTAACACAAAGTGCGCACCATACTTACTCTGTCTATCTGCAATACAGGTTCCACCATCACTGTAGTGTCCTGCAACTTTTAACCCATGCTCACAGGCAGTGGGGCTAGCAACACACATTTTGCTTGCATTTGCACTGCCCAGTCGACCGGTGACTCCATCAGGTTCTGCCTTTACCTGGTACTATCTAAAGACCTGCTGCAAGGATCGGTGGGGTGGACAATTATCTGGAACAAGCTTCCAATACTTCGGCCCCAATTCTTGAGCTATCAGTCCATCAAGGTCTTGCAGCACATTTATACCTATAATTAATGCCACTTGAAAGTCTATAGTGTTCTTCACCACCACCACCACACCCTATCCTTTCACCAGTCAACCCTAAACTCAAAATCAGCTTGCATGACCCCTGGGGCTTGAATCGGAAGGGTATTGGCAGCTTTCAAGTTCACCCATGATACATTGTCTTTAAATAAGGCAGGTGGGAAGTGTGTTTCAAATGCCATCTTTGCTACAGTTGTAACCTGCGAGCCTGTGTCTACTAGGCAGGCCAACTCTACCCCATTAAACTTTGCTATAACCACGAAGTTCTCCCCAACCAAGTTATTAGCTTCTAACTGGGGACATAACGTGGTGTTTTTTCCTGCGGTTCACTCCATAACTGAAGGTGAATCTAATTTTACATTTCCTGAGTTGGGTACAGCACTCCGGTGGGGACAGCTCCTGGCCATATGACCCTCCTGACCACACTCCCAGCACCTCCTCCTGCCACCTTCCACCCTTGCAATATCAAGTTCCCAGGTAGTCCTAATCCTACCACTTTCCTGGTCATGGTACACCAGCCCGCAATCTTGAGTCAACAGAGCCTATTTAAGCTCCACCCACTGCATCTTCAAGGGAATTAATTCTAAACTCCAAAGTCCTTTCTCAAACTGTGGTACACCAAACATTGCTTCCACCTGCTCCTCCCTCTGTAGCGTGATGGCACCCTTCAATACTTGATGGAAGGTTAGGATCCAGCTTTACCCGCTCTCTCACAGTTTTCCGCAATGGCTGGCTCCTCATGCCAAAAAGGAACTGATCTTGCAATACTAGTTCTGTGTTTGTGAAGGACGAAGCACTGGATTGTTCTTTCTTTTGCAAAACAATTATAATCTCTCGCAGTCTATTTACATTTTAGGACAGTTTCATTCTCTCTTTGGTAACAAGCAAAAAATCTCTTTCCTAATTCTGCCTTAGAAGACACATCCCCATACACATCCTTGAAAAGGCCTAAGATCTGCTTGAATCTCTCTCTTTGGTGTTCTGGCCGCAGCATCACTGTGTTTTGGGCCTCTCCTTCCAGCGTACTGAGTGACAATTATGCTTTCAGATGAGAAGCAATATTACACAATCATGCAGCTCCCTAAATTCTTTCCTTCCAGTCTTCTAGGGAAATATTGTCCACATTGAACTTGGGTAAGTGGCTTAACACCGAATCATAGATGAGGCGCTGGCTGAGGCGGAAGTTACTCTGCCGGTGACCATGTCTGTCACCATCCTGACGACTATGCCAGGTGTAAAACTGTGTGCTGGCGACAAACACAACTCCACTGGCTTTAACTGAACTTTACAGAAAGCTAACATATGAAAATAATAATAGTTATATGAAAAGCTTTTCAGTCAGTGATGCTGCATAAGGCCTACCAGGCAGTGTCGTGCCTTCAGGCCTGGAGACTCCTTCTCCATCCATGCGTGTTCTAAGACCGTATCTGCTGGCTGTCTCTATCACAGTCCTCTGTACTGGGGCACTTAGTGATTCCTTTGTACTCCTTACTCTGGAATTCTTATAGACACTGTTCTGTGTGAAGAGCATCCCACCACAACACACTCTTCTCTTGCTCAAGCCTCTTACTGCTCTGACTCTCCTCCTCCTTCCTCCCAGCACTACCTGCTTCCTCCACCCAGACATCCTGCTTCTCTGGCCATAGCCCTTCCCTTGTATTCTACCACCATCTACTGGACAAGAGGTCACACTGCAATCCCTTGGTAAACACCTATCACCTGTTATCATTTCCTCACTGGTGATTTAGTATTCTGTACTTTATGATCGCTCTGCCCTCGCTGTAATAGAAATTACGCTTCCATGCACTGACATTCTGGTGAGCCTGTGATCAGTGGCGTAGCTAGAAATGACTGGGCCCCACAGCATATTTTTGAATGGGGCCCCCTCCCCAGTGATTTTTTTCGCAACCCCTTCCTTTCATGCTGCCCCCATTCCTGTGGCTAGTAAAGATCGCTCTCTCAGACCAGGGCCGGCAGCTGTTCCATCCGTTTTCTACACTGTCTATACTGTCACTTGATATAATTTCATTGTGTAATACTGTTGAGGGGGCCCTGACAAAATCTTTTAGTCCTCCTCCTCCTGGATGGGCCCCTTCTGGTTCAGGTCCCCAAAGCAGCCGCTTCCCCTGCTTCCCCTATAGTTACGCCCCTGCCTGTGATAGACTTCTGTTTATACATGGCAGACAATCTGGAAGAAAAAAGCAACAGCCTGAACCAATGGTGAGACCGGAGGTGTGTTTCCGACTACCTCAGGCTCCCTGAAGACCCTGTAGCTCAACTGTAGTAAAAGATCACAACTCTGCCCTAATGATATGAGTTAAATGTCAGCCAAGCAGAAAGATCTTAGGAAAATAAATAGCAAGTAATCACTGCCTATAAAACATTACCGAGATATCACCTTGGAGCTCATAACTAGATAACTTTTTTAACAGTGTTTTCCAAGATTTTTTTTACTGATGCCATATTCTCTGGATATCTGTATCTGAAGAGCACTGGCTACAAAATGGCACCTGCAAAAAAAATCCAAGGGTGCTGTACTGGTGCTGCTAACATTCTAGGTCACCTTGAGGGCTCATGCACACGACTGTAAGGGCTCCGTGCCCATATAGCCAATATATGGACACTGGCCACGTGTAGTCCATGCTGCGGAGTTAATTTAACTGCTTCTCTGAGCATGCTTCCTGCTGACTGTATCAAGAGGATGTGCAAAACCATACAGAAGACTCAGGAGCTATGTTAGGAATGGAGAATGGAACATTCTATGATTTATTATTAAATATTTTGTAGATAACCTTGTGGGATTATAACCAGGGATTGAAGCAGTAATGCTGCTCTGCAGGGTGTTTGAACCGCTGGCCAAAAAAATTCTTCCACTCAGAAAAGAATATATGCACGATTGTCTCAAGGCATCTAAAAAAATAAAAATAAAACAATATTCTATTATTCTATGTATAACAAACCTTTCCACGCCTTTTGCACATCCAACCACTGCAACTGCTTTGGATGTCATGACACTGGCGGAATGGTAGGGTGAGGGCATCATATGCTCTGAGGTCCCTGCCACCTGGCCAATCAGGGAGAAGAGTAGTTAGCTTGGCTCTCTAATTCAGTCTGTTCTGCTGTTCAGCCAGTACCAGTTATAGACTCTTCATTCCAGTGAGATTGATTGCTGATTCAGTGTCTGATTTTCTGACCCGGTTTGTCTCACCAGCCTTTGGATTAACCCCTGACCTGGATTTTACTCTTGACTGTCTGACTTAAAGGGAACCTGTCACTGGGATTTTGTGTATAGAGCTGAGGACATGAGTTGCTAGATGGCCACTAGCACATCTGCAATACCCAGTCCCCATAGCTGTGTGCTTTTATTGTGTAAAAAAAACTATTTGATACATATGCAAGTTAACATAAAAGAGTCATATCTTACTTGTTATATGGTTCAAATAGCCTAGTTTCCTAGACTAGTAAACTCCCGTTTCTGGTCAAATTAAAATATAACATTTATTTTTCCTATTAAGAATAATATAAAACGGGTGAACGAAGCAAAAACTTTAAAATTCTAGGTACGGCAGAACTCTATGGGCAGAGATAAGGGTTGAATCAACCATGTATTCTGCCTCCATAACATACATCCACCTGCCTTTTGCTCTTTATTTTTGCGATATACTTTATTCGCCTTGATAGAATTTATGTTAGGAGGTCACCTATAAAGCCGCTTTAAATCATTTGCTTTCCCTGTCTATATATTTTATTTTCAATGTGCGGCTCTCCACCGCTTGTGGTCAGGATTCAGAGGAGCCTGCAGTTACTCCTCACCATGACTCTTGGTCCTGCCTAGCCTAATCTAAAATCTTAGGACGAGAGCTCCCCCAACATGTTTCACTCAGCGTGGCTTCTTCAGGGAAATGGAGCTACTATCAACAAGAATGCTTTTCAAAATTGCTCTTTTAACCTCTGTGGGTGGATCATTCGATATTCTACAGCCAATCACGGCCGAGCATCTTAATTGACAGTCTAGTGGCCCAATCTAAAGCCTTCATTATTCTGTTTTCGTCATATAATCGCGTCTTACGTTTGTTCTTGCATACTGCGCATGTGCCAGAACTTTAATTTTATAATCGAACAGATATCTGTTACTGCGCATGCGCCTATACTTAGGCTTTTCAACTTGCGTGATATTTGCATACTGCGCATGCTCGAGAACTTTAATATAATTTTTTTTTTTTTGTATGAACGTAAGGTGGAAAGTCGAAGTATAGACATCTGAGCAGTACTGTCACACTTTTGATGATAATAAAAATCAAGTTCTTACGCAAGCGTATGGACACGAGATGACTAGGAAATGTCTAAGTATAGACGCATGCTCAGTATCATTATATTTCCGATTATAAATTCAAAGTGCCGGCGCATGCACATCGCATAAGAACGCAACCTAAAAAGTCTAAGTATAGGCGCATGCGCAGTACTGTCACAACTCTGATTATAAAATTAAAGTTCTTGCGCATGCGCATGGGGCATGTGATGTTTAGAGTGTGTCAAAGTATAGACGCATGCTCAGTATCGCTAGACCTCTGATCAAAAATGTAAAGTTCTCGCACATGCGCAGTATGCAAATATCACGCAAGTTGAAAAGCCTAAGTATAGGCGCATGCGCAGTAACAGATATCTGTTCGATTATAAAATTAAAGTTCTGGCGCATGCGCAGTATGCAAGAACGAACATAAGACGCGATTATATGACGAAAACAGAATAATGAAGGCTTTAGATTGGGCCACTAGACTGTCAATTAAGATGCTCGGCCGTGATTGGCTGTAGAATATCGAATGATCCACGCACAGAGGTTAAAAGAGCAATTTTGAAAAGCATTCTTGTTGATAGTAGCTCCATTCCCCTGAAGAAGCCACGCTGAGTGAAACATGTTGGGGGAGCTCTCATCCTAAAATTTTAGATTAGGCTAGGCAGGACCAAGAGTCATGGTGAGGAGTAACTGCAGGCTCCTCTGAATCCTGACTACAAGCGGTGGAGAGCCGCACATTGAAAATAAAATATATAGACAGGGAAAGCAAATGATTTAAAGCGGCTTTATAGGTGACCTCCTAACATAAATTCCATCAAGGCGAATAAAGTATATCGCAAAAATAAAAAGCAAAAGGCAGGTGGATGTATGTTATGGAGGCAGAATACATGGGTGATTCAACCCTTATCTCTGCCCATAGAGTCCTGCCGTACGTAGAATTTTAAAGTTTTTGCTTCGTTCTCCCGTTTTATATTATTCTTAATAGGAAAAATAAATGTTATATTTTAATTTGACCAGAAACGGGCGTTTACTAGTCTAGGAAACTAGGCTATTTGAACCATATAATTTGAATCTCATGGGTCTAAAGGGCCTTTGAAATATCATATATCTTACTTGTGTGACCAGAGAAGAGTCATATTTTCAAGCTCTGACTCATCTCAGGTTAATTTGCATATGTATCAAATAGGTTTTTTAAACAATAAAAGCACACAGAGCTATGGGGACTGGATATTGTGGATGTGCTAGCGGCCATCTAGCAACCCATGTCCTCAGCTCTATACCCAAAATCCCGGTGACAGGTTCCCTTTAACACTCACCTGTAATTCTGACACTTGTAGTCCTTCCTGGTTATTTGACCTGGTTCTAGGTTTGCCACCCTTCAAAACAACAAAATATAACAGCCAAGTTTACAGGGGGGGAAAGGGGTGTGGTTTGGGTGCATGGCTTAGCACAGGGTGTGACACCAATTCTTTGATCATATCTTCAGTTTTGTGGCATATTTTTTTTAATGAAGCAAATTTTTTTTTCCTGTCATTTTTAAAATGCAGCCAAAAAGGATGCAGAGGCCTCATGTGTGATAGGTATAACTGAATGAGTTATTATGGCGAAACAACCTCAAAGCCAGATGCAAATACATTTAGTGCTACCCCTGAACCATAAAGACCTATGCAGGAGCCCAGTTTGCCCCAGTATATTATACTGGTTAAAATCCTATGCAGGAGCCCAGTTTGCCCTGGTATATTATACTGGTTTGTTTTGTAAAACAAATTGAAATCTATAATTTATAACCGCAGTCAGTGAGCAAAAATGTCTGCTGAAATTCTTTTTCATCTGTCGGAAAAATATTAGGTATTCATCTCAGTAATTCTTGCCATTACTGCAGCATTTAACGAGTATCGCTAGAGAAGTGGGCTGCATGTTTTACGCTAAAGATTTGGTATGAACAGGAAAGGGACAGTATGAAATGGAAACTATATTGAAGTTTGTGCGTTTGGTGCAACTAATTTACTCAATTAGTTGCATCAATTACGGCAATTATCGGATACAAGCATTCCTTGGAGGGCTCATTTCCTATAATTGTCCCAATCGTTGGTCCATGTAAAGAAGCCTTTAGTAAATTTGATCCATTATGGTATATTTAGTGCACAATTGCAGCAGCATTGTGAGAAAAGATCTTGCTTTTCCCTGTACCTTGAACATTATTATGCACTGTATGTTCCTCTTGACTTCTGCACCTTAATATATTCAGTTTTATTATTATTATTATTTCACATTCAGGTAATTAAATGTAAAGCTGCGGTGTGCTGGGCACCTAAACAACCGCTCAGCATAGAAGAGATTGAAGTTGCACCACCAAAGGCTCATGAAGTTCGCATCAAGGTGATATTTATAACTGAAAACAACTTTATTGTACTATTTAGTTATAAAAAGATATTCCAGATCTAATAGGGACGTTCAGGGCTTCTAATAATGAGCTATCACCCAAAAGTATATTTTAAGTTTAGCTCTAGGCTGCATTCAAAGGGTCATGTGCGGTCTGTGTGCCTGCCACATTTCCTGGATTGACCATGGCTAATTTGAACCAAACTCACTGCATCACAGTGATCTATCATGCTCTGAGTTCCACCCAACCATGGTATACCCGAGGTTCGGCTGGAACTCACAGCATCATAGATCACTGTGATGCAGTGAGTGTGGTTCACATGAGCCATGGTCCATTCTGGGCCCAAGTTAATACAGCCTTAGAGAGATGTTATTAGACTTAGGGGGCATTCACAAGACCTTATCCGTTATGCTGTCTGCAAATCGTGGATCCACAAAATACGGATACCATACATGTGCATCTCACATTTTCTGTGGACCCTATTCTAGAAATGTCTATTCTTGTCTGCAAAACAGACAGGAATAGGACATGTTCTATAATTTGCGAAATAGCTGCACAAATGCGGACACCACATCCAGCCCAATATAAATTAATGGATTCACATTTGATATGCAAAAAACACTGATCGGACGTGGACCAAAAATACAGGTGTGGGAAAAAGTCACAAATTATGGTACCAATTACGGTCACAATATTTTTGGCATAATTTGCAATTTTCTTTCACTTCTCACCACTTTCCTAAAGTGGAGAGTAAATAGCAGGGCTTAACAGGAGTGACCTTCAGTATTTACTATATTTTCTGCCAGAAACTGGCATAAGTTTGCCCCTACCTGGTGTATGAATATATCAAGTGACACTCCAGCGAACAGGAGATGATGACTGGCGTCGGAAAAGTCAGTCTTGATAAATCTCCTCCTTAAAGTAGCTATACAAGATTAGAAAAACATGGCTCTTTTCTTCCATAATTAACGTTGTCTAATATTGCAGCTCAGCTCCCTTGAGGCTGGGTTTACACAGGGCATTTGTGTTGCAATTTTGAGCCATCAGAAAAAAACATGCATTAGACCCAGTCCTCTCACATAAACTTGCCTTACCTGAAACCCACGTGTTATCATTTGGTACCCTCAAACAGAAACTGTTACTTTAGGCTAAACGTATATTACATAAATTTATTATGTAAGTTCTTTTGAAGAATCTTGTATAGGGTCTCTTTTTATGGAATGTTAAAAAGAGACCCAATACAGGATTTTTCAAAAGAACGTGCTAGGTATTGCAAAAGAGGACTCGATAAAGGGATTTTATTAGAGCGTGAACACACATACATTATGAGTTCTCAACAGAGCACATCAATATTCTACTGTATTCCAAAGATTCACAAAGATCCAAAAAATCCACATGGAAGACCCATTATCTCAGGCATAGGATCTATTTCATCAAACCTATCTCAATATATAGATAGGATTTTGCAACCAATAGTGAGAGATATACCCTCATATATAAAAGATACAACAGAGATTATAGCCTTATTGGAAAAGTTACAAGTTGAAGACCATT
This sequence comes from Bufo bufo, assembly GCF_905171765.1. Classification (NCBI taxonomy): domain Eukaryota; kingdom Metazoa; phylum Chordata; class Amphibia; order Anura; family Bufonidae; genus Bufo; species Bufo bufo. Next base: position 576,012,452 of record NC_053390.1, read on the forward strand.
GGATTTTGGGTACAATGGATGTCAACTCATTATATACAATAATTGATCATACACAAGGTATTTTAGCGTTAAAAAATAGATTACAACATAGTGGGAAATTACATGAAGAACAGATAGAATTTATAGCAGAAGGAGTTGAGTATATATTATCACATAACTATTTCCTTTATGGACTAGATTTTTATATACAAAAAAGGGGGACAGCTATGGGCACCAGGTTTGCCCCCAGCTATGCCAATTTATTCATGGCACAGTGGGAAGATGAAGTCTTCAAACCCAAGCTGGGGGAAGCCTGGTGCTCTGGAGTCGATATATAGACAATGTTATTTTTATTTGGCAGAAATCGGTGGAGGAATTAAAATTATTCACACAAGAGATTAATAAGAACAAAAGGAGTTTAAGCTTCTCTATAAATACTTGTAAACAACAAATAGATTTTCTAGATATAACGATTAAGGTACAAAACCACAACCTAATCTGTAACACATATCAAAACCAGTCACAAAAAACAGCTACATACTTTTTATAAACTGTCATTTACAGATTTTTTGTGGAAGGAATACCCTTTGGAAATAATCAATAAATCCCTTAATAAAGTTAGAACTATGGATACAGACACTTTAAAAAAAAAATAGAAAGAAAGAAATAAAGATTCTACAGGTGTGACCTATGCCTTGCAGTGTCCATGTAATGAACAATACATTGGGAGGACCAAATGTACATTAAAGAAGAGGGTAGCTGAACAGATTAATATCAGGAATGGTTTCGAACAACATTCTCTGTCTAAACATTATAAAGAGTTTCATAATAAAGATCCATCAACACTTACCTTTATAGTTATTGAGAAAGTTAAGAAACAATGGAGGGGAGGTGATCACATAAAATGTATATCACGAATAGAGTCCAGAAGAATTTTCGAGCTCGATACGTTAATTCCAAACAGTCTGAATGCAGAAATAGAGATTTTCAGATTTCTGTAAATCTGGGATGGTTACCAGCACCTCGATCTCTCCTCTGGGTGAGGCCCCCATCCCTTCAACCTTCCTTTCATCTCCATCTCCGACCCTTATCTATCTCTTATCTCACATTTCTGTTCTCCCCTTCTCAAAATGCAATGCTCAAAAACAAAATAAAAATAATTATGCAAATAAAAATATATATATATTTTTTTAAATATAAGTCCTTTAAAAGAAGAAATAAGTATATAGTAACTAAAATAGTTTATAGATGATTCTACTTTCTCCATTCAAAAGAAAAAGAAAAAAGATATGCACTTAAGAACAATTTTTGAAATAATAATGAACAATTAGTTAAAAGTTAAAAATATAAAATTTTATGTCCTCAATTCTAGTTAATAGGAAACTTATTTCTTTCTCTAAAAAATGCACGAAAAGCAATAAGTAAATCAATATTGATAAATTAAGAATGTAATTTTAAAAAATTATAAACAAGGTAAATAACACATCTTATATATTTTTATTTATTATTATTGCTGTTTAGTTATATATTCTTTATAAATTTTAGTTTCAATATCGATATCAACCCAAGGATCCACTCCATAGTTTGGATTTCATTTGAATATGTGATTGGGGATCCATTCCACTTTTTCATTGGATCTTATGTAGAGGCCTCGCTCTAAATAGGAGCAAAGTATAAATAGCACAGGTTAATGGACTACATTTAGAGCTACTGAAGAAGGAGTCGGTAGCTCCAAAACGTATTTGGTGAAATTGACAAAATTGATGTATTCCAAAAGGATCCCCTGATACAGTCAAGATATAGAAATGCAATCCCGAATCGTTGGATACAGCGCTTGATGCAGCTCATTATGTAGCGCGCTGTACCAGAAGATAAGCGAAGTGATCAAAACACGTGGGACGCCACATGGGACGCTAGGGAAAGGCAACCAGTACAGGCCGACATATGGGAAGCCAAGGGACTGAGAGCAGGAGGCATCACTCACATAGGAGGCCGGTCCTAGTGAGACACCGATGTGGTAAAGTTGAGCTGCTGTCAGCAAAAGAAAGTTATACATAATATATATGTGCAATCATATTATATTGATAATATTTATCTTGAAGAAATCCTCATCCATAACGCTATAAGGACAATCTGAATAGATGAGAAATATATATATATATATATATATATACACAGTTGCAAGAAAAAGTATGTGAACCCTTTGGAATGATATGGATTTCTGCACAAATTGGTCAGAAAATGTGATCTGATCTTCCTCTAAGTCACAACAATAGACAATCACAGCCTGCTTAGGCTAGTTTCACACTTGCGGCAGGACGGATCCGACATGCTGTTTACCATGTCGGATCCGTCCTGTGGCTGTTCGCCGTGCCCCCGCTCCGTCCTCATTGACTATAATGGGGACGGGGGCGGAGCTCCGGCGCAGCACGGCGGTGCACGGAGAAAGCCGCCGGACTAAAAAACCTGACATGCAGTAATTTTAGTCCGGCGGCCTTAAGCCGTGCACCGCCGTGCTGCGCCGGAGCTCCGCCCCCATCCCCATTATAGTCAATGGGGACGGAGCGGCGGCCCGGGGGCACGGCGAAACAGCCGCAGGACGGATCCGACATGGTGAACAGCCTGTCGGATCCGTCCTGCCGCAAGTGTGAAAATACCCTTAAACTAATAACATACAAATAATTAAATGTTACCATGTTTTTATTGAACACACCATGTAAACATTCACAGTGCAGGTGGAAAAAGTATGTGAACCCCTAGACTAATGACATCTCCAAGAGTTAATTGGAGTGAGGTGTCAGCTAACTGGAGTCCAATCCATGAGATGAGATTGGAGGTGTTGGTTACAGCTGCCCTGCCCTATAAAAACGCACACTAGTTCTCGGTTTGCTTTTCACAAGAAGCATTGCCTGATGTGAATGATGCCTCGCACAAAAGAACTCTCAGAAGACCTAAGATTAAGAATTGTTGACTTGCATAAAGCTGGAAAGGGTTATAAAAGTATCTCCAAAAGCCTTGCTGTTCATCAGTCCATGGTAAGACAAATTGTCTATAAATGGACAAAGTTCAGCAATGCTGCTACTCTCCCTAGGAGTGGCCATCCTGTAAAGATGACTGCAAGAGCACAGCGCAGATTGCTCAATGAGGTGAAGAAGAATCCCAGCTAAATACTTACAAAAGTCTCTGGCATATGCTAACATCCCTGTTAGCGAATCTATGATACGTAAAACACTAAACAATAATGGATTTCATGGGAGGATACCACAGAGGAAGCCACTGCTGTCCAAAAAAAAAACGCAATTAGACTTACCGGTAATTCCGTTTCCTTGAATCCACCATGACGGCCACAATGAGATTGACCCTTGACCTCTGTAGGGGCAGGAACACATGAAAAGAGTTTAAATTCCCCCCACCCCTCCATCTCCTCAGTGCTTTACAAATTACCCGAAAAGGTGGAACAACATAATAAAGGATATTGATTCATATCCCCTAATATATTATCATCTATATCTTCCCTCGTATAATATATATATATATATATATATATATATATATATTTATATATTATTTTTTTTTGGGGACGGGAATAGTACGGGCCGTCATGGAGGATTCAAGGAAACTGAATTACCGGTAAGTCTAATTGCGGTTTTTCCATTTAATCCACCATGACGGCCACAATGAGAGGTAACAAATGCCTAAGTGGGTGGGGATATCGCCTGGAGAACCCCCGGCCAAAAAGAGTCTCATTATAGTCCGGAAGACTAAGACGATAGTGTCTCACAAAGGTATTTACACTTGACCAGGTTGCAGCCTTACAGATCTGGTCAAGTGAGATACCTCCTTTCTCAGCCCAAGAGGAGGCAGTGGCCCTGGTGGAATGGGCTTTAATGACCCCAGGGCTGGATTTGCCCTGAATCAAATAGCAACACTCAATGGTGGATCTAATCCACCTAGCTATGGAGGATTTAGAGAGCTTTTTTTCCCCTATTTCTCCATGAGAACTGTATTAGAAGATTATTATCCTTCCTGAATTCCTGGGTAGTCTCAAGATATTGAATGACTGTATCTCTGACATCTAATAGGCGTATTTTATTGTCTGTCCCTCTATCGTGGGACCTGGTAATGGAGGGTAGAAATATCTCCTGGTCATTAAACCAATGTGATCCTCTTTGATCTGGAGATACAGTTCCTTGCAGGAAAGGGCCTGAAGTTCTCCGATACGTCTGGCTGAGGTTATTGCTATCAGGAAAGCTGTTTTTAGGGAAAGGTGCTTTAAAGAAATATCAGACAGAGGCATGAAAGGAAGGTTTTGTTAAACCTTCTAGGACGGTGTTTAGGTCCCAAGTGGGAGCCCTAGATTTAAGAGTAGGTCTTAGTCTGATTGCTGCTCTGATGAATCTCCTGACCCACCTGTGATTGGCTAGGCTGGATTCGTAGAAGGTGCTAAGAGCTGATATTTGTACCTTCAGGGTACTGGGTCTCAACCCTAATTCCAAACCGTTCTGAAGGAAATCTAAGATTTTATTGATGGGAGGAGAGGAGGTGTCAGGGTGATCCACCCCTAACCAGGAACAGTATCTTTTCCAGATTTTAAGATAGATGGAAGATGTAACTTTCTTCCTACTGGCTTTGAGGGTGAGGATTACTCTAGCTGAAAGGCCTCTACTTCTTAAGGTCTCTCTCTCAGGATCCAAACAGCTAGTCTGAATTTTCTTGGGTCGGGATGTAGAAGAGGGCCCTGGACTAGCATGTCTCTCTGAAAGGGGATCTCCCAGGGACCCTTCAACGACAGCTGTTTCAGTGTGGAAAATCAGCCTTTTTGGCCATAGGGGCGCTATAAGGATTAGAGTGGTTGGTTCTCCTAGGAACTTCTGGATGACTCGAGGGATTAGAGGTATTGGAGGGAACGCGTACGTTAGTCTCCATTTCCAGTGTATTGATAGAGCGTCTATCGCCCAAGGTCTGTCTCTTGGATTTAGGGATCAAAAAAGATCTACTTGAGTGTTTCATTTCGAAGCAAATAAGTCTATTTCGGGATGACCCCATCTTTCAGATATCCTTTGAAAGATCCTCCATTTCAGGGACCATTCTCCCGGATCTATTCTCTCTCTCCTCAGGTAGTCTGCCACTGTATTTTCGCATCCTTTCAAGTGGACAGCGGAGAGCGATAAGGTGTTTCTTTCTGCCCAAGAGAAGATTCTTTTTGCCACTTCTCCTAGCAGGCTGGACTTTGTCCCTCCCTGGTGTCTCAGATATGCCACCGTTGTGGTGTTGTCGGACAGGATCTTTAGATGCTGATCTTTTAACAAACCTTTTGTTATGGCCTTGAGAACTGCGTATAGTTCTCTGAAGTTGGATGAATTTCTTTTTATGTCCTCTGGCCAGGTATCCTGAAAAAAATGGTCTCCTATTTTGGCTCCCCAGCCCTCGAGACTTGCGTCCGTTATTACTTGAACCTCTGGATGGTTCCGCCAATCCAGTCCCTTGAGTAGTCTTTTCCTTTGTTTCCACCAGTTGAGATCTGATTTCACAGACTGTGGTATCCAGATCCATTTGTCCAGGTCTCCCTGTCTTCCATTCCATTCCCTTAGGATCCAGCCCTGGGTTATTCTCGTGTGGCTCTGGCACCAAGGTACTAAAGCTAGGCAGGCAGTTAGGCTTCCTAATAAGCTCATGGCTTCCCTGATGGAGCATCTGTGAGATCTCTGAAACTTCACAACCTTCTTTATCAGAATCTCTGTTTTGTCCTGAGGAAGAAAGGTTTTTAGTTAGGTTGAGTCTAGTTCTACCCATTATTCTCCTGGATGGAGTGAGTGTGGACTTTTTATTTATTTATTTTTTATAAATTCTTTATTTAGAATTTTTCAATTTTTCAATTCAAGACAAGACATGAATCAGTTGTCGAACAGGTTACACAAAGTACAGCGAAAAGTCTCGCAGTGGCAATTTGTTAAGTCAAATAAACACTATCCAATGAGATTTCACATAAACATATGTGGAATAGTTCGAAAAAAACTGGAGCGTCAGCCGACGTATGAAGAAAAGGATAGAAAGAGGGGTGAGGGATACATTTAGAAAAAAGGGTAAAAGGGAAGGGAAGGATAGACAACAAACCTCGCTCTCATGACTGGGATAAAAGAGACCTACATTCAGCAGAGTCATAGAATTCCAACCAATGACTCCAGGTTTTAGTAAACATCTTCTCAGTATGTCTTATTGACGAGGTGAGATCTTCCATTCTCATGGTCTCCTGGATTTTGTTGATCCACATGGCTACAGAGGGAACAGACGGTTGCCTCCAAAGGCACGGGATACAAGCTCTCGCGGCGTTCACCAGATGTCTCACCACAGATTTTTTATAAGTGGAGAGGGGAATCTCGCACTGATGGAGCAGGAAGAAAGCAGGCGTCTTAGGAAGGGTATATGATGTGAATTTAGATGAAATCAACCACACCGAATCCCGAATTCCGACAGATGTGGACAGCTCCAGAATGTATGTAGGATAGTGCCTCTCTCGGAGCCACAACGCCAGCACAAAGGAGAAACTTGAGGAAAAATGGAATTAAGTCTAGTAGGGACCCTATACCAACGGGACATAAGTTTGAATCCAGCTTCTTGGACATTGCTAGCAATAGATGTTTTGTGAATGCACGTGAACAATCTTAATCTTTGTTCTGGTGAGAGTGCAATATCTAGGTCTGCTTCCCACTGAGGGATATAGTTGGGAGGAGGTTGGTTGGGAGGATTGAGTAGTAAGTTATATATTCGAGAAATGGTATGTCTAGACACCCCTGGTTGATCGCAAAGAAACTCCAAATCCGTCTTATCACGGACAAAAGATTGTGCTGGAGGAAGAGTGTCCATGTAGTGCTTAAGTTGGAGTGATTGCCAGGAATTAATTTTAGGGGAGATATCCATCGCTGAGATTTGTTGGGGGGTGAGCCATAAATTCGAGGCGATCAAATGATGGGCCCTGAATTTATTGCAATTTACCAGAGCACGAAAAGGTCCATGTTCCATCCCAGGGGGGAATTGTGGATTGCCAAGGAGAGGGAACATAGGAGAGGGAGATGGTGAGATATTGGGGAGATTTTGAATAGTAGAGAAGATCTTTAGGGAAGGGCCTATGGTCGGATGTAATCGAGCCTCCAACGGTATGTGATCAGCCAACCACGGAGTAGCCGGTAAAGGAGTAGGCAAAAAGGACTGTTCAACCGAGATCCATTGCTTATAGGCTTTGTGACGACACCAGTCCACAATTCTAAGGAGATGTGATGCTCTGTGGTAGGACAGGAAGTCTGGAAGCCCTAGACCCCCTTCTAGTTTAGGGCGAAAGAGTGTCGACCTAGCTATTCTGGACGGTTTGCCAGCCCAAATAAAGTGAGTCAACATTTTTAAAAGGTTGTGAAAAAAGAGCCTAGGAATATGGACCGGAAGGGCCTGAAAGAAGAAAAGGATTTTTGGTAATACATTCATTTTAAAAATCGAAATCCTCCCAAACCATGAGAACGTGCTCTTATGCCACCTGTCTAAGTCTGTTTTTATGGCCCGGAGAAGAGGCGGGTAATTAGCCTGATACAGGTCTGAGAGGGTAGAGGTCAGGAATATACCAAGGTATCTTAAAGACGAGCGAGCCCATTTAAAGGGGAAGTTCTCTGAAATGGATGTGACCATGGTAGATGGGAGAGTAACGTTTAAGGCTTCAGATTTCTGATAATTAATTTTGTAGTTTGAGAGATGGGCGTATACTTTAAGTTCCCTAAGCAGGTTAGGTAGGGTAACTCTTGGGTTGGTAAGGAAAAACAGGAGGTCATCAGCGTAGGCTGCGACTTTGTGTGGTGTCCCCTGTATCTGTAATCCGGTGATATCTTGGTTCCCCCTTATGTGGCACAAAAGCGGTTCCAGACATAGCACAAATATGAGGGGGGATAAGGGACAACCCTATCTCGTTCCATTGCGGATGGATAGGGGAGAGGAAAATTGGCCATTCACTTTGACTACCGCAGTGGGATTTGAGTAAAGATTGGTAATCCTAGACATCATCTTCTCCCCCAGTCCTATATAACGCAAGGTCTCAAACATGAATTTCCAATTGACCCTGTCAAATGCCTTTTCGGCATCGGTTGATAGGAGTAATGTCGGGATCTTAGAGGATACAGCTTGGTATATCATATTTATTGCCCTTGTCGTATTATCCCGAGCTTCTCTCAGGGGTAAGAACCCAGTTTGGTCTAAATGGATTAATTTTTGGAGATGAGGGAGGAGGCGGGTAGCAAGTATTTTGGAGAATAATTTTAGGTCCACGTTAATCAGTGAGATGGGACGATAACTTTGGCATTGTGAAAGGTCTTTCCCTTCCTTGGGGATGACCGTAATGTGTGCTCTAAGAGTATCATTGGGTAAAGTACGGGACGCATCAAATGAGTTAAAGGCGGCTAAAAAATGGGTAAATAAAATGTCCCCAAATTGTTTATAGTAGGGTAGCGTGAGTCCATCTGGACCAGGGGCCTTCCCTGTTTGAGAATCTTTAATAGCAGCCTGTAACTCAGATAACGATATGGGCGATTCCAATAATGGGACCACCTCAGGGGAAAGAGATGGGAGGCCAGCGGACTCGAGATAGGACCTCATTGAGGGCATTGATTCATGGGCATTTGACAGATGGGAGTCTCCTAAGTTATATAGTGTGTGATAGTAGGATCTGAACGCCTCTGTTATATCCCGCGAAAGGGAAGCCTTAGAACCGGAGATGGTAGATACATGTGGAACATAAGAGCTTAGCCTATTTTTCCGTAAAGCCCGAGCCAGAGTTCTGCCTGGTTTATTCCCATGTTCATAGTAGTGTCTACGACATTTGGTTAAGGTTGCCTTTGCTTTTGAGAGGCAAAGTGAACGAACCTGATCACAGAGCTGGGTAAGCTCTGCTCCCAGCTGCGAGTCCAGGGTCTGTTTGTGTTGGACTTTTTATTTATAATCCAACCGAGATGCGTTAAAGTTTCCGAAAACCTGTGAGTTGCCAATAGGTTTTCTTCTTCTGTCCTGCCGAGAATCAGAAAGTCGTCGAGGTATGGAATGATCATTATGCCCTCTCGGCGAAGATAAGCCACCATCTCTACCACGAGTTTTGTAAAAATTATGGGTGCAGAGGAGATGCCAAATGGAAGAGCGACATACTGGAAGTGGTGGATCGAACCGTCCGAACCTTTTAGTGCGAACCGTAGGTACTTCTGAGAGAGCTGGTGAATAGGGATATGATAATAGGCATCCTTGAGGTCGATTGACGACATAAATGCCCCCTTCTGGATGAGAGTAATTGTGGATGAGATGGTCCCCATCTTGAACTTCCGGTACAGAATGGACCTGTTTAATGGCTTTAGATTTATTATAGTCCGGAAGGACTGGTCTGGTTTCTTTACCAGAAAGAGGTTAGAGTAGAATCCCTTTCTCTCTTCTGGTTTTGGAACTCTTTGGAGTACACCCAGACTCAGAAGATCTCGGACGCCCTGCCATATCTTTGGTAATTCTGCCCTGTTTTGGGAAGAGATACAGAATCTCTTTGCGGGGACTGATGTGAATTCTATCTTGTAACCCTGGGAGATGATATTTAGTGCCCAGGGGTTTGAGGTGATCTGTTCCCAAGAAGATAGGAAGCGCATCAGTCTGCCCCCTAGCTCGGCATCATTGCTGTTTGGCCTGTCTGTTTTGAGGATTAAGGATGAAGCCTCGCCCTCTTCCTCCTTTAGGGTAGCTCCATCTTCAGGATTTTCCTTTACCCCTATAGGATCTCTGTTGGGGTTGAAACTGACGAAAGGGCTTTCTATTAGTTTCTTTATCCTCAGGAAAACCCTTTTTCTTATCTGCAGCTCTTTCTAGAATTTTGTCTAGAGTGGGTCCAAATACAAATTCTCCCAAGAATGGGATAGAACAGAGTTTGGCTTTGGAGGCTTTGTCCCCTGACCAGGCTTTCATCCATAGCGCCCGGCGGGCGGCATTGTAAAAAGTTTCTTCTTTTGCGGAGAAGCGGATCGATTCCGCTGAGGCATCAGCTAGAAATGCTGTGGCAGATCGGAGAAGCGGGATAGAATCACGAATCTCCTCTCTAGAGGTTTTATTTTGTAGATGTTCATCGAGCTCTCCTAGCCAGATGTACATAGCCCTGGCCACGGATGTTGCTGCTATGTTTGTTTTGATCCCAAACATCGCAGATTCCCAGAAATTTTTTAGCAGCCCGTCCGCTTTTCGATCCATCGGATCGCCAAGCTGAGAGGAGTCCTCGAAAGGTAAAGCCGTTCTCTTTACCACCTTGGCCATTTGTATGTCAACCTTAGGGGTTTCATTAAATATCTTGCATTCCGTCTGGACAAAGCAAAGTCTGTTTCTGAACTCCATAGGGACCCCTAGCCTCTTTTCTGGATCAAACCACTCTTAATCATAATCATTTTGCGTATATTTTCGTTTATTGGGAAAACGATGGATGTCTTTGATCTAAGGCCCCAAAACATCTCATCCTGGACAGTACGGGGTCTAGGGGTGTCCTCAATCCCCATTGTAGACCTGACAGCCCTTAGCAGTTCCTCCATTTCATCCGAAGAGAAAAAATATTTTTTATCCTAATCCAAAATCTCCCCCTCTGATAGGGGGTCCTCATTATGAATACATAATCACATACTTTTTCCACTTGCACTGTGAATGTTTACATGGTGTGTTCAATAAAAAACATGGTAACATTTAATTCTTTGTGTGTTATTAGTTTAATTCTTTGTGTGTTATAAGCAGACTGTGATTGTCTATTGTTGTGACTTATATGACGATCAGATCACATTTTATGACCAATTTGTGCAGAAATCCATATCATTCCAAAAGGTTCACATACTTTTTCTGGCAACTGTGTATATATATATATATATATATATATATTCTAATAGGGGAATGATAATCATGAACATTGATTCTTGAATTAAATAATCCGGATCAAGTAACATCATTAACCATTCATTATTTCAATCATGAACATTGATTATTGGAAGATGTGATAAAGTTGATCTGCCAGCACCAAAAGAAAGTTATACATAATATATTTGTGTGCAATTATATTATATTGATAAGATTTACCCCGAAGGAACTCTTATCCATAACTCTATAAGGACAACTTGAATAGATAAGAAATATATACCGGTATATATATATATACAGGGTATATTCGGCAGGGGCAATATTCGAATTTGCAATATTTTGCTAATATTTTGTAGAATATTCGTCATATATTCGCGAATTCGAGATTATATTCTTGATTGCGAAAATCAGCAATGTAATATTTGCGTAATCCGCGCGAAATACAGGCGTGGGTCACTTATGCTACATTTTTCAAGCTGGTATAAGTTTCCTGAGACTGGAAAAAATGGTTGGCAAGGCAGAACATTAAAATAGCTTTATATGCAGAGAGTGTTCCAATATATTTGCACTTGCAAATTTTCGTCAATTAATGATGCGCATATTTTTTCACAATACGTGCAACTTGTGACATCACAGCACTATGTCTGTATCATGTATGTATGGACAGCAGAACCTAATACACTGCCTAACACCCTGCACTGGAACCAGCTACACTATAGATCAATCTAACCTACACTGACTATCTCCCCCTAACTATCAGAATTAGATATATATAAGTTAACTGTCTAATGTAATACAACAAAGCACAGAGCACAGCAATGACACTGCTGTCTCTTTCATAACTGCAAAAAACTGCAGAAAATGGCTGCTGGGGAGGTTCTTATATAGTAAGGGGTAGGCAACTTTTCTATTGGTTGCTAGGGATGTTGCTAAACTCAGACAAAGCCTTCTCATTGGCCCACAAGCTAGAAGAAGGGAGGGATGATCACCTGATGTGTACTGTGTTAAAAAACAACAACAAATAGTCGTCATTACGAATATATAGCACTATATTCTAAATATTTGCGAATTATGGAAGTGCCGATATTCGCAATAAAAATTTGTAATACCAATATTCGCACTCAACACTAATGATAATCATGAACATAGATTTTTAAATGAAATAATTTGGATCAAGTAACATCATTAACCATTTACTGTTATTCCAATCATGAACATTGATTATTGGATGAATTATGAATAACAATTTATTAATCATCTGGATCTATTAACATGATCAATCTGTCACGGATGTAATAGGGGAGAACACCAAAAGACAACAAGAAGGAAGGGAAAAGACACTAGGCCTCACCGCTAGGGAAGGAAAAGGGTCACCACCTATAAAACCCTGCTCCTGGCCCTAACTCCTATCCGTATGGGCACCTCTCGATGGTAGAGATGCCCATACACAGGAACCTAGAAAACCCTGGTGGCCCTCGGATGCCCTAATGGTAATGAGAGGGCAGAGACAACCCGCTCCTTCCCTGTTGAAGGAACCAGCGTCTCGCTGAGGCCTAGTAAACAACAAAGGTGGGGGGAATACAAAATACAACAAGCGGAACACTTAACTTCTGAGGCTGATGGATGATGGATGAACAGGACTTCAACTAGAACCACACTCCAGCTGTTCCAAAAACCAAATGAAACTATCCAGAGCAAGGAGTGATGGGTAAAGTCAGACTAAATAGGGGAAGATAAAGGTCACATGATCCACACCTGAACAGGAGGTGTGGACATACAAGCAAAACACAGACAAAGTGAAACCAAAACCAAAAGAGGCTGTCAGATCACTAATGTGCAGATAATCTTTCAGACCTTCTAAAACCTGTTACCGGTGTGACAGTACCCCCCCTTCTACGGGTGACCTCCGGGCACCCAGGACCGATTTTATTAGGATGAGCTCTGTGGAATGCTCTCACCAGACAACTAGCATTAACATCGGTCGCTGGAACCCACGTCCTCTCCTCTGGTCTGTACCCTCTCCAATGAACTCGGGAGTCCACAATCCTGCTGATCTGAAATTCGAAATTGCTCAACAGGGTTAACACATTTCTTTAACAACGATTTATGAAAAACGGTATGGATTTTCAATGCCTGAGGAAGTTCAAGACGGAAGGCTACAGGGTTAAGAATGGCAGTGATCTTATATGGACCAATAAATCTTGGTCCCAACTTCCAAGAAGGTACCTTAAGTTTAATGTTTCTTGTAGACAGCCACACAGAATCACCCACTCTCAGGTCCGGACCACTCATACGTTTCCTGTCAGCCGCACGCTTATACCTGTTGCCCATCTTTTCCAGGTTATTTTGGATTTTCCGCCAAATAGAAGACAAAGAAGGAGAAAATCGTTCCTCCTCAGGAATGCCAGAATTATGAGCACCAGAAAATGTACCAAACTGTGGATGGCGATTCCTGTCTACGGTTATTTATAGCAAACTCAGCTAACAACAAAAATGAAGACCACTCTTCCTGATTCTCTGAAACAAAACATCTTAAGTAAGTCTCCAGATTCTGATTAGTGCGCTTCGTCTGTCCGTTCGACTGAGGATGAAAAGCCGAAGAGAAGGACAATTGTACACCCAGACGAGTACAGAACGCTCTCCAGAATCTGGAAACAAACTGAGTCCCTCTATCGTACACCACATCAGAGGGAATGCCATCTAGTTTCACGATGTTGTCGACAAACACCTGCGCAAGAGTTTTAGCATTGGGTGGACTAGGTAATGTAATAAAGTGTGCCATTTTACTAAAACGATCGACAACCACCAGAATCGCGGTCTTTCCCGAAGATTTCGGTAAATCCGTGATAAAATCCATGGACAAATGGGTCCAAGGTCTGGACGGGATGGGCAATGGAAGTAGAGATCCGGAAGGCCGAGTATGTGTCACCTTAGCACGTGCACAGGTACCACAGGCTGACACATAGTCCTCAATACACTTATGCAACCCTGGCCACCAGAATCTGTGAGAGATGAGATCGACAGTCGATCTACTCCCAGGGTGCCCAGCAAGCACCGTACAGTGATGTCCCTCGAACACCTTGTGACGTAATTCAGAGGGAACAAACAACTCCCCCTGAGGACAAGAGTCCGGAGCATCCTCCTGTGCCTCCAACACCTTGGCCTCGAGATCAGGATAAAGAGCGGATATAACCACCCCTTCAGATAAAATGGACTAGGGTCATTAGACTCACCCCCCCCCCCCAGGAAAGCTACGTGACAAAGCATCCGCCTTGATGTTCTTAACCCCAGGGCGGTAAGTGACGATGAAGTTAAGTCTGGTGAAAAACAATGACCATCTGGCCTGCCTTGGGTTCAGTCGCTAGCCGACTCCAAGTAGGCCAGATTCTTGTGATCCGTAATTACCGTAATAGGATAAATTGCTCCTTCCAACCAATGCCGTGATTCCTCAAATGCCAACTTAATTGCCAGCATTCCCTATTCCCCACATCAAAATTATTTTCAGCAGTCGAGAGTTTTTTAGAGAAAAATGCACATATGCGCCATTTACTGGGTGAAGGACCCTGCGACAATATTGCTCCTACCTCAGACGCGTCAACATCAACAATAAATGGCTGAGAAACGTCCGGTTGCACCAGAATAGGGGCTGAAGCAAAACATTATTTTACAGCAGAAAAGGCCTGTAATGCCACATCAGACCAGATAGAAATATCAGCACCCTTCCTAGTCATGTCTGTTAAAGGTTTAACCACCGATGAATAGTTCAAAATAAATTTACGGTAGTAGTTGGTAAACCTCAAAAACCGCATAAGCGCTTTCAGATTTTCGGGTCGATCCCAGTCCAACACGGCACGGACCTTCTCGGGATCCATTCGAAAACCTGAGGATGAGAGCTGGTAAATGAGAAATTGCACTTCCTGTACAACAAATACACACTTTTCCATCTTAGCATACAACTCATTCTCTCTTAGGATCTGTAACACCTGTCTCACATGATCCTGATGAGTCTCCATATTAGGTGAATAAATTAGTATGTCATCAAGGTATACAACGACAAACCTCCCCACCAGATGATGAAAGATGTCATTGACAAAGTGTTAAAAAACCGCAGGAGCATTGGTTAACCCAAAGGGCATGACTAGGTTTTCAAAATGACCCTCAAGGGTATTAAATGCGGTCTTCCACTCATCCCCCTCCTTGATCCTTACCAGATTATATGTCCCCCTCAGATCCAATTTAGAGAACACCTTGGCACCAACAATCTGACTAAACAAATCCAGAATCAAAGGAAGGGGGTAAGGATCACAGACGGTAATACGATTGAGCTCACGGAAGTCCAGACATGGTCTCAGGGTACCATCCTTTTTCTTTACAAAGAAAAATCCAGCAGCCACTGGGGACTTGGATGGTCTAATATGTCCCTTTGCCAAACTCTCAATGATATACTCTCGCATAGCATTTCTTTCGGGTTCCGAAAGATTATACAATGAGATTTGGGCAATTTAGCTCCGTGAATAAGATTGACGGGACAGTTATATTCCCGGTGTGGAGGCAACTCCTGATTACCACTCTCATAAAACACATCAGAAAATTCAGAAATGAACGAGGGTACAGTTTTAGTGGTAACCATAGAGAATGATGCATTAAGGCAGTTGTCCATGCAAAAATCACTCCAATCGAGAATCTGTCTCGTTTGCCAATCAATGTTTGCTTAACCATGGTAAGCCCAATATCAACAGAGCAGGAAGACCCTCCAACACATAACAGGAGATAGATTCCTGATGCAAATCACCCACTCTTAAATGAATGTCATTCACTACCTGCTACAGGCATTTTTGGGCGAGAGGTGCTGAGTCAATTTCAAAGACACAAATACTATTCTCTAATGCATTAGTAGTCAACCAGTGAATGCGTACAAACTGTCCATCAATCAAGTTAACTCCTGTCCCACTGTCGATAAATGCTTTGATTTTCACAGTTTTGGACTCTAGTGCCACCTCGGCAGACAGGAGAAAACGGATACTTCCAGTAAAAGACAAAAGTAGGTTTTCTTGCTACTACCAATAGTAATTTGGGGATTAAACTTTTTTTTCTTTTTGTTTTCACCTAGATGCTGCAAGTACGGACAAATATTCACAAAATGTCCCTTCTTGCCACAACAAAAGCAGACTCCTTTCACATGACCCAAGCTTTTGCCAGTAGTTCCAGGAGTAGCTACTCCTAACTGCATAGGCTCATCACAAGGCACAACCACCCGTGTCTCTCCACCATAAGTGTCAAAGGAAGCAGTACCCTTATTGGATAGTACGTCCTGAAGGTGAGGACCCCAAGATCTCTCCCTCAGGCGTCTATCAAGACGTACAGCAAGGGACATAGCTGCTTCCAATAACTCAGGATTTTCCAATGACAGGATTTTCAGGCCAACGCGTCCTGCAGTCTCTCAGAGAGACCCTGATAGAATTGGCTGCGGAGAGCAGGATCGTTCCACTCAGTATTGGTAGCCGATCTCCTAAATTCAGAGCAATAGGTCTCCGCAGAACGTTCTCCCTGCTGCAAACCCCATAACTTGGTCTCGGCCTGAGAGATCCGATCCGGGTCATCATAGATAAGACCCAAGGCTCTAAAGAATTAATCTACTGACCGGAGGGACGGTGATCCGGTCGGCAGAGAAAAAGCCCAAGATTCGGCGTCCTCTTTAAGCAATGAAATAATCATACCCACACGTTGACACTCATCACCAGAAGAGAATAATTTACATGACTCCCTGAACCGGATGAAATTGTCACTACCCCTGGAAAACCTGTCCGGGAGAGCTACCTTCGGTTCAGGGCAGGCTTGGAACCCACCACCGGAACCAGCAGCCTGTGGACTCTGAATCTGCAAAACCATCGCACGGAGGTCTGCTACCTCCAAAGTCAGATTCTGCAGCTGTTCGACCAGTGCAGTCATAGCATCCATAGTTGCACAGATCAGAACAAAAAATGGCGGTATTGGCTCTGGATGATGTCACGGATGTAGTAGGGGAGAACACCAAAAGACAACAAGAAGGAAGGGAAAAGACACTAGGCCTCACCGCTAGGGAAGGAAAAGGGTCACCACCTATAAAACCCTGCTCCTGGCCCTAACTCCTATCCATATGGGCACCTCTCGTTGGTAGAGATGCCCATACACAGGAACTTAGAAAACACTGGTGGCCCTCGGATGCCCTAATGGTAATGACAGGGCAGAGACAACCCGCTCCTTCCCTGTTAAAGGAACCAGCATCTCGCTGAGGCCTATTAAACAACAAAGGGGGGGGGGGGGTGAATACAAAATACAACAAGCGGAACACTTAACTTCTGAGGCTGATGGATGATGGATGAACAGGACTTCAACTAGAACCACACTCCAGCTGTTCCAAAAACCAAATGAAGCTATCCAGAGCAAGGAGTAAAGTGGGTAAAGTCAGACTAAATAGGGGGTGTGGACATACAAGCAACACACAGACAAAGTGAAACCAAAACCAAAAGAGGCTGTCAGATCACTAATGTGCAGATAATCTTTCAGACCTTCTAAAACCTGTTACCAGTGTGATACAATCTCTTCTAACATTATTAATCATCTAATATCTGGACTACATAATATCATTGATTTATTTTTGGATACGTCTTACTTGTGGATATTTTTTACAACTTTTTATTTTTTTATCTGCATTATATATCTCACAAATAGAAATCATGTTTATATGTGCTTGATTATCTAACAATGTATGTAATGTGTTTATATATAATTGATAGTTGATCAATTCTTTTGCTACGATAATTGCTTATTAGTGTTTATATACATTTATTTTTTATTTTAATTTATATATTTTATTGTTTCAACTTATTGTTTATTGATACATTAAAATATGAAATCTTAATGCAGTTCCGGGTGATCCGGGTGATTCCGGAAGTGCCTGTTAGTATTCCTTAATCTGGAGTAGTTTTTATGCCAGGAACACGGACTGCCTTAGATTCACCTTAGATTTTAAGTTAGGGTACTTTCACACTTGCGGCAGAGGATTCCGGCAGGTAGTTCCGTCGCCTGAATTGCCTGCCGGATCCGTCAAAACATATGCAAACTGATCGCATTTGTCAGACGGATCAGGATCCTGCTGTGTGCTGTCCGCATCTGTTGCTCCGTTCCGCGGCCCCGCAAAAAAAATATAACATGTCCTATTCTTGTCCGCAAAACGGACAAGAATAGGCAGTTATATCAACGTTCCTCAAATTGCACACGGGCGGCTTCTGTTTTTTGCAGATCAGCGGTTTGAGGACCGCAAAAAACGGCACGGTCGTGTGCATGTAGCCTTAATCATGAGTTTTCATGGAACATAGCCAGTTCCCAAGGACACTACAGAAAACATATGACTCTGATAAATATTCTTATGAAACACCCTTCTGGAGAATGTAGCTACCCTATAAATTTAACTAGAGACTCTGATATTTTAGCTGGACTTGGTAGTTATCTGCATTCTCAAGAGTTCAATATTAAATCTAATGTGTTCCTACAGATTGTGGCGACTGGAGTTTGTCGTTCAGATGATCATGCTATAAGTGGTGCTTTAGATGTGAAATTCCCTCTGATTCTGGGCCATGAAGCTGCTGGGATTGTAGAGAGTGTTGGTGAAGGAGTAACAGATCTGAAACCCGGTAAGGCTTGTAATATAAAGGACTGTAAACATATTGGTAAAAAGCAAAGCTGATAAGCATGGGCAAGAGATGTTATAATGTACGTACATCTTTGTGATAACTTTTATATTGCTCAATAAACTTGTTGCCCAAAGAAAAAAACTCACCTCAATGACTAGGGAGTAGGAACCAGAGATCGTTGTACAGTCGTGGCCAAAAGTTTTGAGAATGACACAAATATTAGTTTTCACAAAGTTTGCTGCTAAACTGCTTTTAGATCTTTGTTTCAGTTGTTTCTGTGATGTAGTGAAATATAATTACACGCACTTCATACGTTTCAAAGGCTTTTATCGACAATTACATGACATTTATGCAAAGAGTCAGTAATTGCAGTGTTGGCCCTTCTTTTTCAGGACCTCTGCAATTCGACTGGGCATGCTCTCAATCAACTTCTAGGCCAATTCCTGACTGATAGCAACCCATTCTTTCATAATCACTTCTTGGAGTTTTTCAGAATTAGTGGGTTTTTTTTCGTTTGTCCACCCGCCTCTTGAGGATTGACCACAAGTTCTCAATGGGATTAAGATCTGGGGAGTTTCTAGTCCATGGACCCAAAATGTCAACGTTTTGGTCCCCGAGCCACTTAGTTATCACTTTTGCCTTATGGCACGGTGCTCCATCGTGCTGGAAAATGCATCGTTCTTCACCAAACTGTTGTTGGATTGTTAGAAGAAGTTGCTGTTGGAGGGTGTTTTGGTACCATTCTTTATTCATGGCTGTGTTTCCGGGCAAAATTGTGAGTGAGCAGTAACTTTTCCAATTTCCAATATTTATGTAATTCTCAAAACTTTTGGCCACGACTGTAGACCCAGTAACAATAGGGACTGGAGCAGTGGGGGGTTAGTGGAGTATGACCACCTACTAGAATAAACCCAGAAGGAGAATGTAAATTAATAAATTGCAAGTTATGCTAAATCTAAAACTATATATTAACCTGTTTAGCTCAGAGGTGAACATAGACAGTAGCAAGAACTGTATATGGACACCATTACTGTTTAATAGTTAATATATCGAGTTTGGGGCTCATTATTGACGCTCTACCCAACCCTTCATCTGATGGATGAAACTCCATCTGTAATTTTGAGCCAGGAGAAACCTGGTGCCCTTTTTATATGGAATGGGCCTCCCTTGCCTAAAGGACCCCTGAGCAGCTGTACAGGCTGCCCCAATGGTATGTCTGTCCCCGGCTCACCTCCTCCTGTTCTATACCATTCTGCTTGCAGATAGAGCAGCATTTTAACATGGCAGTTCCCATTTTAAATGTCAAAATAGTTAAACTACTTGAATTTCCACATACAATGAAATTCATATTATATGAGGTAAATTAACAATATCTTCATTTTTGATATTCCTTTTCTTGCAGGAGACAAAGTCATCCCACTGTATATGGTTCAGTGTGGAAAATGCAGATGTTGTGTGAATCCAGACAGCAATCTTTGCTACAAAAATGAGTAAGTGGTACTTAGGCAAATGCCTAATTGCCTAATCCCCAGGGGTGGAGATATAGGGGTAAATTAATCAAACTGGTATAAAGTTGAACTGCCCATAGCATCCAATCAGATCCCACCTTTCATTTTGGACAGTTCCTTTGGAAAATGAAAGGTGGAATCTGATTTGTTGCTATGGGCAACTAAGCCAGTTCTACTTCAGACCAGTTTGATAAATCTCCAACCAGTGCCCAGGTGCCAGTAGGGTTTTCTAGTCCTACAGAGACGTATGCAGAAACTATTATTATACAGGGAGTGCAGAATTATTAGGCAAGTTGTATTTTTGAGGATTAATTTTATTATTGAACAACAACCATGTTCTCAATGAACCTCAAAAACTCATTAATATCAAAGCTGAATATTTTTGGAAGTAGTTTTTAGTTTGTTTTTAGTTTTAGCTATTTTAGGGGGATATCTGTGTGTGCAGGTGACTATTACTGTGCATAATTATTAGGCAACTTAACAAAAAACAAATATATACCCATTTCAATTATTTATTTTTACCAGTGAAACCAATATAACATCTCAACATTCACAAATATACATTTCTGACATTCAAAAACAAAACAAAAACAAATCAGTGACCAATATAGCCACCTTTCTTTGCAAGGACACTCAAAAGCCTGCCATCCATGGATTCTGTCAGTGTTTTGATCTGTTCACCATCAACATTGCGTGCAGCAGCAACCACAGCCTCCCAGACACTGTTCAGAGAGGTGTACTGTTTTCCCTCCTTGTAAATCTCACATTTGATGATGGACCACAGGTTCTCAATGGGGTTCAGATCAGGTGAACAAGGAGGCCATGTCATTAGATTTTCTTCTTTTATACCCTTTCTTGCCAGCCACGCTGTGGAGTACTTGGACGCGTGTGATGGAGCATTGTCCTGCATGAAAATCATGTTTTTCTAGAAGGATGCAGACTTCTTCCTGTACCACTTCCTGTACCACTGGGAGTTGAGCTTGACTCCATCCTCAACCCGAAAACGCCCCACAAGCTCATCTTTGATGATACCAGCCCAAACCAGTACTCCACCTCCACCTTGCTGGCGTCTGAGTCGGACTGGAGCTCTCTGCCCTTTACCAATCCAGCCACGGGCCCATCCATCTGGCCCATCAAGACTCACTCTCATTTCATCAGTCCATAAAACCTTAGAAAAATCAGTCTTGAGATATTTCTTGGCCCAGTCTTGACGTTTCAGCTTGTGTGTCTTGTTCAGTGGTGGTCGTCTTTCAGCCTTTCTTACCTTGGCCATGTCTCTGAGTATTGCACACCTTGTGCTTTTGGGCACTCCAGTGATGTTGCAGCTCTGAAATATGGCCAAACTGGTGGCAAGTGGCATCTTGGCAGCTGCACGCTTGACTTTTCTCAGTTCATGGGCAGTTATTTTGCGCCTTGGTTTTTCCACACGCTTCTTGCGACCCTGTTGACTATTTTGAATGAAACGCTTGATTGTTCGATGATCACGCTTCAGAAGATTTGCAATTTTAAGAGTGCTGCATCCCTCTGCAAGATATCTCACTATTTCTGACTTTTCTGAGTCTGTCAAGTCCTTCTTTTGACCCATTTTGCCAAAGGAAAGGAAGTTGCCTAATAATTATGCACACCTGATATAGGGTGTTGATGTCATTAGACCACACCCCTTCTCATTACAGAGATGCACATCACCTAATATGCTTAATTGGTAGTAGGCTTTCGAGCCTATACAGCTTGGAGTAAGACAACATGCATAAAGAGGATGATGTGGTCAAAATACTCATTTGCCTAATAATTCTGCACGCAGTGTAAGTGCACAGTAGATGGAGGGCCCTGCGGCAGACTTTGAATTGGGGCCCAGGTGCTGCCGTAAAGATTTTTTTTAATCCTGTGTTAATGTTGTTAAGAACAGCTCAGGCAAGATGGCCGCTCCTATAATGTTAAGCAAATAGAAGAAATAAATCTGCAATAAAAAAAAAAAAACAGATGAGGAAAAAAGGATATGTGCTACTCTCTGATTTTAACTGGCACGTATAATTTTGGCGACACATTTCCTTTAACAACTGAATTTGTTTGTAATTGTAATTGTAATGTTTTGCCAGAAAATTGTGTTTGTGAAACCAGTCTAAACATTTATTTAACATCTAGCTGGAGTTTAGTGGATAATTAGATAGTATTACGGTACTTTCATACTTGCGGCAGAGGATTCCGGCAGGCAATCCGGACGCAAACGGATGCATTTGTGAGATGGATCCGGATGCAGATCCGTCTCACAAATGCATTGAAATACCGGATCCGTCTTTCCGGTTGTCATCTGAAAAAAACGGATCCGGTATTTATTTTTTTCTCATTTTTAAAGGTCTGCGCATGCACAGACTGCAAAACCTGATCCGTTTTGCCGAAACACTTGGGGCCGGATCTGGTATTAATGCAATTCAATGGAAATTAATGCCGGATCCGGCATTCCGGCAAGTGTTCAGGATTTTTGGCCGGAGAGAAAACTGCAGCATGCTGCGGTATTTTCTCCGGCCAAAAAACGTAAGAGGAACTGAACTGATGCATACTGAACGGAATGCTCTCCATTCAGAATGTATTAGGATAAAACTGATCAGGACGGAACTCAATACCGGAAACTTTAACTCAACTGTGAAAGTACCCTTTGCCCCCATGCTCACAACTATAAATATTTTTTTCTGCATCTGATCTGCTTTTTTTACGGATTAGATGGGGCCGCAAAAAATGTGGACAGTACACCGTGTGCTGTCCACCTCTATGTTTCTGGTCCTCCGGTCCACAACATGATAAAACATGTCCTATGCGTTTCCATTTTGCAGACATTTCTATAGACGAGAAAAAAAACAGCGCCATGCACAAGACCAGTGTCTGTATTTTGCGGATGCGCGGCTTGTGGACTGCAAAACACATACAGTCATGTACATAAGACTGTAAAGTGACAAGCATAATACAGAAGATGATAGTTTCTATTGATTTCCTTTCATTTCTTAAACAGTCTTGGGAAATTTAATGGAGTGCTATTGGACAACACCACTAGATTTACCTGCAAGGGGAAACCTGTTCTACACTACGTCAGTATCGGCACTTTTACCGAGTACACAGTGGTTGATGACATTGCTGTTGCTAAGATACACCAGGATGCACCGCTGGATAAGGTCTGCCTTATTGGCTGTGGATTCTCCTCCGGATATGGCTCTGCTGTGAATACTGCTAAGGTAAGTGGGGTACTCCATGACTGCTGTGGTGCTCAGGGTGAGTCACTTCCCATCATGAATCTATTGCATTTTCCTACAGCCATTGCTAGTGGGAGCTCAGTGAATAGAGATATTTACAGCTTCCATCCATTTCAAAGGTAACTCTATAAATTCCTATGCATTGAGCTCCCTCTAGTGGTGGCTGCAGGTAGAGATTTTTATCGTATAAGAAGTAATGGGAAGCAGAGAATTTAAAGCTGTGTAGGGAAGATTTATCAATGTTTTCATACCAGCTGTCTGCTATAAATACATTGGAGATAATTTTGATCCCAGCAGTTTAACCCCTCAGATGCTGTGGTCAGTAGTGATCATTTGTGTGATTAGGCAAAGGGAGAGAGCTCCCTTAGTCCTCCAATCGACATCCCACAAACACAAATGCAGGGTGCCAAGTTGTTGTCATGACAGACAGTGACCTTCTGAAGACCCCCACGCCTGCCATGTGCCACGTTCCAACCTGTAATACACCTGTCCTCTAGCATCATGTAATAGAAAACCTGTAAAAATCCCTGAATGCAGTAATACAGAGGTGCAGGTTAAAATCCCCTAAGTGGAATAAAGAAAAATCTAAAAAAATGTAATACAATTTGTAAAAAAAAACAAAAACATGTAAACCAAAACATTAAAAAGAAAAAAAAATATTATTTTTTTCTTGATAAGTCATACCTAGGTTTTACAGGAGGAATGTAAGAATTTTTTTTTTTTAATCAGACCTCAGATCAGACCCCCATATCAAACCTCAGATCCGACCCCGATCAGACCTCCATGTCAGACCCCTGTCAGAGCTAAAATAAATAAATGAACTTATCTCTCCTGTTCAACTGCTACTCTGCAGGTCCAGTGTCTTTCCTGCAGTCACACTCCCTGGCTTTCTCCAAGCCGACATTGCACTGTGACCTAACTGCGTACAGTTAAGCCTCATTCACAGGTCAGTGTTTCACGGACGTGTGCTGTACGTGTTCTCCACCGACAGCACACGTCCCTATTTATTTTAATGTGTGTATTCACACATCAGTGTTTTAGCACGGTCCGTGGGTCCGTATTTTTAGCACAGATGAAAGCTCTATTTTGTCCATGTTCACGGATCCATTATGCCCATTAAAGTCTATGGGTCCGTGAAAACCACGGATGCATTCCGTGTTGCATCCGTGTTTCACGGATCATTAAAAAGAGATTAATTGAAAAAAAAATTTCAGCTGTTTAGTGTCAGTGAAACATGGATGCAACACGGACAGCAAAAAACAGACCCACGGACCCAACACGGATCTGTCACGGGAGAAAACACGGATTAAACACGATCCGTGTTACCACTGAACCAAAACTGACACTGACATCTGCATGAGGCATTAGTGTGGGCACTAAGTCCTGACACTGTATGCAGTCAGGACAGTTCCGCATGGGCCCAGAGAACACCAGTGAGCGGTGAGTACAGCCAGCGCTGGCAGTGCTTTACTCACCACACCCTGCATCTTCTGCATACTAATGAGCACTTCAATAGTGGAAAATTGGGGAAAAAAGCAATTATAGGTTTGTTTTTCACGGTGTTCACTATACGATAAAACTGACCTGTGTCCTTCATCCTCTGGGTCTGTACAATCACAACCATATCAGATTTAAATAATGTTTCTTGTGTTTTAATACTGAAAAAAAAACTGTAGAAAAATGATTTTTTTTCTTTTCATTGCTATATTCTGCCCCCCTTATTTTTTTAAGTTATATCTATGGAGCTTTTTGAGGGCTCTTTTTTTTTTTTGCGGGACAATGTGTTGTTTTTATTGATACTATTTTGGGGTGAGCTTGACCTTTTGATCACTTTTTATCAATTTTTGGGGGAAATGAAGAGATGAAAATATAGCAAATCAGCCATTATTTTCCATTAAGCCATTTGCAATATCAGATGAATATTTTTATATTTTAATAGTACTAGCATTTTTAGACACAGCGATGCCTATTATGTTTATTTTTTGATAGTTTATTTTAATTTTAGGAAAAAGGGTGGGGTGAATTTTTATATTTAAAAAAAAACTTTTTTTTACTTTTTTTAAAAGGCATATGTCAACAGATTTGTAGCTATGAAACTGGCTGACCTGTTACATGGGCACTTTGCAGCTGAAGGCATTTGTGTTAGTCCCTCGTTCATGTGCTCGCGCTGAAGAGAAAAAAACGTTTTAATATATGCAAATAAGCCTCTAGGAGCAATGGGGATATTGCCGTTACTTTTAGAGTCTCTTCTCTCTGCAAATGCCACACACTCTGCACTTTGACAGGGCCACGCACTGTAACATCATCTCACCTGGCCCCCTATACATCCTATATGTAGCACCTCCTGTTCCTGTATCCAACCAAACCCATGATGCACTTCTCTTTTCTCTGCCACAGCTCCAGCACCACCCCCTAGTTTATAGCTCCTCCCACCAGCTAGTTACATAGAAACTCTACTATCACTGCCCCGCCCATGAACATAACTTCACAGAAAATAAAAAAAGAGCTGCATAGACATAGTCATATTCATCATAAAGCAATTGCAATGTTGTACATCCAGAAAGAAAACATTTTCAGTGTGTCAATAACTGTTAGAAATCTGCAGCAGTATCCATCTGTGCTACATGCAGATCTTGTAACACATTTTGCTGCGGATTAGTGAAAATCTAAAGAATTTACATGCTGCAGATTTCGAATTCTCACCACACGTCAATTTGTTTTGGATAAAAACAGTTAAAATCTCTTCCATGTTTCTTCTACTGTAATATGTGGCACGTTTTCCACCTGTAAAGAAAATCCTCACCATATGAACATATCATAACTAGAGTTGAGCGGACACCTGGATGTTCGGGTTCGACGGCCTCGGCCGAACTTCAGAAAAAAGTTTGAGTTTGGGACCCGAACTTGACCCCGAACCCGAACCTCATAGAAGTCAATGGGGACCCGAACTTTTGAGCACTAAAATGGCTCTAAAAAAGTCATGAAAATGTGGTTAAGAGCATGGCAAGTGCTCTGCAAACAAATGTGGATAGGGAAATGACTTAAAATAACATAAAATACATACAAATAAGAAATAATAATCTTGATCTAGGAGGAGGAGGTCCATATGGAGTAGGAGGTTGAGGAGGCGGTGAAAGCGGCGATGGAGGAGGAGGAGGAGGTAGCCAACACTTATTTTTTTTTATTATTATTATTTTTGTTTAAATTTGGGTAGACATTGGGAAATATAACCTGTGATAACCCCCTCCAGCCATGCTAAACAAACGTTCCGACAATACACTGGCCGCAGGGCAGGCCAGCACCTCCAAGGCGTAAAGGGCAAGCTCAGGCCATGTGCCCAATTTGGAAACCCAGAACTTTAAGGGGGCAGACCCATCAGTCAGTACGTGTAGGCATGTGCACACATACTGCTCCACCATGTTGCTGAAATGCTGCCTCCTGCTCAGACGTTCCATATCAGCTGGTGGTGCTGGTTGTTGTGGTGTGCTGACAAAGCTTTTCCACATTTCGGCCATGCTAGTCCTGCCTTCTGAGGTGCTGGCGGTGCCCCAGCTGCGTTGGCGACCTCTTCCTTCTCCTGTCACGACCGCTACCCCAGCAGCAGTCGTGTCGCACCAGACGGAGGGGAAGGAGGACCCTTATCTAAGGATGGGAATAGTATGGCCACCCCTGACTAACCCTAAGCTGGCACCTGTCTGCCCTGATACCCTAGACGGGGTGTGAACCCGTGCGGCGAGCAGGATGCCTAAACCCTCAGTCACCCTAACAAGCCTAGAGTGGGGAAAGGCCGATGGGAGCACTAGTCACAATCACTCATGTCTAGGAGAACAGCAGGGGAAGACAGCAACAAACAAACTATATCAGAGATAGACTTATCCAGTCACGAGCAGAGAAGGCGATCCCAATGATGACAGTCCACGCCGGACAAGAGCTCCACAGCAACACCATCAAACGATCTCCTTCAAAGGTCAGAATAGAACTGGAAGTAAGGACTATATCTGGCAATGACTGCAAGTGAAAGTAAAACTAATATAGTAGCTGGGAGTGGCAGACAGGACTCACCTGAGAAGGATGCCTACAAACTCCCAGTCAGGACAAAAAGGTTCACAAGGCAAAACCCAGATGACATACCCTGAACCACGGAGCAAACTCTCAAGCTATTGCGAGTAGCAAGTCGCTGCGACCTTCTCCTCCCAGACCTGTCTGGATCAGTCACAGTCGTGACAGTACCCCCCTTTCTACGAGGGGCCCCTGGACCATCAAGACCAGGCCTCTCCGGATGGGAGCTATGAAAAGCCCGAATGAGTCTGTCCGCTTTTATCTCTGATGCTGGAACCCACATTCTCTCTTCGGAACCATAACCTTTCCAGTGCACCAGGTACTGAAGAGAGCGGCGAACATATCGTGAATCAAAAATCTTTTCTACCTGAAACTCAAGACTGCCATCAACAACCACCGGTGGAGGCGGTAGTGGCAATGGTTCAGGAGGTTCTACATATCTCTTAAGCAGAGATCTGTGGAAGACATTATGGATCCTTAGAGTCTGAGGTAGCTCCAGACGATAAAAGCCACCGGGTTAATGATCTTAATTACCCTATAAGGACCAATAAATCTCGGACCTAATTTCCACGAGGGAACCTTCAACTTGATATTTCTGGTAGACAACCACACCAAGTCATTCACCCCAAGGTCCGGACCTTCAGAGCGTTTCCTATCAGCCGCACGTTTGTATCTACCACCAATTCTCTTCAAACTTTCTTGCACACTCTGCCACACTGAAGAAAGTGAAGACGCAAATCGTTCCTCCTCAGGAATCCCAGACGGCCCCCCCTCACTAAACGTACAAAACTGAGGATGGAAACCATACGCACCAAAAAATGGTGACTTACAGGTGGATTCTTGACGACGATTATTAATGGCAAACTCGGCTAACGGTAAATAAGATGACCATTCCTCCTGATTTTCGGAAACAAAGCATCTCAAATATGTCTCTAGGTTTTGATTGGTACGTTCAGTCTGACCGTTGGACTGTGGATGGAAAGATGAAGAAAACGACAGATGAACCCCTAAACGAGAACAAAAAGCTTTCCAAAATTTAGAAACGAATTGGGTACCACGATCCGAAACAATATCGGAAGGGACCCCGTGAAGCTTCACGATGTGGTCAATAAAAACCTGAGCCAGTGTGTTAGCATTAGGCAATGCGGCAAGAGCAATAAAGTGCACCATTTTACTGAATCTGTCAACAACTACAAGAATAACAGTCTTCCCCGCTGATACTGGTAGATCCGTAATGAAATCCATTGACAGGTGCGTCCAAGGCCTGTTGGGGATGGCCAGAGGTAAAAGACGCCCTGCCGGACGAGTATGATCTACCTTAGAACGAGCACAGGTAGCACATGCAGACACAAAATTCAACACCTCCTGGCGCCATTTAGGCCACCAGAACCGACGAGACACTAACTCAGAGGTTGCTCTACTACCTGGGTGTCCTGCCAGTGTGGAGTTATGGTGTTCTTTTAATATCTCCAGTCGTAAATTTTCTGGCACAAACTGTTTACCCGAGGGGCAGGAGGCCGGGGCGTCCCCCTGAGCTTCCAACACCCTCCCCTCCAAACCTGAGTGTAATGCAGAGACCACCACCCCCTTTTGGAAAATGGGCTCTGGTACCTCAACATCACCCGCTCCAGGAAAACTTCGAGACAATGCATCCGCCTTAGTATTTTTTGCCCCCGGGCGATAGGTTATTACAAAATTAAACCTAGTAAAAAATAACGACCACCGAGCCTGTCTAGGGGTGAGACGTTTAGCAGACTCCAGATATAATACGTTTTTGTGATCAGTAATCACTGTGACGGGATGAACCGCCCCCTCCAAAAAATGACGCCACTCCTCAAAAGCCAACTTAATAGCCAAAAGTTCCCTGTTGCCAATATCATAGTTCCTTTCTGCAGTAGACAATTTCTTCGAAAAGAAAGCACATGGACGCCATTCACCAGGGGACGGGCCCTGAGATAGTACCGCTCCCACCCCCACCTCTGATGCGTCAACCTCTACAATAAAAGGAAGCGAGACATCTGGCTGTACGAGAATAGGGGCCGAGGTGAATCTCTCCTTCAGAGATGCAAAGGCAGTTTTGGCTGCATGTGACCATTTGGAAAAATCGGATCCCTTTTGGGTCATGTCCGTCAGTGGTTTGACCACCAAGGAATAGTTTTTTATAAACTTTCTATAAAAATTGGCAAACCCCAGGAAGCGTTGCAATGCCTTCAGGTTCTCAGGCAGATCCCAGTCTATAATCGCCCGGACTTTCTCTGGATCCATGCGGAAACCTGAATCTGACAACACATACCCCAGAAATGGCAGTTCTTTTACGGCGAACACACATTTTTCTAACTTAGCAAACAATTTGTTGGCCCTTAATATCTGCAGCACTTGTCTCACATGGATCTTATGTGTATCCAAATCCGGGGAATAGACCAGGATGTCATCAAGATATATCACAACAAATCTCCCGATAAGGTGACTAAAAATATCGTTGACAAAATGTTGGAATACCGCAGGCGCATTAGTAAGACCAAATGGCATGACCAGATTTTCATAATGCCCTTCCGGAGTATTAAAAGCCGTCTTCCACTCATCCCCCTCTTTGATGCGAACCAGGTTATAGGCTCCTCTGAGATCCATTTTGGAGAACCATTTAGCACCAGCAACCTGATTAAAGAGGTCGGGAATGAGAGGAAGAGGATAGGGATCTCGGATAGTTATCCGGTTTAATTCCCGGAAATCCAGGCAAGGACGTAGGCCCTCATCTTTCTTTTTAATGAAAGAGAACCCTGCAGCCACAGGTGAAGAAGAGGGTCTGATGTGTCCCTTAGCCAAACTCTCCGAAATATAATCTTTAATAGCCTTCCTCTCCGGGCCGGAAAGATTGTATAACCGGGTTTTAGGTAGTTTGGCCCCAGGTAGTAGATTAATCGGGCAATCATATGGACGATGAGGTGGTAACCCCTGACAACCCTTCTCAGAGAACACATCCATAAAATCTGACAAAAAGGCAGGTAAAGATGTTACAGAGAGTGTAGAGCACCTACTACTCAAGCAGTTGTCCTTACAATGTTCACTCCACTCCACAATCTCCCCGGCCTGCCAATCCACCACTGGATTGTGAGTCACCAGCCAGGGAAGCCCCAATACCATAGGAGCCGGAAGACCGTCCAGGACATAACACGAGATATGCTCTTTATGGAGGGCCCCTACCTGCAGATGGATATTATGAATGATCTGAGTTAACTCTTTCTGAGTAAGAGGGGAGGAGTCGATGGCAAAAACAGGAATAGTTCTGCGTATCGGTTCTGGAGTAAAACCCAGAGCCTGAGCAAACCGTGAATCCACCAAGTTGACCCCCGCCCCACTGTCCAAAAAGACGGAACAGATCTCAGTCTTATTGCCCGCCTCAACGGTAGCGGACAACAAAAACTGAGACATGCGTATGGAGGAAACGAATACGCCCAGACTGTTATCCTCCGCACAATCTGGGGACTCTAGTTTTCCCGGCGGCTCCTTAGTTTGTGGTCTCTTGGGTTCTGAGGGACAAACCTTTACAAAATGACCCCTCCCCCCACAACGAAAACAAACCTCTGACCTACAGCGGAACTTAGGAGGATTCACCCGTCTAGTGGAGCCCCCTATTTGCATTGGTTCAACTGGATCATAACAAACCGATCCCTGCCCTATAGAGGCCTACGTAAAATTTAATAGTCTCTCCCTGAGTCGTCTGTCGATTCTTATGGACAGAGACATAGCAGCCTCCAGAGACCCAGGGACCTCGTATACCGCCAGCGCGTCTTTTAATTTTTCAGACAACCCCTGGCAGAACTGACTCCTAAGGGCCGAGTCGTTCCATAACGTATCAGTAGCCCACCTACGGAATTCGGAACAATATAGTTCAGCAGACCGGTTCTCTTGCCGAAGTCTACGTAGCTTAGACTCAGCCAGTGAGACCCTGTCCGGGTCATCATATACGAGACCCAGGGCTTCAAAAAACTCCTCCACTGATCGTAAGGCCAGAGAGTCTGATGGTAGGGAGAAAGCCCAAGCCTGCGGATCTCCTTGCAGGAGAGAAATTACAATACCCACCCGTTGATCCTCACCGCCGAAGGATCTAGGGTGTAACCTGAAGAACAATTTGCAAGCTTCTCTGAAGGTTACAAATTGGTCTCTCCCTCCTGAGAACCTATCAGGTAAAGCCACTTTTGGCTCAGGAGTACCTTGGTTTCCCGTAGCAACGGTGGAACCCAAGGATGGCTGCTGCTGCTGCAGCACTGTTGCTTTTAATCCTGCCACTTCAAGGGATAATCCATGTAATTGTTTCGCCAAAACCGTAACCGGATCCATAGTGGAACAGAAAAATACAAAGCAAAACAGCAAGCAAAAAAAATATATAAAAAAAAAAAAAGAAATGTCACTTTTTTTTTTTTTTTTTTTTTAAAAGGCCAGATATACTGTCACGACCGCTACCCCAGCAGCAGTCGTGTCGCACCAGACGGAGGGGAAGGGGGACCCTTATCTACGGATGGGAATAGTATGGCCACCCCTGACTAACCCTAAGCTGGCACCTGTCTGCCCTGATACCCTAGACGGGGTGTGAACCCGTGCGGCGAGCAGGATGCCTAAACCCTCAGTCACCCTAACAAGCCTAGAGTGGGGAAAGGCCGATGGGAGCACTAGTCACCATCACTCATGTCTAGGAGAACAGCAGGGGAAGACAGCAACAAACAAACTATATCAGAGATAGACTTATCCAGTCACGAGCAGAGAAGGCGATCCCAATCACGACAGTCCACGCCGGACAAGAGCTCCACAGCAACACCATCAAACGATCTCCTTCAAAGGTCAGAATAGAACTGGAAGTAAGGACTATATCTGGCAATGACTGCAAGTGAAAGTGAAACTAATATAGTAGCTGGGAGTGGCAGACAGGACTCACCTGAGAAGGATGCCTACAAACTCCCAGTCAGGACAAAAAGGTTCACAAGGCAAAACCCAGATGACATACCCTGAACCACTGAGCAAACTCACAAGCTATCACGAGTAGCAAGTCGCTGCGACCTTCTCCTCCCAGACCTGTCTGGATCAGTCACAGTCGTGACATCTCCTCTGTCTTTGCCTTGTGCTTCCACTGTGCCCCCCGCTTTCAGGTGGGAATGCCACCAGCAGCGTGTCTACCAGCGTGCGCTTGTACTCGCGCATCTTACAATCACGCTACAGTGACGGAATTAAGGACGGTACGTTGTCCTTGTAATGGGGATCCAGCAGAGTAGCCACCCAGTAATCAGCACAAGTTAGAATGTGGCCAACTCGGCGGTTGTTGCGGAGACACTGCAGCATGTAATCACTCATGTGTGCCAGGCTGCCCAGATACAACGACAAGCTGTCCTCTGTGGGAGGTGTAGCGTCTGTGTCCTTTGCATCCCCCCAGCCACGCACCAGTGATGGCCATGAGCTGGTTTGGGTGCCACCCTGCTGTGAACACGGTTCCTCCTCTTCCATCTCCTCCCCCTCATCGTCCACCTCGTCATCCTCCAGAACTGTGCCCTGGCTGGACAATTGTGTACCTGATGTATGTTTGTGCAGCAACCCACCCTCTGAGCAACTAGTGAATGACTGGCCTGAAACCCTTGTAAATGATCCCTCTTGCTCCTCCTCCTGTGCCACATCCTCTTCCATCATCGCCCGAAGTGTTTTTTCATTTTGGCATAGAAGTCGGATAGTAACGCTGAGAACGGCGTCATCGGTACTGGCCATGTTGGGGGAGTACTCGAAACAGTGCAACAAGGCACACAGGTCTCGCATGGAGGCCCACTCATTGATGGTGAAGTGGTGCTGTTCCGCCGAGCTACTCACCCATGCGTGCTGCAACTGAAACTCCACTATCGCCTGCTGCTGCTCGCACAGTCTGGCCAGCATGTGCAAGGTGGAGTTCCACCTCGTGGGCACGCCAAAAGCGCGCACAGACGGCCCGCACTTTCTGCAGCAGCTCTGCACCACCAAATTCAGAACATACGCCAGGCAAGGGATGTGCGTCAAACCGGCTAGGCCCAGAGCTGCTACAAGATTTTGCCTATTATCGCACACGACCAGGCCGGGCTTGAGGCTCACTGGCACCAACCACTCATCGGTCTGTTGTTCCATGCCCGTCCACAGCTCCTGCGCGATGTGGGGTTTGTCCCCCAAACAGATAAGTTTTAAAACTGCCTGCTGTCGTTTGCCCCTGGCTGTGCTGAAGTTGGTGGTGAAGGTGTTACGCTGACCGGATGATGAGGCAAGAGAGGATGAGGAAGCAGAGTTGGAGGAGGAAGCAACAGGAGGCAAAGAGAAGCGCCCTGCAATCCTCGGTGGTGAAAGGACATGCGCCAAACTGCTATCCGCCTCAGGCCCAGCCGCCACTGCATTTACCCAGTGTGCTGGTAGGGAGATATAACGTCCCTGACCGTGCTTACTGGTCCACGTATCCGTATTTAGGTGGACCTTGCCACAGATGGCGTTGCGCAGTGCACACCTGATTTTGTCCCCCACTTGGTTGTGCAGGGAAGGGATGGCTCGCCTGGAAATGTAGTGGCAGCTGGGCACGACGTACTGTGGGACAGCCACCGCCATAAGGCTTTTAAAACTCTGTCTCCACCAGACGGAATGACAGCATTTCAAAGGCCAGTCATTTTAAAAATACTGGCATTCAGGGCCAGGGATCGCGGGTGGGTAGGGGGGTTCTTCCTCTTTCGCTCCAGTGTTTGGGAGATAGAGAGCTGAACGATTCCATGGGACATTGTGGAGATGCTTGGTGACCCAGGTGATGGCGTTGCTGGCAGATCTTCTGTTTGCGGGGTGGCAGGTGCCACTGTTACTCCAGAGATGGATGACTAGGCCAAGACTGCAGCAGAAGAGAAAGCAGGAGGAGCCGGAGACCTTTATTGGTTTTGGAGGTGTCTACTCCACTGCAGTTCGTGCTTTGCATGCTTCTGGCTCTGATTGCACAGCGTGCAAACCACTCGTGTCTTGTCGTCAGCACATTGAATAACTGCCACGCCAGGGAACTCCTTGGAGCTGGCTTTGGTGTGCTCGGTCCCTTGGTGCGGTGGGCAGTAGCAGGCGTACTGTCTAGAGGACGGCCGCTCCGCTTTTGCACCCTGCTCCCTCTTCTGCTGTGCTGGTGGCTCTGTGCGACCACCGCCTCTTCCTCCGAACTACACATACACAGGTCACTCGCATGACCTTGATTCCATGTAGGGTCGAGGACCTCATCGTCCTCCACATCATCTTCCACCCAGTCTTCACCCCTGCCCTCCTTGTCGGTCTACACACTGCAGAAAGCCACAGCAGTTGGCACCTGTGTTTCGTCATCATCCGAGACGTGCTGCGGCGGTCCTCCCATGTACTTATCCTGAAACATAAGTGGTTGGGCATCAGTGCACTCAATGTATTCCACTTCTGGGGCAGGGCTATGTGGATGGCCCTGGGAAACCCTGCTAGGAGAGTCATGAAAAAGCAGAAGAGACTGCTGCATGACTTGGGGCTCAGACTGCTTGGCTGATTTGCAAGGGGGTGAGGTGAAGGACTGATGGACATGGGCTGCAGGTGCCAACTCTGATCTTTCAGCAGGGGACTGGGTGGGAGACAATGTGAAGGAACTGGAGGCATTGTCAGCAACCCAATCTACTATCAACTGTACTTGTTCAGGCCTCTCTATTCGTACAGCCCCATTCAGCCCTACCAAATAACGCTGAAGGTTCTGTCGCCTACTCGCACCTGAGAAAGGTGTTTCACTTGTGCGTATAGCTGGCATAGATCGACCATGTCCTCTCCCTGCAACAGGAGCTCCACCAGCAGCACCCCGACCGGGGTTACGTCCCTTTTTTGACGCTCTCCTGATTCTTTGCGTTCACCCATCAAACTAACAGATAGTTTATGTCATGTGACAATGTAACCGCCAATAGTCAACTATTAAGTTCACTGAGAGTAAGGCAGTGCCGGTGTCATAAAGAGGAAAAATTTCTCAAGGTCACACAACAGTGTGACAGGCGAATTTTATACAATTACTTCACTGTCACAAAAAATGTTAGTTTGTCAACCAACAATGTAACTGCAGTATTGACTGGTTGTATTTGATTGTGACAAATGCAGCAAAGGCCCCAGATGTAGGGTCTTGCCCAAAATGGGTGTTTTTTTTTAAAACCAGGATATAACCGCAGTATCTAACGCTAGTATTTGACTGTGACAAATGCAGCAAAGGCCCCAGATGTAGGGTTTTGCAAAAAATTTTGTTTTTTTTAAACCAAGAATACAACTGCAGTATTTAAACTTTGTATTTGACTGTCACAAATGCAACAAAGGCAACAAATGTATTATCTTGCCCAAAATGGGTGTTTTTTTAATACCAGAATATAACAGCGGCATATCACGCTTGTATTGGACTGTCAGAAATGCAGCAAAGGCCACAAATGTATTACCTTGCCCAAAATGGGTGTTTCTTTTAATACCAGAATATAACAGCACTATCTAACGCTTGTATTTGACTGTGACAAATGTAGCAAAGGCCCCAGATGTAGGGTCTTGCAAAAAATGTGTATTTTTTTTAAACCCAGAATATAATTGCAGTATTTTAAGCTTGTATTTCACTGTGACAAATGCAGCAAAAGCCCCAGATGTAGGGTCTTGCAAAAAATGGGTGTTTTTTTTAACCCAGAATATAACTGCAGTATTTAAAGTTTGTATTTGACTGTCACAAATTCAGCAAAGGATCCAAAATGTATTTTCTTGCAAAAATAAAAAAGGGTATTTTATTAAACCCTGAATATAACTGCAGTATTTAAACCTTGTATTTGACTGTCACAAATGCAAATATGCTTTGCTGGTGCACTGAACTGGCATAAAATGGCCGCCGACACCCATCTAACTAACAGACAGATAAAAGTTCTTTTTCTGTGTCACTGGGCTCAGAGCAGGGTAAAAAAATTACCCACAAAACAAAGCACCCACAAAACAAAATCGCTGTAGATCGCTGAGTTAACAAGCACTTCTGATAACTGATTCTTTCTTATTCTCTCCCTCACAGCAGCAGCATCCTATCCCTACACTAATAAGAGCAGAGTGACCTGCAGCGCTAAGTGACTCCAGCTTATATAGAGGCTGGGTCACATGCTGCACTGGCCAATCACAGCCCTGCCATTAGTAGGCATGGCTGTGATGGCTTCTAAGGCCACAAGAGTTAAACGCTTGTTGATTGGCTGCTCTGCAGCCTTTCAAAAAGCGCCATTAAATCGCCGAACAACGAAGCCGAACCCGAACTTTTACTGAAAAGTTCGGGTTCGGGTCCGGGGTCCAAAAATCCTAAAGTTCGGTGCGAACCCGAACTTTACAGTTCGGGTTCGCTCAACCCTAATCATAATCTAAACTTAATATATTCTGAGATTTGTGGTTCAAAAAAAAAAAAAATCATACAGATGCTATCACCATATTCTCAAATGTTAAACGCATATGTCAAAAGTAAATAAATTTTCATCGGATGACGGTGACGGAAGTTAGTGTCCATGTTCAAGTTCAATTTAAAACCTTGAAATATGAGCACAAAAGTACAAAAAACTCACTAACACATTCCCAGCTGTATTAGGGTATATCCACACATGGCTGTTTTGTCTCAAAAATGTCTGTGACTGTCTTATTCATCCAAATGCGTCTGGCCGAAATTCATTGTATATACTACAGAAACAACCTTATTCAAACATACCAGATTTTCAGTTACAGAAGTTTTTGCAACAAATCTGACATGTGAATATATCCATAGGGTACATCCACACAGGATTTAAATGTTATTATTATTTATTATTAAAGCGCCATTCATTCCATAGCGCTGTACATATGAAAAGGGGTATACATACATAAACAGACAATTGCTCTAAGCATGACCAAGACGAGTTACAAACTGGTACAGAAGGAGAGAGGGCCCTGCCCGTGAGGGCTTACAATCTACATGGTATGGGAGAAGGACACAGTAGGAGAGGGTAAAGCTGGTCATGGCAGTATAGAGGCAGCAGGGTCACTGGTTGTAGGCTTGTCTGAAGAGGTGGGTTTTCAGGTTTCTTTTGAAGGATTCCACTGTAGGTGAGAGTCTGATATGTTGGGGTAGTGAGTTCCAGAGTGTGGGGGATGCACAGGAGAAATCTTAGAGGTGATTGTGGGAAGAGGTGACAAGAGGAGAGGAGAGAAGGAGGTTTTGTAAAGATCGGAGATTACGTGTGGGGATGTATCGGGAAAGTAGCTCAGAGGTGTAGGGAGGGGACTAGTTGTGGACAGGCTTGTATGTATTTGTTAGTATTTTGAACTGAATTAGCTGGGCAATGGGGAGCCAGTGAAGGGATTGGCAGAGGGGAGAGGCAGAGGAGTAACAGGGTGAGAGGTGGATTAGTCGGGCAGCAGAGTTGAGGATAGATTGGAGGGGTGCGAGAGTGCTAGATGGAAGACCACAGAAGAGAATGTTGCAGTAGTCTAGGCGGGAGATGATGAGGACATGTACAAGCATTTTCGCAGACTCAAAGTTAAGGAAAGCGCAGATGCGGGAAATGTTTTTCAGTTGGAGGTGGCAGGTGGTGGAAAGGGCTTGGATGTGTGGTCGGAAGGAGAGGGCAGACTTGGTTGACCGGGGAGAGTGTGCAGCTATTGATCGTGATAGATAGGTCTGTTGGGGAAGTTGAGCAAGATGGGGGAAAGATGATGAATTCTGTTTTATCCATGTTATGTTTTAGAAAGTGAGAGGAGACGAAGGAGGATATGGAAGATAGGCATTGTGGGATTCTGGATGGTAAGGTGGTGATGTCTGGACCAGAGAGGTAGATTTGTGTGTCATCAGCATAAAGGTGATACTGAAAGTGTAGATAGAGAAGAGCAGGGGTCCTAGGACAGAGCCTTGCGGGACACCAACAGAGAGGGAATGAGACGAGCAGGTGGTGTGAGAGTGTAAGACGCTAAATGTCTGGTCTGTGAGGTATGATGTGATCCAGGAGAGGGCCAGGTCAGTGATGCCAAGAGATGAGAGAGTTTGTAACAGAAGGGAGTGGTTGACAGAGGACAGGTCAAGGAGAAGGAGGACAGACTAATGTTAGTTGGTTTTGGCTGTTACTAGGTCATTGGTGACTTTGGTAAGGGCAGTCTCAGTTGAGAGGTGGGGTCAGAAGTAGTGGTGAGCGAGCACCAAAGTGTTCGGGTGTTCAGTCCGACCACATCGCGATATTCGTGTGCTCAGTCGAGCACCCGATTATAATGGAAGTCAATGGGAGACAACCACCCAGATAGCAAGTAATTGTGCTGCAATTTTGAAAATGACTTGCTAAGCTAATGCAGACTTGCCAAGCTTCACAAGTATGTTGCAAACTTGCAGCAAGTCTGCTTTGCAAGTCTCCAGATTAACTTGCTTTTGCAAACTTGCTGCAAGTTCTCGTTAAGTTATTATGCTCTTGCTAGAGACTTGACAAGCAAATTTGCTCCAAGTTGAAAAAGTGTCAACTAGAATTTGTGCTGCAAGTGCTCTGCAAGTGTACAACTTGCCAGAGAATGTGTGCAGCAAGTTAACAAGACTTAAAATTTAACCCTGCCACAAGTTTGTGGCAAGTTATCCTTGCTAGCAGGCACCCCCTGCTCAGATAAGGGGGGGGGGGGGGGTGCCTGAACCATAGGAAAAGGTCTGAAAGTGATGGAAACACCTCTGAAATCGATTAGGAACAGCAGGGGGACCATGTCTAGATACATCGTAGACGCCAATGTCGCTGCTGGGAACCATGTTGTCCAAGTTGTACGCCACTTTAACAGACTGAGAAAAAAATGGACAAAGCCCCGCACCCACAAAAAAAAAAAATCCTTTTTAGAGGAAAAATTGTTAGGAAACATTCTTTCCTGTAGATTAAATTGTATATACAGTGTAAGTGCTGCCAAAAATTACAAGGAAGAAGAGATACAGCCTGTATATAACATAAAGGAGGGCCTCATTCATATGGTGCTACAATTGTTCAGGTAGTGGGACTCCTACACTCATAAAGCCTATGCACTAAGTGAAAGGGCTGCCAAAAATTACAAGGAACTGGCACTACAATGCACACTTTATTACACATAAAGGAGGGCATCATACACACCCTTTAAAAATTATCATTGATAGCCTGCTGGTGACCCTCAAAAACATTAGGAGCAAGGGCCTGCTGTTCTGACCACCTAATAAGTTAATTGACCCGGTCAGCACAGGCTACCAAGAAAGAATTACCAATTTCTAATCGTAATGTTCCTTTGGGTTCCAGAGAACGTCACATAGCAGACTTAGCGCAGGGAATGGCGATCAGCATTTGTTGGCTCTTTACATTATGGAACTGTACCACAATTAAAGCTGCTATCTGACTATCTTGGAATTCTATTGTCTACCCCAGGCATCCTCAAACTGCGGCCCTCCAGCTGTTGTAAAACTACAACTCCCACAATGCCCTGCTGTAGGCTGATACCTGTAGGTTGTTCGGGCATGCTGGGAGTTGTAGTTTTGCAACAGCTGGAGGGCTGCAGTTTGAGGATGCCTGGTCTACCCCAAAGAAAGATCTAGGGAAAGTGGCACATATAATGAAAAAAAGGAATACAATTGTAATT
Source organism: Bufo bufo (assembly GCF_905171765.1). Lineage (NCBI taxonomy): Eukaryota > Metazoa > Chordata > Amphibia > Anura > Bufonidae > Bufo > Bufo bufo. The sequence continues at coordinate 576,052,421 of NC_053390.1, forward strand.
CCTCCAGGCCCCAAATGCGAAAGGGTCTAATATCTCCTGAAAAGGCATCTGCAAAGGAGAGAGGAGAAAATGGAGTCAAGCCTGACATATTTAAAAAAAAAACATTGAAATATTTACCCCTGTGCCACTATATAAAAACCAGAATCCTGTAAAAAAAAAAACACATGCGTGAAAGATTCACCACTGAAGGAAACCAAATTATGTTTCCTTCCAAGTCTGAAACATAGAAAATAATATACCATGTCAGCTGACCCCCCCCCCCCCCGCCCCCCCAACAAATTGTAGGTGAGGGCCTGCAGGTGAGCTGACCCTCCCTGAAGAGGGACATGAGGATATCTTATGCACTGATCCCCAAACTCTTAAGCCTCCAAAGTCAGAAGAAGATGATGGGGGGAATGGCAATTAGTGGTGGATGATGGGGATCAGACACAGTTGTCAATAAGTAGGGTGTTGTTAGGTCAACACAAGTCAGGAGGATGACCAGAGTGAGGAAGTGGATTTGTAGATGGGGGACGATGACATCACTGACCCAACCTGGGAAGGTGGAAAGCCAAGTGAGGACAGCAGGACAGAGGGGGAGGGATCCACAGCACTGCAACAGCCTGGAAGAGGCTGTGTGGTGTCAAAAGGGAGAAGGCGGGCCACAATAAACAGGTCCGCAACTGTTCCCCCTTGTGCAAATCTACCTTGACAAAGGGTAGGTGTTCCGCAGTCGGAAACTTTATTGAGGAAGGTGGGGACGATAAAAGAATTGGAATTTGCTAACTGTAACTGTGCTATACCTAAATAAGAACTCCGAACTTCACCAGCATGATCCGCCACATGGCATCACAGCACCCAAATCGGTGGGCCGAACCCCTGGGTCCACAATCAGTGTCTGTGGGTCACAGCACTGCCTCCTCTTCCTCCCCTGTGTTACGTGCTGGCCAATCCTCTCTGTCCTAGACGCAGGCCTGGATGACTCCCTCCCTGCAGCTGGGCCTTCGCAAGCACCATCTGCTAGCACACCCCTTTCTGTGTCCAAGCACAGCGTACAGATGTCCCCAGGCCTTTGATTGTAAGCGCCAATACCCGGCCACCCACCCACAGGCTACATCACTAAATGTGCACCTTTCAAAATTTGCAGGCATGGAAATGTTACCATCTAGGCCTGTGGACACTGAGGCTTTCCTCAGCCTCATGACGGCGGCCGTCCTTCGTTACTCAGTCCCTAGCCTCCGCTATTTTTCACTGTGTGCCGTCCACGCATTACACCAGTAATTGTGTGTGTGTCCCGTAACATCACCCGTGCCCTGACCAATGCAGTTATTGGAAAGGACACATGGACAAGTGCTTTTGGCCAGGGACGCTACATTTCCGTTACTGCACACTGGGTGAACCTTGTGTAGGCCGTTAGCGAGTCGGACCCTGGGATGGCACAGGTGCCAACGACACCAAGGATTGAAAGGGCACTACTTCCATCAGGATTTTTGCCACCACCTACATTAGTTGCAGCAACCCCCCCTTCTTCTCCTCCGCCTCCACCTTCTCCTCCACTGCAAACTCAGAATTCTCATGGGGAAGCAGCAACAGGCCTTGATGAAATTAATTTGATTGGGTGACAAAAAGCACACCACCGCGGAGCTAGGGCAGGGTATAAAGGACCAGATTGGCTGTGTCTGATAATGGCCATAGGTTGTTGGCAGATTTGTAGCTCGGCAAGCTCACACACATGGCAATTATACAGCATATATGTACCATGCACAACAAACATCCCAAACGTATACACTAATATAACTATAAACCTAACAAACAAGAGTTGAGTTAAACCAATGGCATGAGCTTTTTAACCACTACAGGACCGCCGTACGCAGGATTGCGTCTTTGCGGCGCCCCTGTTATTCCTCCTGGAAGCGCCGGCGTGTCCTCTCGCGAGAGGCGAGATTTCCTGTGAACGCGCACACACAGGAGCGTGCGTTCACAGGAACCGGAGGTAAACTAGCTGATCTGCAGCCTGCCAGCGGCGATCGTTCGCTGGCAGGCTGTAGATGCTATATTTTTAACCCCTAAAAGGTATATTAGACGCTGTTTTGATAACAGCGTCTAATATATCTGCTACCTGGTCCTCTGGTGGTCCCTTTTGCTTGGATCGACCACCAGAGGACACAGGCAGCTCTGTAATAAGTAGCACCAAACACCACTACACTACACCACCCCCGACACTTAATAACCCCTTAGTAACCCTTGATCACCCCATATTAGACTCCCTGATCACCCCCCTGTCATTGATCACCCCCCTGTAAGGCTCCATTTAGACGTCCGTATGTGTTTTGCGGATCTGATCCATGGATCCGCGGATCCGCAAAACACATACGGACGTCTAAATGGAGCCTTACAGGTGGGTGATCAATGACATATAGCCCATATAGACTCCCTGATCACCCCCCTGTAAGGCTGGCTCCGTTCAGAGGTCCATATGTGTTTTGCGGATCCACGGATCCATGGATCGGATCCGCAAAACACATACGGACGTCTGAATTGAGCCTTACAGGGGGGTGATCACCCCATATAGACTCCCTGATCACCCCCTGTCATTGATCACCCCCTTGTAAGGCTGGCTCCATTCAGAGGTCCGTATATGTTTTGCGGATCCACGGCTCCATGGATCGGATCCACAAAACACATACGGACGTCTGAATGGAGCCTTACAGGGGGGTGATCACCCCATATAGACTCCCTGATCACCCCCGTCATTGATCACCCCCCTGTAAGGCTCCATTCAGACGTCCGTATGTGTTTTGCGGATCCTATCCGTGGATCCGCAAAACAAATACGGACCTCTGAATGGAGCCAGCCTTACAGGGGGGTGATCACCCCATATAGACTCCCTGATCACCCCCTTGTCATTGATCACCCCCCTGTAAGGCTCCATTCAGATGTCCGTATGTGTTTTGCGGATCCGATCCATGGATCCGTGGATCCGCAAAACACATACGGACCTCTGAATGGAGCCTTACAGGGGGGTGATCAATGACAGGGTGGTGATCACCACATATAGACTCCCTGATCATCCCCCTGTCATTGATCACCCCCCTGTAGAGCTCCATTCAGACATTTTTTTGGCACAAGTTAGCAGAAATTGATTTTTTTTTTTTTTTTCTTACAAAGTCTCATATTCCACTAACTTGTGACAAAAAATAAAATCTCACATGAACTCACCATACCCCTCACAGAATCCAAATGCGTAAAATTTTTTAGACATTTATATTCCAGACTTCTTCTCACGCTTTAGGGCCCCTAAAATGCCAGAGCAGTATAAATACCCCACATGTGACCCCATTTTGGAAATAAGACACCTCAAGGTATTTTGTGAGGGGCATGGCGAGTTCATGTAAAATTTTATTTGTCACAAGTTAGCGGAAAGGGAGACTTTGTGAGAAAAAAATAATAAAATCAATTTCCGCTAACTTGTGCAAAAAAAAAAAAAACTTCTATGAACTCGCCATGCCCCTCACGGTATACCTCTTCTTTCCAAAATGGGGTCACATGTGGGGTATTTATACTGCCCTGGAATTTTAGGGGCCCTAAAGCGTGAGAAGAAGTCTGGCATCCAAATGCCCTCCTAAAAGATACTCATTGGAATTTGGGCCCCTTTGCGCACCTAGGCTGCAAAAAGTGTCACACATGTGGTATCGCTGTACTCAGGAGAAGTTGGGCAATGTGTTTTGGGGTTTCTTTTTACATATACCCATGCTGGGTGAGAGAAATATCTCTCTATAATGACAACTTTGTATAAAAAAAATTGGAAAAGTTCACTTTTAGAGAGATATTTTTCTCACCCAGCATGGGTATATGTAAAAACATACATTGCCCTACTTCTCCTGAGTACGGCGATACCACATGTGTGACACTTTTTTGCAGCCTAGGTGCGCAAAGGGGCCCAAATTCCAATGAGTATCTTTTAGGAGGGCATTTGGATGCCAGACTTCTTTTCACGCTTTAGGGCCCCTAAAATTCCAGGGCAGTATAAATACCCCACATGTGACCCCATTTTGGAAAGAAGAGGTATACCGTGACGGGCATGGCGAGTTCATAGAAGTTTTTTTTTTTTTGCACAAGTTAGCGGAAATTGATTTTATTATTTTTTTCTCACAAAGTCTCCCTGTCCGCTAACTTGTGACAAAAAATAAAATTTTACATGAATTCGCCATGCCCCTAGTACTTTTAGGATTTTACAGGGCATTTTTTACACATTTGGATTCCAGACTTCTTCTCATGCATTAGGGCCTCTAAAATGCCAGGGCAGTATAACTACCCCACAAGTGACCCCATTTTGGAAAGAAGACACCCCAAGGTATTTCGTGATGGGCATAGTGAGTTCATGGAAGTTTTTATTTTTTTGTCACAAGTTAGTGGAATATGAGACTTTGTAAGGAAAAAAATAAATCATCATTTTCCGCTAACTTGTCACAAAAAATAAAAAGTGCTATGAACTCACTATGCCCATCAGTGAATACCTTAGGGTGTCTACTTTCGCAAATGGGGTCATTTGTGTGTGTTTGTACTGTCTGGGCATTGTAGAACCTCAGGAAACATGACAGGTGCTCAGAAAGTCAGAGTTCTTTCAAAATGCGGAAATTCACATTTTTGTACCATGGTTTGTAAACGCTATAACTTTTACCCAAACCATTATTTTTTTTTTACCCAAACATTTTTTTTTTATCAAAGACATGTAGAACAATAAATTTTGAGAAAAAATTTATATAGAAATTTTGTTTTTTTCGAAAAATTTTACAACTGTAAGTGAAAAATTTCATTCTTTTGATAAAATGTCGTTAAATTTCGATTAATAACAAAAAAAGTAAAAATGTCAGCAGCAATGAAATACCACCAAATGAAAGCTCTATTAGTGAGAAGAAAAGGAGGTAAAATTAATTTGGGTGGTAAGTTGTATGACCGAGCAATAAACCGTGAAAGTAGTGTAGTGCAGAATTGTAAAAAGTGGTCTGGTCATTAAGGGTGTTTAAGCTAGGGGGGCTGAGGTGGTTAAGAACTCATAAATAACCAAATAACCATAACATATTTTATTTTACAGTCACAAAATCAAACTCAAACAATAACAATAAAAACATTAAACCCTGGAACACAACAGGCCCAGCCCTCAGCGAATCGCCCTGGAGGAAAACAACCTCTGCCCAGTGAAGAAGGTAAAATTGTACATGGGGAAAATGCTGATATGGCCATGTGGATCCCACCTTAATGTCCGGGATCCGGCCATACCATGCCTAGGCCACGTGTTCTCAATTTTCTCCCAACCTCCCCCATTTTGCCTGAGCTACTCGTGAAGGTGCGCTGTGTGTGTGCCCATTTCCAAAAGTCATCTAAAGCTGCGGTCGGTTTGGCAATGCTGCTGCAGTGCTTGCATTTGCCAGCTAACAGACTATTGTGCGACTTGAGCACGAACTGGAACTGTACGTTATACATGTGGCCCAGGCTTTGTGAGCAGCAGAGGGTAGTAGTGGAATACCAGCTGCAACATGCTCTTGGATGTCTGACCTCTGTGAGGTTTTACGCAACTTTGAGGGATAAACACCGATGGTGAGTGGCGATGCCACCATTATCAGCTGAACCATACCACTTCAGTGTCTAGTGAAACGCTGGCTGCTAACGATGAAGGTGGACTCCTCATATGTGGAAGGGGTGGAAATAGGGGGAAGACATTACACAGGGTGAAAGCCAGAACACCATCAGTTCGGCTTCTCAGTGTGAATTAGATGAGGAGGAGGAGGAGGAGAAGCAAGAGACAGTTGCCTACGCTACAGAGGGTAGTAGCAATAGCAGGTTTATTCCATCTGTTCTGCATAGATGGGCAGGAGAGGAGGAATAGGATAAGGAGAATGAGAGTCTTGCCTGTTGGGAATCTGGCACACATGGCTGACTTCATGTTAGGCTGCCTTTCCCGCGATCCGTGCGTTACACGCATGTTAGACAACACGGATTACAGGTTGTTAACCCTTCTCAACCCCCCCTACAAAGGGAACTTCTCATCTCTCATTCCTGTGGTGGAGAGCACGAGCAAAATGATGCAATAACAGAATGTCCTTGTTTAAAAATTGCTATTAATTTATAGGGTCAGCAAAACCCTTGCACAGGTGCCAGGGGCGACACTCAGAGCCATCTCTGTGGACACCCTTAGGCCCCTTTCACACGGGCGAGTATTCCGCGCGGATGCGATGCGTGAGTTGAATGCATTGCACCCGCACTGAATACCGACCCATTCATTTCTATGGGGCCGTTCACATGAGCGGTGATTTTCACGCATCACTTGTGCGTTGCGTAAAAATCACAGCATGCTCTATATTCTGCGTTTTTCACGCAACACAGGCCCTATAGAAGTGAATGGGGTTGCGTGAAAATCGCAAGCATCCGCAAGCAAGTGCGGATGCGGTGCGATTTTCACGCAAAGTTGCTAGGAGACGATCGGGATGGAGACCCGATCATTATTATTTCCCCTTATAACATGGTTATAAGGGAAAATAATAGCATTCTGAATACAGAATGCATAGTAAGATAGCGCTGGAGGGGTTAAAAAAATAAATAAATAATTTAACTCACCTTAATCCACTTGACCGCTGAGCCCGGCATCTCCTTCTGTCTCCTTTCTTTAGGACCTGGGTAAAGGACCTGTGGTGACGTCACTCCGGTCATCACATGATCTTTTACCATGGTGATGAATCATGTGATGGATCATGTGATGACCGGAGTGACGTCACCACAGGTCCTTTACCCAGGTCCTAAAGAAAGGAGACAGAAGGAGATGCCGGGCTCCGCGGTCAAGTGGACTTTTGTACAAGTTAGCGGAAATTGATTTTATTATTTTTTTCTCACAAAGTCTCCCTGTCCGCTAACTTGTGACAAAAAATAAAATTTTACATGAATTCGCCATGCCCCTAGTACTTTTAGGATTTTACAAAAACAGATTTTAGAAAAACAGACTTTTCAAAAATGAAATTAGTCATAAATGAGTCCTTATCAGACTGGAACGGATTACATGGAGTCCAGGAGAAATGGGACTACTTAAAAGGTGCATTATTGAAGGCAACAGAAAATTGCATTAGACTCGTCAGTAAAAGCAAAAAAAGGAGGAGACCAATGTGGTACTCAGCAGAAGTGGCCCAAATCATTAAAAATAAAAAGCTAGCATTTTGTAATTATAAAAAAACCCAGAGCAATGAAGATAAGGAAATCTACAAGATTAGGCAGAGAGAGGCCAAGCAAGTTATAAGAACTTCTAAAGCGCAGGCAGAAGAAAAACTAGCTCAGTCTATGAAAAAAGGGGATAAGACATTCTTCAGATATATAAATGAAAAAAGGAAATTAAAACAAGGAATAACTAAATTAAAAACAAAGGACGGAAGGTATGTAGAAGAGAATAAAGGGCTAGCCGACTGCCTTAATGAATACTTCTGTTCAGTTTTTACAAAAGAAAAAGGAGAAGGACCTCCACTAGAAAGAATGACTATTAAATCGTTTGATGCATGTATCTTTACAGAGGAAGATGTTCTAAGTTTGCTGTCTAAGGTGAAGACAGATAAGTCACAGGGGCCTGATGAGATACACCCAAAATTATTAAAAGAGCTTAGTGGTGAGCTGGCAAAACCGTTAACAGATTTATTTAACCAATCATTAGTAACAGGAGTCGTCCCGGAAGATTGGAAATTGGCAAATGTCGTGCCCATTCACAAGAAAGGTAGTAGGGAGGAATCGAGCAACTATAGACCAGTGAGTCTGACATCAATAGTAGGCAAATTAATGGAAACCCTATTAAAGGATAGGATTGTGGAACATCTAAAATCCCATGGATTGCAAGATGAAAAACAACATGGGTTTACTTCAGGGAGATCATGTCAAACAAATCTTATAGATTTTTTTGACTGGGTGAATAAAATAATAGACGGTGGAGGTGCAGTAGACATCGCATATCTAGATTTTAGTAAGGCTTTTGACACTGTCCCACATAGAAGACATCAATAAACTGCAGTCATTGAGCATTGTGGGGATCCGCTCTGGTAGGCAGTGGTAGCGAGTGCAGTATAGAGGCATCACAGACCGGTCTTGGTGTAAAACACAATGCTTTGTTTATTCACACGGTGCATATTTGTGAAAGACGGTGCAGTTCATAGGGAGGGTGGTCACACACAGCAAAATAAAAGTTCAAACACAGCAAGTCCCTGCTGCAGGCTACTTGAGGCCTGTTTCCGTCACATAAAGCAAAGTCTATTTAAAGCCAGGAGTAATGTCACCTTTTCTCCTTAGTGAAGTAAGTCCACGGGTCCGGCTCCTGGCCACAGGACATGGATCCCTCCTGGATTCAGCTGCGGGTCCCTGCACACTCCTTTACAGGCCTCAGCACGCAGCCCAGCTCACCTCCACTCCTCACTCTCACAGCCAGAGAACACAGAAGCTCCACACTGTGCACCACACCCTTGTTGCTGGTCAGGTTTTAACCCTTCCCTGCAAAACCTGGCCTGGACCGTGGGGAGACAGGCACCCGCCCGCATATCTGCCTGCTCCCAATAAGAGCCGGCCCGGATCCGTTGTTAACAGCGTAACCGCTGCAAAATGCACTTTTCCGGCTCTTACTCCAGCGGGGCCAGGACCCCCGCTGGCACGTACCTCCCGTTTACCACCACCCCAGGTACTCTCCTACATATCCCCCCCCTTTGTTCAATCCTGAAGGGTTGCACACCCTGTTCAATCCTGAGAGGTTGGACACACGTACAACAGTGTACCCGGGACAGGGCATCGGCATTCCCCTGTAAGCGGCCTGCCCTGTGTTCGACACTGAACTTAAAATTCTGGAGGGATAAGAACCATCTGGTGACCCGGGCACTCCCCTCCTTGGCCCGGCTCATCCACTGAAGAGGGGAATGGTCGGTCACCAGACGGAACCTTCTCCCTAACAGATAGTACCTAAGGGACTCGAGGGCCCACTTAATGGCCATGCATTCTCTCTCTACCACGCTGTACCTGGTTTCCGCTGGGGTGAGTTTGCGACTCAGGAAGACAACAGGGTGTTCCTCCCCACTGATTTCCTGAGAGAGTACTGCCCCTAGGCCCACTCCAGAGGCGTCCGTCTGAACGACAAATTCCCGTGTGAAGTCTGGTGTCACCAAAACCGGGGACCCACACAGAGCCGACTTCAAACGGGAGAACGCCTCTTCCGCCTGCTCATCCCAGCGGACCATCACAGTCTTCCTCCCCTTTAAAAGTCTTGTCAATGGGGCCGCCACTGTGGCAAAGTTGGGGATAAAGCGCCTGTAATATCCTATCATCCCTAGGAACGAACGTACTTGCTTGGTGGTAAGAGGTCTGGGCCAGCTCTTGATCGCCTCAACCTTGTCTACCTGGGGTTTGACAACTCCCCGCCCAATCACGTATCCCAGGTACCGGACCTCCTCGAACCCGATCGAACATTTTTTTGGGTTGGCCGTCAGTCCGGCTTTTCTAAGTGAATCGACTACGGCCTGTACCTTGGGCAGGTGACTCTCCCAGTCCTGGCTAAACACGATGATGTCGTCCAGATATGCCGAAGCATATGGACGATGGGGCCGTAGGATGACGTCCATAAATCGCTGGAAGGTGGCTGGAGCGCCATGTAGGCCAAAGGGCAAAACTTGGTACTGAAATAACCCCTCGGGGGTGACAAAGGCAGTCTTCTCCTTTGCCGCCTCCGTGAGAGGCACCTGCCAATATCCTTTTGTGAGGTCGAGGACCGAGAAATAGCGAGCTTTCCCTAGCCGTTCTATGAGCTCGTCTACCCGGGGCATGGGGTAGGCATCGAATTTCGACACTTCGTTGAGCTTTCTAAAGTCATTGCAGAAGCGCAGAGTACCGTCAGGTTTTGGGATGAGGACTATGGGGCTGGCCCACTCGCTCCTTGACTCCTCAATCACCCCTAACCTCAACATCGACCTTACTTCTTCTGAAATGGCCTGTCGCCGGGCCTCCGGTACACGATACGGCTTTAACCGTACCCTGACGTGGGGCTCGGTGACGATGTCATGTCGGACTACCGAAGTTCGACCAGGAAGCTCAGAGAACACGTCCCTATTTCGACTCACCAACTCTTTGGCTTCCTGAGCTTGTTTGGTCAACAGACCACCCGCTATCTTTACCGCGGAGGTGCCCTCCGGGACCTCGGGTGGAGCTGGGATCTTCCCCGCAGACAAGACAGTGCTTGGGCCGTCCCCAATGAGACACTCCCTATCTCTCCACGATTTCAGTAAATTTACATGATATACCTGTTCTGGCTTCCGCCGGCCTGGCTGGGATATCTTGTAATTCACTGGCCCTACCTTCTCTTTCACCTCGTAGGGACCTTGCCACCGTGCCAAAAACTTACTGTCAATGGTGGGGACTAGCACCAGTACCCGGTCACCCGGGTTAAATGTCCGGACCTGGGCACTCCGGTTGTATACCCGGCTCTGTGCCAGTTGGGCGGCCTCCATGTGTTCCCGGACGATTGGTAGGACTGTCTCGATACGGTCCTGCATCTTTTCTATATGCTCTATAATACTCTTGTGTGGGGTGGGCTGTTGCTCCCACGCCTCTTTAGCGATGTCCAGCAACCCTCTTGGCCGTCGACCGTACAATAGCTCGAAGGGCGAGAATCCCGTAGAGGCCTGGGGCACTTCTCGCACTGCGAACAATACGTACGGCAGCAACAAGTCCCAATCCTTTCCGTCTTTGGCTACGGTTCTTTTAAGCATAGTTTTTAGGGTTTTGTTAAAGCGCTCCACTAGTCCGTCGGTTTGAGGATGGTATACGGACGTGTGTAACCGTTTAACCCCTAAAAGCTTGCAGAGCTCCCTCGTCACCTTAGACATGAAGGGTGTCCCCTGGTCGGTCAGGGTCTCTTTTGGAATCCCCACTCTTGCGAACATGCCCATGAGTTCTTTAGCTATGAGCTTAGCTGAAGTATGACGTAGTGGGATCGCTTCAGGATATCTGGTGGCATAGTCTAAGACCACCAAGATATGCTGGTGCCCTCTGGCCGACTTGTTTATGGGGCCTACCAGATCCATCCCTATTCTTTCGAAGGGGACCTCAATGATGGGCATGGGTACTAGGGAACTGCGATAGTGGGGTTGGGGGCTCGTCATCTGACACACTGGACAGGATTGGCAAAACCTTTTGACCTCCTCATAAACCCCGGGCCAATAGAACCTTTGCAGAATCCGCTCTTGGGTTTTTTTTACGCCCAAATGTCCTCCCAGCACGTGGGAGTGGGCCAAGTCCAGTACCAAACGGCGGTATGGCTGGGGTACCACCAGCTGCTCCACTACCTCGTGCTGCACTTTGTCCACCCTATACAGCAGGTCCTGGTTAAAAGCCAAATGGGGAAACACCGAGTCGGCCCCTGGGTGCTGAGCCACCCTATTTACCACTGTCACCCCTTCCCTCGCCCGCAATAATGTCGGATCCTGGAGCTGGGCGGTCCCGAACGTGTCACGGGATACCTCCAGGTCCAGGATGGACGGGGTTTCCACGGATTCGCCTGCCAACACCTCGAGGGGAAACCTATCGGGATGACACTCTACAGGTGAAGTGGTGACCCCTACGGCTGGTATCCCCGCATCGGGATCCTCGGGCACTGGGCCAGATTGTCGTCTGTCCCTAAGGGAAGGCATATCGCTCTTCCATAGAGTCCAGAATAAAGGAAAATCCCTTCCCAGTATGGCGGCATAAGGGATTTGGCGTCCCACCCCGACGACATGCTGCACCTCTTTGCCCAACACGGACATGGTAACCCTGGCAGTGGGGTACTCCCGGCGATCCCCATGGATACAGACAATGGACAGGGTTTGCTTCTCTGGGAGTGTCTCAGACACTAAGGACTCATGCACTAGGGTTACCAGGCTCCCAGAGTCCAGCAAAGCATTAATCGGATGCCCATCGATCAAGACTTGGCACAGAGGTGGCATATCGGCGTCCGGCCAGACATCTGCGGTACATACAGGCCGGGCAAAGAAAGAGGACCGGCGAGCGAACCCGCAGTCCATGGGTTCAGGTGTTTGAGGACAGTTCGCTGCCCTATGTCCCAGGCCGTGGCAGTGCCAACATTGAATCCCCGTGGTCCCTCCCCGGTCTCTCTTCCCTGGAGTAGGACTAGCCTTCCCCCCCCTTTGTGGTTGGGTCCCTTTTTCCGGATCCCTAGCCTGAGAGGGAGCCTGACGGGATTCCCGTACCTGCGCTGAGTCCCGCACCTGGGTCACCACATACCTCTCGACTAGGCTTACTAACTGATCCAGGTTGCCGGGGTCTCCCTGACCAACCCAGCGCTGTATGGCCCTTGGCAGGGTCCGCACCAAACGATCGACCACCACCCGTTCCACCATCTGCGAGGGGCTCAATGTCTCAGGCTGCAGCCATTTTTTTACTAGGTGTAACAGGTCATAGGCCTGGGACCGAGCAGGCCGGGATTCAGAGAAGGCCCACTGGTAGACTCGATGTGCACGCACATAGGTATTAACCCCAAGACGAGCTAACACCTCCCCCTTCAGCCTCTTATAGCTCTTGGCTTCCTCCTGACTGAGGTCGAAGTAGGCCTTTTGTGCGTCTCCCACTAAAAATGGTGCTACTACTTCGGCCCACTGTTCTGCAGGTAACCTTTCCTGTTCCGCAGTGCGTTCGAAGACCATCAGGAACGCCTCGATATCATCCTCGGGGCCCATCTTTCTTAACGCTGAGCGCACCTTATCCCGGGCAGCAGGTAGGACTGCGGTTCCCCCTGGGACGGCTTGTTGTTGTAACACACGCATGGACTCCTGCATAGTCGCCAGTTGCTGGGCCAGTAGACTATTCAACTGCCGCTGGTCTCTCAGGGCTTCCTCATGTCTCCGAGTAGCCTCCTCATTACTTTGCACCAAGTGTCTAATGGCTTCCTCCATCTTATCTGGAGCCACAAAACTTGCCGGCTTAATATATGACATACAGTTCAAACAACACAATTTTTCGGCCTCACTGCTGTTTGCCCGCTGAAGCCACCAATTGTGGGGATCCGCTCTGGTAGGCAGTGGTAGCGAGTGCAGTATAGAGGCATCACAGACCGGTCTTGGTGTAAAACACAATGCTTTGTTTATTCACACGGTGCATATTTGTGAAAGACGGTGCAGTTCATAGGGAGGGTGGTCACACACAGCAAAATAAAAGTTCAAACACAGCAAGTCCCTGCTGCAGGCTACTTGAGGCCTGTTTCCGTCACATAAAGCAAAGTCTATTTAAAGCCAGGAGTAATGTCACCTTTTCTCCTTAGTGAAGTAAGTCCACGGGTCCGGCTCCTAGCCACAGGACATGGATCCCTCCTGGATTCAGCTGCGGGTCCCTGCACACTCCTTTACAGGCCTCAGCACGCAGCCCAGCTCACCTCCACTCCTCACTCTCACAGCCAGAGAACACAGAAGCTCCACACTGTGCACCACACCCTTGTTGCTGGTCAGGTTTTAACCCTTCCCTGCAAAACCTGGCCTTGACCGTGGGGAGACAGGCACCCGCCCGCATATCTGCCTGCTCCCAATAAGAGCCGGCCCGGATCCGTTGTTAACAGCGTAACCGCTGCAAAATGCACTTTTCCGGCTCTTACTCCAGCGGGGCCAGGACCCCCGCTGGCACGTACCTCCCGTTTACCACCACCCCAGGTACTCTCCTACAGCATGGACTCCCATATTGTTGAGTGGATTAGGCAGTGGCTGAGTGACAGACAACAGAGGATTTTAGTCAATGGAGAACATTCAAAACAAGATAATGTTACCAGTGGGGTTCCACAGGGATCTGTACTGGGACCGATTTTGTTTAATATCTTCATAAGTGATATTGCAAAAGGCCTCGCTGGTAAGGTTTGTCTTTTTGCTGATGACACAAAGATATGTAACAGGGTTGATGTTCCTGGAGGGAAACGCCAAATGGAAAAGGATTTAGGAAAACTAGAAGAATGGTCAGAACTCTGGAAACTGAAATTTAATGTGGATAAGTGCAAGATAATGCACCTGGGGCGTAAAAACCCAAGGGCAGAATATAGAATATTTGACACAGTCCTGACCTCAGTATCTGAGGAAAGGGATTTAGGAGTAATTATTTCAGAAGACTTAAAGGTGGGAAGACAATGTAATAGAGCAGCACGAAATGCCAGCAGAATGCTTGGATGTATAGGGAGAGGTATAAGCAGTAGAAAGAGTGAAGTGCTTATGCCGCTGTACAGAACACTGGTGAGACCTCACTTGGAGTATTGTGCGCAGTACTGGAGGCCATATCTCCAGAAGGATATAGATACTCTAGAGAGAGTTCAGAGAAGAGCTACTAAACTAGTACATGGATTGCAGGATAAAACTTACCAGGAAAGGTTAAAGGACCTTAATATGTATAGCTTGGAAGAAAGAAGAGACAGAGGGGATATGATAGAAACTTTTAAATACATAAAGGGAATCAACTCGGTAAAGGAAGAGAGCATATTTAAAAGAAGAAAAACTACCACAAGAGGACACAGTTTTAAATTAGAGGGGCAAAGGTTTAAAAGTAATATAAGGAAGTATTACTTTACTGAGAGAGTAGTGGATGCATGGAATAGCCTTCCTGCAGAAGTGGTAGCTGCAAATACAGTGAAGGGGTTTAAGCATGCATGGGATAGGCATAAGGCCATCCTTCATATAAGATAGGGCCGGGGGCTATCCATAGTATTCAGTATATTGGGCAGACTAGATGGGCCAAATGGTTCTTATCTGCCGACACATTCTATGTTTCTATGTTTCTATGTTACAGGGCATTTTTTACACATTTGGATTCCAGACTTCTTCTCATGCATTAGGGCCCCTAAAATGCCAGGGCAGTATAACTACCCCACAAGTGACCCCATTTTGGAAAGAAGACACCCCAAGGTATTTCGTGATGGGCATAGTGAGTTCATGGAAGTTTTTATTTTTTTGTCACAAGTTAGTGGAATATGAGACTTTGTAAGGAAAAAAAAAAAATCATCATTTTCCGCTAACTTGTCACAAAAAATAAAAAGTGCTATGAACTCACTATGCCCATCAGTGAATACCTTAGGGTGTCTACTTTCATAAATGGGGTCATTTGTGTGTGTTTGTACTGTCTGGGCATTGTAGAACCTCAGGAAATATGACAGGTGCTCAGAAAGTCAGAGTTCTTTCAAAATGCGGAAATTCACATTTTTGTACCATAGTTTGTAAACGCTATAACTTTTACCCAAACCATTTTTTTTTTTTTACCCAAACATTTTTTTTTTATCAAAGACATGTAGAACAATAAATTTTGAGAAAAAATTTATATAGAAATTTTGTTTTTTTCGAAAAATTTTACAACTGAAATTGAAAAATTTCATTCTTTTGATAAAATGTCGTTAAATTTCGATTAATAACAAAAAAAGTAAAACTGTCAGCAGCAATGAAATACCACCAAATGAAAGCTCTATTAGTGAGTAGAAAAGGAGGTAAAATTAATTTGGGTGGTAAGTTGTATGACCGAGCAATAAACCGTGAAAGTAGTGTAGTGCAGAATTGTAAAAAGTGGTCTGGTCATTAAGGGTGTTTAAGCTAGGGGGGCTGAGGTGGTTAAGAACTCAATAAATAACCAAATAACCATAACATATTTTATTTTACAGTCACAAAATCAAACTCAAACAATAACAATAAAAACATTAAACCCTGGAACACAACAGGCCCAGCCCTCAGCGAATCAGGGCCATCACAGGGGCAGAAAACAACCTCTGCCCAGTGAAGAAGGTAAAATTGTACATGGGGCAAATGCTGATATGGCCATGTGGATCCCACCTTAATGTCCGGGATCCGGCCATACCATGCCTAGGCCACGTGTTCTCAATTTTCTCCCAACCTCCCCCATTTTGCCTGAGCTACTCGTGAAGGTGCGCTGTGTGTGTGCCCATTTCCAAAAGTCATCTAAAGCTGCGGTCGGTTTGGCAATGCTGCTGCAGTGCTTGCATTTGCCAGCTAACAGACTATTGTGCGACGTGAGCACGAACTGGAACTGTACGTTATACATGTGGCCCAGGCTTTGTGAGCAGCAGAGGGTAGTAGTGGAATACCAGCTGCAACATCCTCTTGGATGTCTGACCTCTGTGAGGTTTTACGCAACTTTGAGGGATAAACACCGATGGTGAGTGGCGATGCCACCATTATCAGCTGAACCATACCACTTCAGTGTCTAGTGAAACGCTGGCTGCTAACGATGAAGGTGGACTCCTCATATGTGGAAGGGGTGGAAATAGGGGGAAGACATTACACAGGGTGAAAGCCAGAACACCATCAGTTTGGCTTCTCAGTGTGAATTAGATGAGGAGGAGGAGGAGAAGCAAGAGACAGTTGCCTACGCTACAGAGGGTAGTAGCAATAGCAGGTTTATTCCATCTGTTCTGCATAGATGGGCAGGAGAGGAGGAATAGGATAAGGAGAATGAGAGTCTTGCCTGTTGGGAATCTGGCACACATGGCTGACTTCATGTTAGGCTGCCTTTCCCGCGATCCGTGCGTTACACGCATGTTAGACAACACGGATTACAGGTTGTTAACCCTTCTCAACCCCCCCTACAAAGGGAACTTCTCATCTCTCATTCCTGTGGTGGAGAGCACGAGCAAAATGATGCAATAACAGAATGTCCTTGTTTAAAAATTGCTATTAATTTATAGGGTCAGCAAAACCCTTGCACAGGTGCCAGGGGCGACACTCAGAGCCATCTCTGTGGACACCCTTAGGCCCCTTTCACACGGGCGAGTATTCCGAGCGGATGCAATGCGTGAGTTGAATGCATTGCACCCGCACTGAATACCGACCCATTCATTTCTATGGGGCCGTTCACATGAGCGGTGATTTTCACGCATCACTTGTGCGTTGCGTAAAAATCGTAGCATGCTCTATATTCTGCGTTTTTCACGCAACGCAGGCCCCATAGAAGTGAATGGGGTTGCGTGAAAATCGCAAGCATCCGCAAGCAAGTGCGGATGCGGTGCGATTTTCAAGCAAAGTTGCTAGGAGACGATCGGGATGGAGACCCGATCATTATTATTTCCCCTTATAACATGGTTATAAGGGAAAATAATAGCATTCTGAATACAGAATGCATAGTAAGATAGCGCTGGAGGGGTTAAAAAAATAAATAAATAATTTAACTCACCTTAATCCACTTGACCGCGGAGCCCGGCATCTCCTTCTGTCTCCTTTCTTTAGGACCTGGGTAAAGGACCTGTGGTGACGTCACTCCGGTCATCACATGATCCATCACATGATCTTTTACCATGGTGATGAATCATGTGATGGATCATGTGATGACCGGAGTGACGTCACCACAGGTCCTTTACCCAGGTCCTAAAGAAAGGAGACAGAAGGAGATGCCGGGCTCCGCGGTCAAGTGGACTTTTGCACAAGTTAGCGGAAATTGATTTTATTATTTTTTTCTCACAAAGTCTCCCTGTCCGCTAACTTGTGACAAAAAATAAAATTTTACATGAATTCGCCATGCCCCTAGTACTTTTAGGATTTTACAAAAACAGATTTTAGAAAAACAGACTTTTCAAAAATGAAATTAGTCATAAATGAGTCCTTATCAGACTGGAACGGATTACATGGAGTCCAGGAGAAATGGGACTACTTAAAAGGTGCATTATTGAAGGCAACAGAAAATTGCATTAGACTCGTCAGTAAAAGCAAAAAAAGGAGGAGACCAATGTGGTACTCAGCAGAAGTGGCCCAAATCATTAAAAATAAAAAGCTAGCATTTTGTAATTATAAAAAAACCCAGAGCAATGAAGATAAGGAAATCTACAAGATTAAGCAGAGAGAGGCCAAGCAAGTTATAAGAACTTCTAAAGCGCAGGCAGAAGAAAAACTAGCTCAGTCTATGAAAAAAGGGGATAAGACATTCTTCAGATATATAAATGAAAAAAGGAAATTAAAACAAGGAATAACTAAATTAAAAACAAAGGACGGAAGGTATGTAGAAGAGAATAAAGGGCTAGCCGACTGCCTTAATGAATACTTCTGTTCAGTTTTTACAAAAGAAAAAGGAGAAGGACCTCCACTAGAAAGAATGACTATTAAATCGTTTGATGCATGTATCTTTACAGAGGAAGATGTTCTAAGTTTGCTGTCTAAGGTGAAGACAGATAAGTCACAGGGGCCTGATGAGATACACCCAAAATTATTAAAAGAGCTTAGTGGTGAGCTGGCAAAACCGTTAACAGATTTATTTAACCAATCATTAGTAACAGGAGTCGTCCCGGAAGATTGGAAATTGGCAAATGTCGTGCCCATTCACAAGAAAGGTAGTAGGGAGGAATCGAGCAACTATAGACCAGTGAGTCTGACATCAATAGCAGGCAAATTAATGGAAACCCTATTAAAGGATAGGATTGTGGAACATCTAAAATCCCATGGATTGCAAGATGAAAAACAACATGGGTTTACTTCAGGGAGATCATGTCAAACAAATCTTATAGATTTTTTTGACTGGGTGAATAAAATAATAGACGGTGGAGGTGCAGTAGACATCGCATATCTAGATTTTAGTAAGGCTTTTGACACTGTCCCACATAGAAGACTTATCAATAAACTGCAGTCATTGAGCATGGACTCCCATATTGTTGAGTGGATTAGGCAGTGGCTGAGTGACAGACAACAGAGGGTTGTAGTCAATGGAGAACAAAACAAGGTAATGTTACCAGTGGGGTTCCACAGGGATCTGTACTGGGACCGATTTTGTTTAATATCTTCATAAGTGATATTGCAAAAGGCCTCGCTGGTAAGGTTTGTCTTTTTGCTGATGACACAAAGATATGTAACAGGGTTGATGTTCCTGGAGGGAAACGCCAAATGGAAAAGGATTTAGGAAAACTAGAAGAATGGTCAGAACTCTGGAAACTGAAATTTAATGTGGATAAGTGCAAGATAATGCACCTGGGGCGTAAAAACCCAAGGGCAGAATATAGAATATTTGACACAGTCCTGACCTCAGTATCTGAGGAAAGGGATTTAGGAGTAATTATTTCAGAAGATTTAAAGGTGGGAAGACAATGTAATAGAGCAGCACGAAATGCCAGCAGAATGCTTGGATGTATAGGGAGAGGTATAAGCAGTAGAAAGAGTGAAGTGCTTATGCCGCTGTACAGAACACTGGTGAGACCTCACTTGGAGTATTGTGCGCAGTACTGGAGGCCATATCTCCAGAAGGATATAGATACTCTAGAGAGAGTTCAGAGAAGAGCTACTAAACTAGTACATGGATTGCAGGATAAAACTTACCAGGAAAGGTTAAAGGACCTTAATATGTATAGCTTGGAAGAAAGAAGAGACAGAGGGGATATGATAGAAACTTTTAAATACATAAAGGGAATCAACTCGGTAAAGGAAGAGAGCATATTTAAAAGAAGAAAAACTACCACAAGAGGACACAGTTTTAAATTAGAGGGGCAAAGGTTTAAAAGTAATATAAGGAAGTATTACTTTACTGAGAGAGTAGTGGATGCATGGAATAGCCTTCCTGCAGAAGTGGTAGCTGCAAATACAGTGAAGGGGTTTAAGCATGCATGGGATAGGCATAAGGCCATCCTTCATATAAGATAGGGCCGGGGGCTATCCATAGTATTCAGTATATTGGGCAGACTAGATGGGCCAAATGGTTCTTATCTGCCGACACATTCTATGTTTCTATGTTTCTATGTTACAGGGCATTTTTTACACATTTGGATTCCAGACTTCTTCTCATGCATTAGGGCCCCTAAAATGCCAGGGCAGTATAACTACCCCACAAGTGACCCCATTTTGGAAAGAAGACACCCCAAGGTATTTCGTGATGGGCATAGTGAGTTCATGGAAGTTTTTATTTTTTTGTCACAAGTTAGTGGAATATGAGACTTTGTAAGGAAAAAAAAAAAATCATCATTTTCCGCTAACTTGTCACAAAAAATAAAAAGTGCTATGAACTCACTATGCCCATCAGTGAATACCTTAGGGTGTCTACTTTCATAAATGGGGTCATTTGTGTGTGTTTGTACTGTCTGGGCATTGTAGAACCTCAGGAAACATGACAGGTGCTCAGAAAGTCAGAGTTCTTTCAAAATGCGGAAATTCACATTTTTGTACCATAGTTTGTAAACGCTATAACTTTTACCCAAATTTTTTTTTTTTTTTTACCAAAACATTCTTTTTTTATCAAAGACATGTAGAACAATAAATTTTGAGAAAAAATTTATATAGAAATTTTGTTTTTTTCGAAAAATTTTACAACTGAAAGTGAAAAATTTCATTCTTTTGATAAAATGTCGTTAAATTTCGATTAATAACAAAAAAAAGTAAAAATGTCAGCAGCAATGAAATACCACCAAATGAAAGCTCTATTAGTGAGTAGAAAAGGAGGTAAAATTAATTTGGGTGGTAAGTTGTATGACCGAGCAATAAACCGTGAAAGTAGTGTAGTGCAGAATTGTAAAAAGTGGTCTGGTCATTAAGGGTTTTTAAGCTAGGGGGGCTGAGGTGGTTAAGAACTCATAAATAACCAAATAACCATAACATATTTTATTTTACAGTCACAAAATCAAACTCAAACAATAACAATAAAAACATTAAACCCTGGAACACAACAGGCCCAGCCCTCAGCGAATCAGGGCCATCACAGGGGCAGAAAACAACCTCTGCCCAGTGAAGAAGGTAAAATTGTACATGGGGCAAATGCTGATATGGCCATGTGGATCCCACCTTAATGTCCGGGATCCGGCCATACCATGCCTAGGCCACGTGTTCTCAATTTTCTCCCAACCTCCCCCATTTTGCCTGAGCTACTCGTGAAGGTGCGCTGTGTGTGTGCCCATTTCCAAAAGTCATCTAAAGCTGCGGTCGGTTTGGCAATGCTGCTGCAGTGCTTGCATTTGCCAGCTAACAGACTATTGTGCGACATGAGCACGAACTGGAACTGTACGTTATACATGTGGCCCAGGCTTTGTGAGCAGCAGAGGGTAGTAGTGGAATACCAGCTGCAACATCCTCTTGGATGTCTGACCTCTGTGAGGTTTTACGCAACTTTGAGGGATAAACACCGATGGTGAGTGGCGATGCCACCATTATCAGCTGAACCATACCACTTCAGTGTCTAGTGAAACGCTGGCTGCTAACGATGAAGGTGGACTCCTCATATGTGGAAGGGGTGGAAATAGGGGGAAGACATTACACAGGGTGAAAGCCAGAACACCATCAGTTCGGCTTCTCAGTGTGAATTAGATGAGGAGGAGGAGGAGAAGCAAGAGACAGTTGCCTACGCTACAGAGGGTAGTAGCAATAGCAGGTTTATTCCATCTGTTCTGCATAGATGGGCAGGAGAGGAGGAATAGGATAAGGAGAATGAGAGTCTTGCCTGTTGGGAATCTGGCACACATGGCTGACTTCATGTTAGGCTGCCTTTCCCGCGATCCGTGCGTTACACGCATGTTAGACAACACGGATTACAGGTTGTTAACCCTTCTCAACCCCCCCTACAAAGGGAACTTCTCATCTCTCATTCCTGTGGTGAAGAGCACGAGCAAAATGATGCAATAACAGAATGTCCTTGTTTAAAAATTGCTATTAATTTATAGGGTCAGCAAAACCCTTGCACAGGTGCCAGGGGCGACACTCAGAGCCATCTCTGTGGACACCCTTAGGCCCCTTTCACACGGGCGAGTATTCCGCACGGATGCGATGCGTGAGTTGAATGCATTGCACCCGCACTGAATACCGACCCATTCATTTCTATGGGGCCGTTCACATGAGCGGTGGTTTCACGCATCACTTGTGCGTTGCGTAAAAATCGCAGCATGCTCTATATTCTGCGTTTTTCACGCAACGCAGGCCCCATAGAAGTGAATGGGGTTGCGTGAAAATCGCAAGCATCCGCAAGCAAGTGCGGATGCGGTGCGATTTTCACGCAAAGTTGCTAGGAGACGATCGGGATGGAGACCCGATCATTATTATTTCCCCTTATAACATGGTTATAAGGGAAAATAATAGCATTCTGAATACAGAATGCATAGTAAGATAGCGCTGGAGGGGTTAAAAAAATAAATAAATAATTTAACTCACCTTAATCCACTTGACCGCGGAGCCCGGCATCTCCTTCTGTCTCCTTTCTTTAGGACCTGGGTAAAGGACCTGTGGTGACGTCACTCCGGTCATCACATGATCAATCACATGATCTTTTACCATGGTGATGAATCATGTGATGGATCATGTGATGACCGGAGTGACGTCACCACAGGTCCTTTACCCAGGTCCTAAAGAAAGGAGACAGAAGGAGATGCCGGGCTCCGCGGTCAAGTGGACTTTTGCACAAGTTAGCGGAAATTGATTTTATTATTTTTTTCTCACAAAGTCTCCCTGTCCGCTAACTTGTGACAAAAAATAAAATTTTACATGAATTCGCCATGCCCCTAGTACTTTTAGGATTTTACAAAAACAGATTTTAGAAAAACAGACTTTTCAAAAATGAAATTAGTCATAAATGAGTCCTTATCAGACTGGAACGGATTACATGGAGTCCAGGAGAAATGGGACTACTTAAAAGGTGCATTATTGAAGGCAACAGAAAATTGCATTAGACTCGTCAGTAAAAGCAAAAAAAGGAGGAGACCAATGTGGTACTCAGCAGAAGTGGCCCAAATCATTAAAAATAAAAAGCTAGCATTTTGTAATTATAAAAAAACCCAGAGCAATGAAGATAAGGAAATCTACAAGATTAGGCAGAGAGAGGCCAAGCAAGTTATAAGAACTTCTAAAGCGCAGGCAGAAGAAAAACTAGCTCAGTCTATGAAAAAAGGGGATAAGACATTCTTCAGATATATAAATGAAAAAAGGAAATTAAAACAATGAATAACTAAATTAAAAACAAAGGACGGAAGGTATGTAGAAGAGAATAAAGGGCTAGCCGACTGCCTTAATGAATACTTCTGTTCAGTTTTTACAAAAGAAAAAGGAGAAGGACCTCCACTAGAAAGAATGACTATTAAATCGTTTGATGCATGTATCTTTACAGAGGAAGATGTTCTAAGTTTGCTGTCTAAGGTGAAGACAGATAAGTCACAGGGGCCTGATGAGATACACCCAAAATTATTAAAAGAGCTTAGTGGTGAGCTGGCAAAACCGTTAACAGATTTATTTAACCAATCATTAGTAACAGGAGTCGTCCCGGAAGATTGGAAATTGGCAAATGTCGTGCCCATTCACAAGAAAGGTAGTAGGGAGGAATCGAGCAACTATAGACCAGTGAGTCTGACATCAATAGTAGGCAAATTAATGGAAACCCTATTAAAGGATAGGATTGTGGAACATCTAAAATCCCATGGATTGCAAGATGAAAAACAACATGGGTTTACTTCAGGGAGATCATGTCAAACAAATCTTATAGATTTTTTTGACTGGGTGAATAAAATAATAGACGGTGGAGGTGCAGTAGACATCGCATATCTAGATTTTAGTAAGGCTTTTGACACTGTCCCACATAGAAGACTTATCAATAAACTGCAGTCATTGAGCATGGACTCCCATATTGTTGAGTGGATTAGGCAGTGGCTGAGTGACAGACAACAGAGGGTTGTAGTCAATGGAGAACATTCAAAACAAGGTAATGTTACCAGTGGGGTTCCACAGGGATCTGTACTGGGACCGATTTTGTTTAATATCTTCATAAGTGATATTGCAAAAGGCCTCGCTGGTAAGGGTTGTCTTTTTGCTGATGACACAAAGATATGTAACAGGGTTGATGTTCCTGGAGGGAAACGCCAAATGGAAAAGGATTTAGGAAAACTAGAAGAATGGTCAGAACTCTGGAAACTGAAATTTAATGTGGATAAGTGCAAGATGATGCACCTGGGGCGTAAAAACCCAAGGGCAGAATATAGAATATTTGACACAGTCCTGACCTCAGTATCTGAGGAAAGGGATTTCGGAGTAATTATTTCAGAAGACTTAAAGGTGGGAAGACAATGTAATAGAGCAGCACGAAATGCCAGCAGAATGCTTGTATGTATAGGGAGAGGTATAAGCAGTAGAAAGAGTGAAGTGCTTATGCCGCTGTACAGAACACTGGTGAGACCTCACTTGGAGTATTGTGCGCAGTACTGGAGGCCATATCTCCAGAAGGATATAGATACTCTAGAGAGAGTTCAGAGAAGAGCTACTAAACTAGTACATGGATTGCAGGATAAAACTTACCAGGAAAGGTTAAAGGACCTTAATATGTATAGCTTGGAAGAAAGAAGAGACAGAGGGGATATGATAGAAACTTTTAAATACATAAAGGGAATCAACTCGGTAAAGGAAGAGAGCATATTTAAAAGAAGAAAAACTACCACAAGAGGACACAGTTTTAAATTAGAGGGGCAAAGGTTTAAAAGTAATATAAGGAAGTATTACTTTACTGAGAGAGTAGTGGATGCATGGAATAGCCTTCCTGCAGAAGTGGTAGCTGCAAATACAGTGAAGGGGTTTAAGCATGCATGGGATAGGCATAAGGCCATCCTTCATATAAGATAGGGCCGGGGGCTATCCATAGTATTCAGTATATTGGGCAGACTAGATGGGCCAAATGGTTCTTATCTGCCGACACATTCTATGTTTCTATGTTTCTATGTTACAGGGCATTTTTTACACATTTGGATTCCAGACTTCTTCTCATGCATTAGGGCCCCTAAAATGCCAGGGCAGTATAACTACCCCACAAGTGACCCCATTTTGGAAAGAAGACACCCCAAGGTATTTCGTGATGGGCATAGTGAGTTCATGGAAGTTTTTATTTTTTTGTCACAAGTTAGTGGAATATGAGACTTTGTAAGGAAAAAAAAAAAATCATCATTTTCCGCTAACTTGTCACAAAAAATAAAAAGTGCTATGAACTCACTATGCCCATCAGTGAATACCTTAGGGTGTCTACTTTCATAAATGGGGTCATTTGTGTGTGTTTGTACTGTCTGGGCATTGTAGAACCTCAGGAAACATGACAGGTGCTCAGAAAGTCAGAGTTCTTTCAAAATGCGGAAATTCACATTTTTGTACCATAGTTTGTAAACGCTATAACTTTTACCCAAACCATTATTTATTTTTTACCCAAACATTTTTTTTTATCAAAGACATGTAGAACAATAAATTTTGAGAAAAAATTTATATAGAAATTTTGTTTTTTTTCGAAAAATTTTACAACTGAAAGTGAAAAATTTCATTCTTTTGATAAAATGTCGTTAAATTTCGATTAATAACAAAAAAAAGTAAAAATGTCAGCAGCAATGAAATACCACCAAATGAAAGCTCTATTAGTGAGTAGAAAAGGAGGTAAAATTAATTTGGGTGGTAAGTTGTATGACCGAGCAATAAACCGTGAAAGTAGTGTAGTGCAGAATTGTAAAAAGTGGTCTTGTCATTAAGGGTGTTTAAGCTAGGGGGGCTGAGGTGGTTAAGAACTCATAAATAACCAAATAACCATAACATATTTTATTTTACAGTCACAAAATCAAACTCAAACAATAACAATAAAAACATTAAACCCTGGAACACAACAGGCCCAGCCCTCAGCGAATCAGGGCCATCACAGGGGCAGAAAACAACCTCTGCCCAGTGAAGAAGGTAAAATTGTACATGGGGCAAATGCTGATATGGCCATGTGGATCCCACCTTAATGTCCGGGATCCGGCCATGCCATGCCTAGGCCACGTGTTCTCAATTTTCTCCCAACCTCCCCCATTTTGCCTGAGCTACTCGTGAAGGTGCGCTGTGTGTGTGCCCATTTCCAAAAGTCATCTAAAGCTGCGGTCGGTTTGGCAATGCTGCTGCAGTGCTTGCATTTGCCAGCTAACAGACTATTGTGCGACGTGAGCACGAACTGGAACTGTACGTTATACATGTGGCCCAGGCTTTGTGAGCAGCAGAGGGTAGTAGTGGAATACCAGCTGCAACATCCTCTTGGATGTCTGACCTCTGTGAGGTTTTACGCAACTTTGAGGGATAAACACCGATGGTGAGTGGCGATGCCACCATTATCAGCTGAACCATACCACTTCAGTGTCTAGTGAAACGCTGGCTGCTAACGATGAAGGTGGACTCCTCATATGTGGAAGGGGTGGAAATAGGGGGAAGACATTACACAGGGTGAAAGCCAGAACACCATTAGTTCGGCTTCTCAGTGTGAATTAGATGAGGAGGAGGAGGAGGAGAAGCAAGAGACAGTTGCCTACGCTACAGAGGGTAGTAGCAATAGCAGGTTTATTCCATCTGTTCTGCATAGATGGGCAGGAGAGGAGGAATAGGATAAGGAGAATGAGAGTCTTGCCTGTTGGGAATCTGGCACACATGGCTGACTTCATGTTAGGCTGCCTTTCCCGCGATCCGTGCGTTACACGCATGTTAGACAACACGGATTACAGGTTGTTAACCCTTCTCAACCCCCCCTACAAAGGGAACTTCTCATCTCTCATTCCTGTGGTGAGAGCACGAGCAAAATGATGCAATAACAGAATGTCCTTGTTTAAAAATTGCTATTAATTTATAGGGTCAGCAAAACCCTTGCACAGGTGCCAGGGGCGACACTCAGAGCCATCTCTGTGGACACCCTTAGGCCCCTTTCACACGGGCGAGTATTCCGCACGGATGCGATGCGTGAGTTGAATGCATTGCACCCGCACTGAATACCGACCCATTCATTTCTATGGGGCCGTTCACATGAGCGGTGATTTCACGCATCACTTGTGCGTTGCGTAAAAATCGCAGCATGCTCTATATTCTGCGTTTTTCACGCAACGCAGGCCCCATAGAAGTGAATGGGGTTGCGTGAAAATCGCAAGCATCCGCAAGCAAGTGCGGATGCGGTGCGATTTTCACGCAAAGTTGCTAGGAGACGATCGGGATGGAGACCCGATCATTATTATTTCCCCTTATAACATGGTTATAAGGGAAAATAATAGCATTCTGAATACAGAATGCATAGTAAGATAGCGCTGGAGGGGTTAAAAAAATAAATAAATAATTTAACTCACCTTAATCCACTTGACCGCGGAGCCCGGCATCTCCTTCTGTCTCCTTTCTTTAGGACCTGGGTAAAGGACCTGTGGTGACGTCACTCCGGTCATCACATGATCAATCACATGATCTTTTACCATGGTGATGAATCATGTGATGGATCATGTGATGACCGGAGTGACGTCACCACAGGTCCTTTACCCAGGTCCTAAAGAAAGGAGACAGAAGGAGATGCCGGGCTCCGCGGTCAAGTGGACTTTTGCACAAGTTAGCGGAAATTGATTTTATTATTTTTTTCTCACAAAGTCTCCCTGTCCGCTAACTTGTGACAAAAATAAAATTTTACATGAATTCGCCATGCCCCTAGTACTTTTAGGATTTTACAAAAACAGATTTTAGAAAAACAGACTTTTCAAAAATGAAATTAGTCATAAATGAGTCCTTATCAGACTGGAACGGATTACATGGAGTCCAGGAGAAATGGGACTACTTAAAAGGTGCATTATTGAAGGCAACAGAAAATTGCATTAGACTCGTCAGTAAAAGCAAAAAAAGGAGGAGACCAATGTGGTACTCAGCAGAAGTGGCCCAAATCATTAAAAATAAAAAGCTAGCATTTTGTAATTATAAAAAAACCCAGAGCAATGAAGATAAGGAAATCTACAAGATTAGGCAGAGAGAGGCCAAGCAAGTTATAAGAACTTCTAAAGCGCAGGCAGAAGAAAAACTAGCTCAGTCTATGAAAAAAGGGGATAAGACATTCTTCAGATATATAAATGAAAAAAGGAAATTAAAACAATGAATAACTAAATTAAAAACAAAGGACGGAAGGTATGTAGAAGAGAATAAAGGGCTAGCCGACTGCCTTAATGAATACTTCTGTTCAGTTTTTACAAAAGAAAAAGGAGAAGGACCTCCACTAGAAAGAATGACTATTAAATCGTTTGATGCATGTATCTTTACAGAGGAAGATGTTCTAAGTTTGCTGTCTAAGGTGAAGACAGATAAGTCACAGGGGCCTGATGAGATACACCCAAAATTATTAAAAGAGCTTAGTGGTGAGCTGGCAAAACCGTTAACAGATTTATTTAACCAATCATTAGTAACAGGAGTCGTCCCGGAAGATTGGAAATTGGCAAATGTCGTGCCCATTCACAAGAAAGGTAGTAGGGAGGAATCGAGCAACTATAGACCAGTGAGTCTGACATCAATAGTAGGCAAATTAATGGAAACCCTATTAAAGGATAGGATTGTGGAACATCTAAAATCCCATGGATTGCAAGATGAAAAACAACATGGGTTTACTTCAGGGAGATCATGTCAAACAAATCTTATAGATTTTTTTGACTGGGTGAATAAAATAATAGACGGTGGAGGTGCAGTAGACATCGCATATCTAGATTTTAGTAAGGCTTTTGACACTGTCCCACATAGAAGACTTATCAATAAACTGCAGTCATTGAGCATGGACTCCCATATTGTTGAGTGGATTAGGCAGTGGCTGAGTGACAGACAACAGAGGGTTGTAGTCAATGGAGAACATTCAAAACAAGGTAATGTTACCAGTGGGGTTCCACAGGGATCTGTACTGGGACCGATTTTGTTTAATATCTTCATAAGTGATATTGCAAAAGGCCTCGCTGGTAAGGGTTGTCTTTTTGCTGATGACACAAAGATATGTAACAGGGTTGATGTTCCTGGAGGGAAACGCCAAATGGAAAAGGATTTAGGAAAACTAGAAGAATGGTCAGAACTCTGGAAACTGAAATTTAATGTGGATAAGTGCAAGATGATGCACCTGGGGCGTAAAAACCCAAGGGCAGAATATAGAATATTTGACACAGTCCTGACCTCAGTATCTGAGGAAAGGGATTTCGGAGTAATTATTTCAGAAGACTTAAAGGTGGGAAGACAATGTAATAGAGCAGCACGAAATGCCAGCAGAATGCTTGTATGTATAGGGAGAGGTATAAGCAGTAGAAAGAGTGAAGTGCTTATGCCGCTGTACAGAACACTGGTGAGACCTCACTTGGAGTATTGTGCGCAGTACTGGAGGCCATATCTCCAGAAGGATATAGATACTCTAGAGAGAGTTCAGAGAAGAGCTACTAAACTAGTACATGGATTGCAGGATAAAACTTACCAGGAAAGGTTAAAGGACCTTAATATGTATAGCTTGGAAGAAAGAAGAGACAGAGGGGATATGATAGAAACTTTTAAATACATAAAGGGAATCAACTCGGTAAAGGAAGAGAGCATATTTAAAAGAAGAAAAACTACCACAAGAGGACACAGTTTTAAATTAGAGGGGCAAAGGTTTAAAAGTAATATAAGGAAGTATTACTTTACTGAGAGAGTAGTGGATGCATGGAATAGCCTTCCTGCAGAAGTGGTAGCTGCAAATACAGTGAAGGGGTTTAAGCATGCATGGGATAGGCATAAGGCCATCCTTCATATAAGATAGGGCCGGGGGCTATCCATAGTATTCAGTATATTGGGCAGACTAGATGGGCCAAATGGTTCTTATCTGCCGACACATTCTATGTTTCTATGTTTCTATGTTACAGGGCATTTTTTACACATTTGGATTCCAGACTTCTTCTCATGCATTAGGGCCCCTAAAATGCCAGGGCAGTATAACTACCCCACAAGTGACCCCATTTTGGAAAGAAGACACCCCAAGGTATTTCGTGATGGGCATAGTGAGTTCATGGAAGTTTTTATTTTTTTGTCACAAGTTAGTGGAATATGAGACTTTGTAAGGAAAAAAAAAAAATCATCATTTTCCGCTAACTTGTCACAAAAAATAAAAAGTGCTATGAACTCACTATGCCCATCAGTGAATACCTTAGGGTGTCTACTTTCATAAATGGGGTCATTTGTGTGTGTTTGTACTGTCTGGGCATTGTAGAACCTCAGGAAACATGACAGGTGCTCAGAAAGTCAGAGTTCTTTCAAAATGCGGAAATTCACATTTTTGTACCATAGTTTGTAAACGCTATAACTTTTACCCAAACCATTATTTATTTTTTACCCAAACATTTTTTTTTTATCAAAGACATGTAGAACAATAAATTTTGAGAAAAAATTTATATAGAAATTTTGTTTTTTTTCGAAAAATTTTACAACTGAAAGTGAAAAATTTCATTCTTTTGATAAAATGTCGTTAAATTTCGATTAATAACAAAAAAAAGTAAAA
This sequence comes from Bufo bufo, assembly GCF_905171765.1. Taxonomy (NCBI): domain Eukaryota; kingdom Metazoa; phylum Chordata; class Amphibia; order Anura; family Bufonidae; genus Bufo; species Bufo bufo. Next base: position 576,082,652 of record NC_053390.1, read on the forward strand.
ATGTCAGCAGCAATGAAATACCACCAAATGAAAGCTCTATTAGTGAGTAGAAAAGGAGGTAAAATTAATTTGGGTGGTAAGTTGTATGACCGAGCAATAAACCGTGAAAGTAGTGTAGTGCAGAATTGTAAAAAGTGGTCTTGTCATTAAGGGTGTTTAAGCTAGGGGGGCTGAGGTGGTTAAGAACTCATAAATAACCAAATAACCATAACATATTTTATTTTACAGTCACAAAATCAAACTCAAACAATAACAATAAAAACATTAAACCCTGGAACACAACAGGCCCAGCCCTCAGCGAATCAGGGCCATCACAGGGGCAGAAAACAACCTCTGCCCAGTGAAGAAGGTAAAATTGTACATGGGGCAAATGCTGATATGGCCATGTGGATCCCACCTTAATGTCCGGGATCCGGCCATGCCATGCCTAGGCCACGTGTTCTCAATTTTCTCCCAACCTACCCCATTTTGCCTGAGCTACTCGTGAAGGTGCGCTGTGTGTGTGCCCATTTCCAAAAGTCATCTAAAGCTGCGGTCGGTTTGGCAATGCTGCTGCAGTGCTTGCATTTGCCAGCTAACAGACTATTGTGCGACGTGAGCACGAACTGGAACTGTACGTTATACATGTGGCCCAGGCTTTGTGAGCAGCAGAGGGTAGTAGTGGAATACCAGCTGCAACATCCTCTTGGATGTCTGACCTCTGTGAGGTTTTACGCAACTTTGAGGGATAAACACCGATGGTGAGTGGCGATGCCACCATTATCAGCTGAACCATACCACTTCAGTGTCTAGTGAAACGCTGGCTGCTAACGATGAAGGTGGACTCCTCATATGTGGAAGGGGTGGAAATAGGGGGAAGACATTACACAGGGTGAAAGCCAGAACACCATTAGTTCGGCTTCTCAGTGTGAATTAGATGAGGAGGAGGAGGAGGAGAAGCAAGAGACAGTTGCCTACGCTACAGAGGGTAGTAGCAATAGCAGGTTTATTCCATCTGTTCTGCATAGATGGGCAGGAGAGGAGGAATAGGATAAGGAGAATGAGAGTCTTGCCTGTTGGGAATCTGGCACACATGGCTGACTTCATGTTAGGCTGCCTTTCCCGCGATCCGTGCGTTACACGCATGTTAGACAACACGGATTACAGGTTGTTAACCCTTCTCAACCCCCCCTACAAAGGGAACTTCTCATCTCTCATTCCTGTGGTGGAGAGCACGAGCAAAATGATGCAATAACAGAATGTCCTTGTTTAAAAATTGCTATTAATTTATAGGGTCAGCAAAACCCTTGCACAGGTGCCAGGGGCGACACTCAGAGCCATCTCTGTGGACACCCTTAGGCTCCTTTCACACGGGCGAGTATTCCGCGCGGATGCGATGCGTGAGTTGAATGCATTGCACCCGCACTGAATACCGACCCATTCATTTCTATGGGGCCGTTCACATGAGCGGTGATTTTCACGCATCACTTGTGCGTTGCGTAAAAATCGCAGCATGCTCTATATTCTGCGTTTTTCACGCAACGCAGGCCCCATAGAAGTGAATGGGGTTGCGTGAAAATCGCAAGCATCCGCAAGCAAGTGCGGATGCGGTGCGATTTTCACGCAAAGTTGCTAGGAGACGATCGGGATGGAGACCCGATCATTATTATTTCCCCTTATAACATGGTTATAAGGGAAAATAGCATTCTGAATACAGAATGCATAGTAAGATAGCGCTGGAGGGGTTAAAAAAATAAATAAATAATTTAACTCACCTTAATCCACTTGACCGCGGAGCCCGGCATCTCCTTCTGTCTCCTTTCTTTAGGACCTGGGTAAAGGACCTGTGGTGACGTCACTCCGGTCATCACATGATCCATCACATGATCTTTTACCATGGTGATGAATCATGTGATGGATCATGTGATGACCGGAGTGACGTCACCACAGGTCCTTTACCCAGGTCCTAAAGAAAGGAGACAGAAGGAGATGCCGGGCTCCGCGGTCAAGTGGACTTTTGCACAAGTTAGCGGAAATTGATTTTATTATTTTTTTCTCACAAAGTCTCCCTGTCCGCTAACTTGTGACAAAAAAAATTTTTTTACATGAATTCGCCATGCCCCTAGTACTTTTAGGATTTTACAAAAACAGATTTTAGAAAAACAGACTTTTCAAAAATGAAATTAGTCATAAATGAGTCCTTATCAGACTGGAACGGATTACATGGAGTCCAGGAGAAATGGGACTACTTAAAAGGTGCATTATTGAAGGCAACAGAAAATTGCATTAGACTCGTCAGTAAAAGCAAAAAAAGGAGGAGACCAATGTGGTACTCAGCAGAAGTGGCCCAAATCATTAAAAATAAAAAGCTAGCATTTTGTAATTATAAAAAAACCCAGAGCAATGAAGATAAGGAAATCTACAAGATTAGGCAGAGAGAGGCCAAGCAAGTTATAAGAACTTCTAAAGCGCAGGCAGAAGAAAAACTAGCTCAGTCTATGAAAAAAGGGGATAAGACATTCTTCAGATATATAAATGAAAAAAGGAAATTAAAACAAGGAATAACTAAATTAAAAACAAAGGACGGAAGGTATGTAGAAGAGAATAAAGGGCTAGCCGACTGCCTTAATGAATACTTCTGTTCAGTTTTTACAAAAGAAAAAGGAGAAGGACCTCCACTAGAAAGAATGACTATTAAATCGTTTGATGCATGTATCTTTACAGAGGAAGATGTTCTAAGTTTGCTGTCTAAGGTGAAGACAGATAAGTCACAGGGGCCTGATGAGATACACCCAAAATTATTAAAAGAGCTTAGTGGTGAGCTGGCAAAACCGTTAACAGATTTATTTAACCAATCATTAGTAACAGGAGTCGTCCCGGAAGATTGGAAATTGGCAAATGTCGTGCCCATTCACAAGAAAGGTAGTAGGGAGGAATCGAGCAACTATAGACCAGTGAGTCTGACATCAATAGTAGGCAAATTAATGGAAACCCTATTAAAGGATAGGATTGTGGAACATCTAAAATCCCATGGATTGCAAGATGAAAAACAACATGGGTTTACTTCAGGGAGATCATGTCAAACAAATCTTATAGATTTTTTTGACTGGGTGAATAAAATAATAGACGGTGGAGGTGCAGTAGACATCGCATATCTAGATTTTAGTAAGGCTTTTGAAACTGTCCCACATAGAAGACTTATCAATAAACTGCAGTCATTGAGCATGGACTCCCATATTGTTGAGTGGATTAGGCAGTGGCTGAGTGACAGACAACAGAGGGTTGTAGTCAATGGAGAACATTCAAAACAAGGTAATGTTACCAGTGGGGTTCCACAGGGATCTGTACTGGGACCGATTTTGTTTAATATCTTCATAAGTGATATTGCAAAAGGCCTCGCTGGTAAGGGTTGTCTTTTTGCTGATGACACAAAGATATGTAACAGGGTTGATGTTCCTGGAGGGAAACGCCAAATGGAAAAGGATTTAGGAAAACTAGAAGAATGGTCAGAACTCTGGAAACTGAAATTTAATGTGGATAAGTGCAAGATAATGCACCTGGGGCGTAAAAACCCAAGGGCAGAATATAGAATATTTGACACAGTCCTGACCTCAGTATCTGAGGAAAGGGATTTAGGAGTAATTATTTCAGAAGACTTAAAGGTGGGAAGACAATGTAATAGAGCAGCACGAAATGCCAGCAGAATGCTTGGATGTATAGGGAGAGGTATAAGCAGTAGAAAGAGTGAAGTGCTTATGCCGCTGTACAGAACACTGGTGAGACCTCACTTGGAGTATTGTGCGCAGTACTGGAGGCCATATCTCCAGAAGGATATAGATACTCTAGAGAGAGTTCAGAGAAGAGCTACTAAACTAGTACATGGATTGCAGGATAAAACTTACCAGGAAAGGTTAAAGGACCTTAATATGTATAGCTTGGAAGAAAGAAGAGACAGAGGGTATATGATAGAAACTTTTAAATACATAAAGGGAATCAACTCGGTAAAGGAAGAGAGCATATTTAAAAGAAGAAAAACTACCACAAGAGGACACAGTTTTAAATTAGAGGGGCAAAGGTTTAAAAGTAATATAAGGAAGTATTACTTTACTAAGAGAGAAGTGGATGCATGGAATAGCCTTCCTGCAGAAGTGGTAGCTGCAAATACAGTGAAGGGGTTTAAGCATGCATGGGATAGGCATAAGGCCATCCTTCATATAAGATAGGGCCGGGGGCTATCCATAGTATTCAGTATATTGGGCAGACTAGATGGGCCAAATGGTTCTTATCTGCCGACACATTCTATGTTTCTATGTTACAGGGCATTTTTTACACATTTGGATTCCAGACTTCTTCTCATGCATTAGGGCCCCTAAAATGCCAGGGCAGTATAACTACCCCACAAGTGACCCCATTTTGGAAAGAAGACACCCCAAGGTATTTCGTGATGGGCATAGTGAGTTCATGGAAGTTTTTATTTTTTTGTCACAAGTTAGTGGAATATGAGACTTTGTAAGGAAAAAAAAAAAATCATCATTTTCCGCTAACTTGTCACAAAAAATAAAAAGTGCTATGAACTCACTATGCCCATCAGTGAATACCTTAGGGTGTCTACTTTCATAAATGGGGTCATTTGTGTGTGTTTGTACTGTCTGGGCATTGTAGAACCTCAGGAAACATGACAGGTGCTCAGAAAGTCAGAGTTCTTTCAAAATGCGGAAATTCACATTTTTGTACCATAGTTTGTAAACGCTATAACTTTTACCCAAACCATTATTTTTTTTTTACCCAAACATTTTTTTTTTATCAAAGACATGTAGAACAATAAATTTTGAGAAAAAAATTATATAGAAATTTTGTTTTTTTTCGAAAAATTTTACAACTGAAAGTGAAAAATTTCATTCTTTTGATAAAATGTCGTTAAATTTCGATTAATAACAAAAAAAGTAAAAATGTCAGCAGCAATGAAATACCACCAAATGAAAGCTCTATTAGTGAGAAGAAAAGGAGGTAAAATTAATTTGGGTGGTAAGTTGTATGACCGAGCAATAAACTGTGAAAGTAGTGTAGTGCAGAATTGTAAAAAGTGGTCTGGTCATTAAGGGTGTTTAAGCTAGGGGGGCTGAGGTGGTTAAGAACTCATAAATAACCAAATAACCATAACATATTTTATTTTACAGTCACAAAATCAAACTCAAACAATAACAATAAAAACATTAAACCCTGGAACACAACAGGCCCAGCCCTCAGCGAATCAGGGCCATCACAGGGGCAGAAAACAACCTCTGCCCAGTGAAGAAGGTAAAATTGTACATAGGGGAAATGCTGATATGGCCATGTGGATCCCACCTTAATGTCCGGGATCCGGCCATGCCATGCCTAGGCCACGTGTTCTCAATTTTCTCCCAACCTCCCCCATTTTGCCTGAGCTACTCGTGAAGGTGCGCTGTGTGTGTGCCCATTTCCAAAAGTCATCTAAAGCTGCGGTCGGTTTGGCAATGCTGCTGCAGTGCTTGCATTTGCCAGCTAACAGACTATTGTGCGACGTGAGCACGAACTGGAACTGTACGTTATACATGTGGCCCAGGCTTTGTGAGCAGCAGAGGGTAGTAGTGGAATACCAGCTGCAACATCCTCTTGGATGTCTGACCTCTGTGAGGTTTTACGCAACTTTGAGGGATAAACACCGATGGTGAGTGGCGATGCCACCATTATCAGCTGAACCATACCACTTCAGTGTCTAGTGAAACGCTGGCTGCTAACGATGAAGGTGGACTCCTCATATGTGGAAGGGGTGGAAATAGGGGGAAGACATTACACAGGGTGAAAGCCAGAACACCATTAGTTCGGCTTCTCAGTGTGAATTAGATGAGGAGGAGGAGGAGGAGAAGCAAGAGACAGTTGCCTACGCTACAGAGGGTAGTAGCAATAGCAGGTTTATTCCATCTGTTCTGCATAGATGGGCAGGAGAGGAGGAATAGGATAAGGAGAATGAGAGTCTTGCCTGTTGGGAATCTGGCACACATGGCTGACTTCATGTTAGGCTGCCTTTCCCACGATCCGTGCGTTACACGCATGTTAGACAACACGGATTACAGGTTGTTAACCCTTCTCAACCCCCCCTACAAAGGGAACTTCTCATCTCTCATTCCTGTGGTGGAGAGCACGAGCAAAATGATGCAATAACAGAATGTCCTTGTTTAAAAATTGCTATTAATTTATAGGGTCAGCAAAACCCTTGCACAGGTGCCAGGGGCGACACTCAGAGCCATCTCTGTGGACACCCTTAGGCTCCTTTCACACGGGCGAGTATTCCGCGCGGATGCGATGCGTGAGTTGAATGCATTGCACCCGCACTGAATACCGACCCATTCATTTCTATGGGGCCGTTCACATGAGCGGTGATTTTCACGCATCACTTGTGCGTTGCGTAAAAATCGCAGCATGCTCTATATTCTGCGTTTTTCACGCAACGCAGGCCCCATAGAAGTGAATGGGGTTGCGTGAAAATCGCAAGCATCCGCAAGCAAGTGCGGATGCGGTGCGATTTTCACGCAAAGTTGCTAGGAGACGATCGGGATGGAGACCCGATCATTATTATTTCCCCTTATAACATGGTTATAAGGGAAAATAATAGCATTCTGAATACAGAATGCATAGTAAGATAGCGCTGGAGGGGTTAAAAAAATAAATAAATAATTTAACTCACCTTAATCCACTTGACCGCGGAGCCCGGCATCTCCTTCTGTCTCCTTTCTTTAGGACCTGGGTAAAGGACCTGTGGTGACGTCACTCCGGTCATCACATGATCCATCACATGATCTTTTACCATGGTGATGAATCATGTGATGGATCATGTGATGACCGGAGTGACGTCACCACAGGTCCTTTACCCAGGTCCTAAAGAAAGGAGACAGAAGGAGATGCCGGGCTCCGCGGTCAAGTGGACTTTTGCACAAGTTAGCGGAAATTGATTTTATTATTTTTTTCTCACAAAGTCTCCCTGTCCGCTAACTTGTGACAAAAAAATTTTTTTTACATGAATTCGCCATGCCCCTAGTACTTTTAGGATTTTACAAAAACAGATTTTAGAAAAACAGACTTTTCAAAAATGAAATTAGTCATAAATGAGTCCTTATCAGACTGGAACGGATTACATGGAGTCCAGGAGAAATGGGACTACTTAAAAGGTGCATTATTGAAGGCAACAGAAAATTGCATTAGACTCGTCAGTAAAAGCAAAAAAAGGAGGAGACCAATGTGGTACTCAGCAGAAGTGGCCCAAATCATTAAAAATAAAAAGCTAGCATTTTGTAATTATAAAAAAACCCAGAGCAATGAAGATAAGGAAATCTACAAGATTAGGCAGAGAGAGGCCAAGCAAGTTATAAGAACTTCTAAAGCGCAGGCAGAAGAAAAACTAGCTCAGTCTATGAAAAAAGGGGATAAGACATTCTTCAGATATATAAATGAAAAAAGGAAATTAAAACAAGGAATAACTAAATTAAAAACAAAGGACGGAAGGTATGTAGAAGAGAATAAAGGGCTAGCCGACTGCCTTAATGAATACTTCTGTTCAGTTTTTACAAAAGAAAAAGGAGAAGGACCTCCACTAGAAAGAATGACTATTAAATCGTTTGATGCATGTATCTTTACAGAGGAAGATGTTCTAAGTTTGCTGTCTAAGGTGAAGACAGATAAGTCACAGGGGCCTGATGAGATACACCCAAAATTATTAAAAGAGCTTAGTGGTGAGCTGGCAAAACCGTTAACAGATTTATTTAACCAATCATTAGTAACAGGAGTCGTCCCGGAAGATTGGAAATTGGCAAATGTCGTGCCCATTCACAAGAAAGGTAGTAGGGAGGAATCGAGCAACTATAGACCAGTGAGTCTGACATCAATAGTAGGCAAATTAATTGAAACCCTATTAAAGGATAGGATTGTGGAACATCTAAAATCCCATGGATTGCAAGATGAAAAACAACATGGGTTTACTTCAGGGAGATCATGTCAAACAAATCTTATAGATTTTTTTGACTGGGTGAATAAAATAATAGACGGTGGAGGTGCAGTAGACATCGCATATCTAGATTTTAGTAAGGCTTTTGACACTGTCCCACATAGAAGACTTATCAATAAACTGCAGTCATTGAGCATGGACTCCCATATTGTTGAGTGGATTAGGCAGTGGCTGAGTGACAGACAACAGAGGGTTGTAGTCAATGGAGAACATTCAAAACAAGGTAATGTTACCAGTGGGGTTCCACAGGGATCTGTACTGGGACCGATTTTGTTTAATATCTTCATAAGTGATATTGCAAAAGGCCTCGCTGGTAAGGTTTGTCTTTTTGCTGATGACACAAAGATATGTAACAGGGTTGATGTTCCTGGAGGAAAACGCCAAATGGAAAAGGATTTAGGAAAACTAGAAGAATGGTCAGAACTCTGGAAACTGAAATTTAATGTGGATAAGTGCAAGATAATGCACCTGGGGCGTAAAAACCCAAGGGCAGAATATAGAATATTTGACACAGTCCTGACCTCAGTATCTGAGGAAAGGGATTTAGGAGTAATTATTTCAGAAGACTTAAAGGTGGGAAGACAATGTAATAGAGCAGCACGAAATGCCAGCAGAATGCTTGGATGTATAGGGAGAGGTATAAGCAGTAGAAAGAGTGAAGTGCTTATGCCGCTGTACAGAACACTGGTGAGACCTCACTTGGAGTATTGTGAGCAGTACTGGAGGCCATATCTCCAGAAGGATATAGATACTCTAGAGAGAGTTCAGAGAAGAGCTACTAAACTAGTACATGGATTGCAGGATAAAACTTACCAGGAAAGGTTAAAGGACCTTAATATGTATAGCTTGGAAGAAAGAAGAGACAGAGGGGATATGATAGAAACTTTTAAATACATAAAGGGAATCAACTCGGTAAAGGAAGAGAGCATATTTAAAAGAAGAAAAACTACCACAAGAGGACACAGTTTTAAATTAGAGGGGCAAAGGTTTAAAAGTAATATAAGGAAGTATTACTTTACTGAGAGAGTAGTGGATGCATGGAATAGCCTTCCTGCAGAAGTGGTAGCTGCAAATACAGTGAAGGGGTTTAAGCATGCATGGGATAGGCATAAGGCCATCCTTCATATAAGATAGGGCCGGGGGCTATCCATAGTATTCAGTATATTGGGCAGACTAGATGGGCCAAATGGTTCTTATCTGCCGACACATTCTATGTTTCTATGTTTCTATGTTACAGGGCATTTTTTACACATTTGGATTCCAGACTTCTTCTCATGCATTAGGGCCCCTAAAATGCCAGGGCAGTATAACTACCCCACAAGTGACCCCATTTTGGAAAGAAGACACCCCAAGGTATTTCGTGATGGGCATAGTGAGTTCCTGGAAGTTTTTATTTTTTTGTCACAAGTTAGTGGAATATGAGACTTTGTAAGGAAAAAAAATAAATCATCATTTTCCGCTAACTTGTCACAAAAAATAAAAAGTGCTATGAACTCACTATGCCCATCAGTGAATACCTTAGGGTGTCTACTTTCATAAATGGGGTCATTTGTGTGTGTTTGTACTGTCTGGGCATTGTAGAACCTCAGGAAATATGACAGGTGCTCAGAAAGTCAGAGTTCTTTCAAAATGCGGAAATTCACATTTTTGTACCATAGTTTGTAAACGCTATAACTTTTACCCAAACCATTATTTTTTTTTTACCCAAACATTTTTTTTTTATCAAAGACATGTAGAACAATAAATTTTGAGAAAAAATTTATATAGAAATTTTGTTTTTTTCGAAAAATTTTACAACTGAAAGTGAAAAATTTCATTCTTTTGATAAAATGTCGTTAAATTTCGATTAATAACAAAAAAAGTAAAAATGTCAGCAGCAATGAAATACCACCAAATAAAAGCTCTATTAGTGAGAAGAAAAGGAGGTAAAATTAATTTGGGTGGTAAGTTGTATGACCGAGCAATAAACCGTGAAATTAGTGTAGTGCAGAATTGTAAAAAGTGGTTTGGTCATTAAGGGTGTTTAAGCTAGGGGGGCTGAGGTGGTTAAGAACTCATAAATAACCAAATAACCATAACATATTTTATTTTACAGTCACAAAATCAAACTCAAACAATAACAATAAAAACATTAAACCCTGGAACACAACAGGCCCAGCCCTCAGCGAATCAGGGCCATCACAGGGGCAGAAAACAACCTCTGCCCAGTGAAGAAGGTAAAATTGTACATGGGGCAAATGCTGATATGGCCATGTGGATCCCACCTTAATGTCCGGGATCCGGCCATACCATGCCTAGGCCACGTGTTCTCAATTTTCTCCCAACCTCCCCCATTTTGCCTGAGCTACTCGTGAAGGTGCGCTGTGTGTGTGCCCATTTCCAAAAGTCATCTAAAGCTGCGGTCGGTTTGGCAATGCTGCTGCAGTGCTTGCATTTGCCAGCTAACAGACTATTGTGTGACATGAGCACGAACTGGAACTGTACGTTATACATGTGGCCCAGGCTTTGTGAGCAGCAGAGGGTAGTAGTGGAATACCAGCTGCAACATCCTCTTGGATGTCTGACCTCTGTGAGGTTTTACGCAACTTTGAGGGATAAACACCGATGGTGAGTGGCGATGCCACCATTATCAGCTGAACCATACCACTTCAGTGTCTAGTGAAACGCTGGCTGCTAACGATGAAGGTGGACTCCTCATATGTGGAAGGGGTGGAAATAGGGGGAAGACATTACACAGGGTGAAAGCCAGAACACCATCAGTTCGGCTTCTCAGTGTGAATTAGATGAGGAGGAGGAGGAGGAGGAGAAGCAAGAGACAGTTGCCTACGCTACAGAGGGTAGTAGCAATAGCAGGTTTATTCCATCTGTTCTGCATAGATGGGCAGGAGAGGAGGAATAGGATAAGGAGAATGAGAGTCTTGCCTGTTGGGAATCTGGCACACATGGCTGACTTCATGTTAGGCTGCCTTTCCCGCGATCCGTGCGTTACACGCATGTTAGACAACACGGATTACAGGTTGTTAACCCTTCTCAACCCCCCCTACAAAGGGAACTTCTCATCTCTCATTCCTGTGGTGGAGAGCACGAGCAAAATGATGCAATAACAGAATGTCCTTGTTTAAAAATTGCTATTAATTTATAGGGTCAGCAAAACCCTTGCACAGGTGCCAGGGGCGACACTCAGAGCCATCTCTGTGGACACCCTTAGGCCCCTTTCACACGGGCGAGTATTCCGCGCGGATGCGATGCGTGAGTTGAATGCATTGCACCCGCACTGAATACTGACCCATTCATTTCTATGGGGCCGTTCACATGAGCGGTGATTTTCACGCATCACTTGTGCGTTGCGTAAAAATCGCAGCATGCTCTATATTCTGCGTTTTTCACGCAACGCAGGCCCCATAGAAGTGAATGGGGTTGCGTGAAAATCGCAAGCATCCGCAAGCAAGTGCGGATGCGGTGCGATTTTCACGCAAAGTTGCTAGGAGACGATCGGGATGGAGACCCGATCATTATTATTTCCCCTTATAACACGGTTATAAGGGAAAATAATAGCATTCTGAATACAGAATGCATAGTAAGATAGCGCTGGAGGGGTTAAAAAAATAAATAAATAATTTAACTCACCTTAATCCACTTGACCGCGGAGCCCGGCATCTCCTTCTGTCTCCTTACTTTAGGACCTGGGTAAAGGACCTGTGGTGACGTCACTCCGGTCATCACATGATCCATCACATGATCTTTTACCATGGTGATGAATCATGTGATGGATCATGTGATGACCGGAGTGACGTCACCACAGGTCCTTTACCCAGGTCCTAAAGAAAGGAGAGAGAAGGAGATGCCGGGCTCCGCGGTCAAGTGGACTTTTGCACAAGTTAGCGGAAATTGATTTTATTATTTTTTTCTCACAAAGTCTCCCTGTCCGCTAACTTGTGACAAAAAATAAAATTTTACATGAATTCGCCATGCCCCTAGTACTTTTAGGATTTTACAAAAACAGATTTTAGAAAAACAGACTTTTCAAAAATGAAATTAGTCATAAATGAGTCCTTATCAGACTGGAACGGATTACATGGAGTCCAGGAGAAATGGGACTACTTAAAAGGTGCATTATTGAAGGCAACAGAAAATTGCATTAGACTCGTCAGTAAAAGCAAAAAAAGGAGGAGACCAATGTGGTACTCAGCAGAAGTGGCCCAAATCATTAAAAATAAAAAGCTAGCATTTTGTAATTATAAAAAAACCCAGAGCAATGAAGATAAGGAAATCTACAAGATTAGGCAGAGAGAGGCCAAGCAAGTTATAAGAACTTCTAAAGCGCAGGCAGAAGAAAAACTAGCTCAGTCTATGAAAAAAGGGGATAAGACATTCTTCAGATATATAAATGAAAAAAGGAAATTAAAACAAGGAATAACTAAATTAAAAACAAAGGACGGAAGGTATGTAGAAGAGAATAAAGGGCTAGCCGACTGCCTTAATGAATACTTCTGTTCAGTTTTTACAAAAGAAAAAGGAGAAGGACCTCCACTAGAAAGAATGACTATTAAATCGTTTGATGCATGTATCTTTACAGAGGAAGATGTTCTAAGTTTGCTGTCTAAGGTGAAGACAGATAAGTCACAGGGGCCTGATGAGATACACCCAAAATTATTAAAAGAGCTTAGTGGTGAGCTGGCAAAACCGTTAACAGATTTATTTAACCAATCATTAGTAACAGGAGTCGTCCCGGAAGATTGGAAATTGGCAAATGTCGTGCCCATTCACAAGAAAGGTAGTAGGGAGGAATCGAGCAACTATAGACCAGTGAGTCTGACATCAATAGCAGGCAAATTAATGGAAACCCTATTAAAGGATAGGATTGTGGAACATCTAAAATCCCATGGATTGCAAGATGAAAAACAACATGGGTTTACTTCAGGGAGATCAGTCAAAAAAATCTTATAGATTTTTTTGACTGGGTGAATAAAATAATAGACGGTGGAGGTGCAGTAGACATCGCATATCTAGATTTTAGTAAGGCTTTTGACACTGTCCCACATAGAAGACTTATCAATAAACTGCAGTCATTGAGCATGGACTCCCATATTGTTGAGTGGATTAGGCAGTGGCTGAGTGACAGACAACAGAGGGTTGTAGTCAATGGAGAACATTCAAAACAAGGTAATGTTACCAGTGGGGTTCCACAGGGATCTGTACTGGGACCGATTTTGTTTAATATCTTCATAAGTGATATTGCAAAAGGCCTCGCTGGTAAGGTTTGTCTTTTTGCTGATGACACAAAGATATGTAACAGGGTTGATGTTCCTGGAGGGAAACGCCAAATGGAAAAGGATTTAGGAAAACTAGAAGAATGGTCAGAACTCTGGAAACTGAAATTTAATGTGGATAAGTGCAAGATAATGCACCTGGGGCGTAAAAACCCAAGGGCAGAATATAGAATATTTGACACAGTCCTGACCTCAGTATCTGAGGAAAGGGATTTAGGAGTAATTATTTCAGAAGACTTAAAGGTGGGAAGACAATGTAATAGAGCAGCACGAAATGCCAGCAGAATGCTTGGATGTATAGGGAGAGGTATAAGCAGTAGAAAGAGTGAAGTGCTTATGCCGCTGTACAGAACACTGGTGAGACCTCACTTGGAGTATTGTGCGCAGTACTGGAGGCCATATCTCCAGAAGGATATAGATACTCTAGAGAGAGTTCAGAGAAGAGCTACTAAACTAGTACATGGATTGCAGGATAAAACTTACCAGGAAAGGTTAAAGGACCTTAATATGTATAGCTTGGAAGAAAGAAGAGACAGAGGGGATATGATAGAAACTTTTAAATACATAAAGGGAATCAACTCGGTAAAGGAAGAGAGCATATTTAAAAGAAGAAAAACTACCACAAGAGGACACAGTTTTAAATTAGAGGGGCAAAGGTTTAAAAGTAATATAAGGAAGTATTACTTTACTGAGAGAGTAGTGGATGCATGGAATAGCCTTCCTGCAGAAGTGGTAGCTGCAAATACAGTGAAGGGGTTTAAGCATGCATGGGATAGGCATAAGGCCATCCTTCATATAAGATAGGGCCGGGGGCTATCCATAGTATTCAGTATATTGGGCAGACTAGATGGGCCAAATGGTTCTTATCTGCCGACACATTCTATGTTTCTATGTTTCTATGTTACAGGGCATTTTTTACACATTTGGATTCCAGACTTCTTCTCATGCATTAGGGCCCCTAAAATGCCAGGGCAGTATAACTACCCCACAAGTGACCCCATTTTGGAAAGAAGACACCCCAAGGTATTTCGTGATGGGCATAGTGAGTTCATGGAAGTTTTTATTTTTTTGTCACAAGTTAGTGGAATATGAGACTTTGTAAGGAAAAAAAAAAAAGCATCATTTTCCGCTAACTTGTCACAAAAAATAAAAAGTGCTATGAACTCACTATGCCCATCAGTGAATACCTTAGGGTGTCTACTTTCATAAATGGGGTCATTTGTGTGTGTTTGTACTGTCTGGGCATTGTAGAACCTCAGGAAACATGACAGGTGCTCAGAAAGTCAGAGTTCTTTCAAAATGTGGAAATTCACATTTTTGTACCATAGTTTGTAAACGCTATAACTTTTACCCAAAGCATTATTTTTTTTTTACCCAAACATTTTTTTTTTATCAAAGACATGTAGAACAATAAATTTTGAGAAAAAATTTATATAGAAATTTTGTTTTTTTCAAAAAATTTTACAACTGAAAGTGAAAAATTTCATTCTTTTGATAAAATGTCGTTAAATTTCGATTAATAACAAAAAAAGTAAAAATGTCAGCAGCAATGAAATACCACCAAATGAAAGCTCTATTAGTGAGAAGAAAAGGAGGTAAAATTAATTTGGGTGGTAAGTTGTATGACCGAGCAATAAACCGTGAAAGTAGTGTAGTGCAGAATTGTAAAAAGTCGTCTGGTCATTAAGGGTGTTTAAGCTAGGGGAGCTGAGGTGGTTAAGAACTCATAAATAACCAAATAACCATAACATATTTTATTTTACAGTCACAAAATCAAACTCAAACAATAACAATAAAAACATTAAACCCTGGAACACAACAGGCCCAGCCCTCAGCGAATCAGGGCCATCACAGGGGTAGAAAACAACCTCTGCCCAGTGAAGAAGGTAAAATTGTACATGGGGCAAATGCTGATATGGCCATGTGGATCCCACCTTAATGTCCGGGATCCGGCCATACCATGCCTAGGCCACGTGTTCTCAATTTTCTCTAAACCTCCCCCATTTTGCCTGAGCTACTCGTGAAGGTGCGCTGTGTGTGTGCCCATTTCCAAAAGTCATCTAAAGCTGCGGTCGGTTTGGCAATGCTGCTGCAGTGCTTGCATTTGCCAGCTAACAGACTATTGTGCGACGTGAGCACGAACTGGAACTGTACGTTATACATGTGGCCCAGGCTTTGTGAGCAGCAGAGGGTAGTAGTGGAATACCAGCTGCAACATGCTCTTGGATGTCTGACCTCTGTCAGGTTTTACGCAACTTTGAGGGATAAACACCGATGGTGAGTGGCGATGCCACCATTATCAGCTGAACCATACCACTTCAGTGTCTAGTGAAACGCTGGCTGCTAACGATGAAGGTGGACTCCTCATATGTGGAAGGGGTGGAAATAGGGGGAAGACATTACACAGGGTGAAAGCCAGAACACCATCAGTTCGGCTTCTCAGTGTGAATTAGATGAGGAGGAGGAGGGGGAGAAGCAAGAGACAGTTGCCTACGCTACAGAGGCTAGTAGCAATAGCAGGTTTATTCCATCTGTTCTGCATAGATGGGCAGGAGAGGAGGAATAGGATAAGGAGAATGAGAGTCTTGCCTGTTGGGAATCTGGCACACATGGCTGACTTCATGTTAGGCTGCCTTTCCCGCGATCCGTGCGTTACACGCATGTTAGACAACACGGATTACAGGTTGTTAACCCTTCTCAACCCCCCCTACAAAGGGAACTTCTCATCTCTCATTCCTGTGGTGGAGAGCACGAGCAAAATGATGCAATAACAGAATGTCCTTGTTTAAAAATTGCTATTAATTTATAGGGTCAGCAAAACCCTTGCACAGGTGCCAGGGGCGACACTCAGAGCCATCTCTGTGGACACCCTTAGGCCCCTTTCACACGGGCGAGTATTCCGCGCGGATGCGATGCGTGAGTTGAATGCATTGCACCCGCACTGAATACCGACCCATTCATTTCTATGGGGCCGTTCACATGAGCGGAGATTTTCACGCATCACTTGTGCGTTGCGTAAAAATCGCAGCATGCTCTATATTCTGCGTTTTTCACGCAACGCAGGCCCCATAGACGTGAATGGGGTTGCGTGAAAATCGCAAGCATCCGCAAGCAAGTGCGGATGCGGTGCGATTTTCACGCAAAGTTGCTAGGAGACGATCGGGATGGAGACCCGATCATTATTATTTCCCCTTATAACATGGTTATAAGGGAAAATAATAGCATTCTGAATACAGAATGCATAGTAAGATAGCGCTGGAGGGGTTAAAAAAATAAATAAATAATTTAACTCACCTTAATCCACTTGACCGCGGAGCCCGGCATCTCCTTCTGTCTCCTTTCTTTAGGACCTGGGTAAAGGACCTGTGGTGACGTCACTCCGGTCATCACATGATCCATCACATGATCTTTTACCATGGTGATGAATCATGTGATGGATCATGTGATGACCGGAGTGACGTCACCACAGGTCCTTTACCCAGGTCCTAAAGAAAGGAGACAGAAGGAGATGCCGGGCTCCGCGGTCAAGTGGATTAAGGTGAGTTAAATTATATATTTTTTTTTTAACCCCTCCAGCGCTATCTTACTATGCATTTTGTATTCAGAATGCTATTATTTTCCCTTATAACCATGTTATAAGGGAAAATAATACAATCTACACAACACTGATCCCAAGCCCGAACTTCTGTGAAGGCTGCCTGTGTCCCTCGCTGGCTCAAGTAGCGCGATGACGTCATTGCGCCGCCTGCACCGGCCTCTGATAGGCTGCCGGCCTAGTGCTGGCAGCCTATCAGAGGAACAGGGAGGGAACACACCTCTCCCTCCCCTGCCGCAGCACAGACATTTGTATCGCCGATACAGATGACTATGGAGATGAGTGAGCGCTTCCATAATGTAAGTGCAGTGCTCATCTCCTGCTGTGCCCTGCCAGCGCCCCCCTTCTGACAGCGCCCCGGGCGGCCACCCGGCCCGCCCGGTCCAAGAAACGGCCCTGCATGAGACCCAAAATACTGTAATTGGTCCCAAATAGAAATAATTCTCTGCTGAACTACTGTATATATGGTTGCCGCCTAAACGTGAAGTGAAGGCTTTTTGAGGATGGGTGTAATGATAGCATGTTTAAAACCAGAGGGGAAGACACCAGAGGTTAGTGATAGGTTGAAGAGATGAGTTAGGGCTGGGATAAACACTGTGGTGAGGTTAGGGATGAGGTGGGATGGGATTGGGTCAAGTGCACAGGTGGTGAGATGTGATCTGGAGAGTAGAGTGGAGAGTTTTTCTTCTGTAATGGTGGAGAAGCGGGTTTTGGGAGAAGAGGACTGAGCAGTTGTTTAGAGGGTCTGTGGGGACTGTGCACTGAAGCTTTCTCTGATGTTGATGATCTTTTGTTCGGCAAAGTCCTCAGCTGAGATGAGAGGAGAGGGTGGGGGCGCTGGGGGATGAAGAAGGGAGTTAAAAGTGTTGAAAAGTTGTTTAGGGCTGTGGGACAGGGAAGATATCAGAGATAAGAAGTAGGCATGTTTTGCATCAGCGAGTTAGGATTTAAAAATGAGGATGGATTGCTTGTATGTGGTGAAGTGATCCTTAGAATGGGATTTCTTCCATCGCCGCTCAGCAGGGCGTTATCTAAGTGGCCCTCCTGTTATTCACCCTTTAACCCATATATAGGTATCTGGACTTTGCTGCAGGGGAACCACCAGGCTGCTATCTCTTGGAGTGGTCTCTGTAAAAAGTGAAAGCTGATTCATGGGGTTCAAGAGACACCAGTGCAGAGCCGAGGAATCAGACTAAAGTATGGTCGCGGACAGGCTGGGGTCAGGGCAGACAGAGTATGTGCAATCCGATAAACAGTCCAAGATCAGGGCAAGCAGCTCATGGTCAGTATGGAGATCATGCATAAGTCAAGTCAAGCATTAAAGGGTCAAAAATGGGCAACACACAGAATAAGTACACAAGCAGACAAATGCATAACAGCACACCTTATCAGGAAATTAGCATGCTAGAACCTATTGCTCAGGCCCAAAGGGGAAAGTTCCTTAAGTACCCCAATGTGGCCAGCCATTGGTTGGTGAATATTAGGGTGCACATGCTGGCCTTTGAAGAGCCGGATGCATTGTGCTCCAGTGCAACATTGGCAGAGCAAGAGAGGCCTAGTCGGCAAGCAGTTCAACTTGCTTGAAGGAACAGAGTGGGAGGCTGGTCTGGGTCACAGGGGACCAGAACTCTGGAGTGGGGGAGCAGAGCACCAGCAACCATGTACCACCACTGTACTAACTATGTGTAGAGTGAAATCCACAGAACAATTTTCCCTGTGGGAATTCTGCCCTGTGTGGAGGTATTCTTAGTATGCTAACACAGTATTTATAATTACTGGTATTCTTTTTTCTTACGTAGACTATAGAAATCTAGCCATAGATGTGGGTGCTGCAGAGCTGTATCCTTATACATTATCAATAGTTGTAGCAGTAATTCTGTTTTTTATTTATTTCAGGTTAAACCCGGCTCTACCTGTGCAGTATTTGGCCTGGGAGGAGTGGGTTTGTCTGTGATTATTGGATGTAAAGTAGCTGGTGCTTCCAGGATTATAGCCATTGATATAAACAGTGACAAATTTGCAAAAGCCAAAGAGTTTGGAGCCACTGAATGTATCAACCCCAAAGATTATGACCGTCCCATCGATGAAGTGCTGACAGAGATGACTGGGGACGGAGTGGACTATGCTTTCGAGGTCACCGGAAACACTGAAGTCATGGTACGTTGATGTTATAATTGAATTATTCTGAAATGTTAAAGGGAACCTATCACATTGTACATACAGTCCTATCTGTGGCAGAAGAAGCTGAGCAGATTAACGTATAAGTTTATGGGAAACAAAATGTGCATTTCATTCAATTAAATCACTGCACTTTCTATACTTAGGAGTCTAGTGTAAGGTGATTCCCTGTATGACTTTACATACAGAGATAGCTCAGTAATTAAGTAAGACCACCCACTGGACCCCTAAGCATGAAATAATCACCATGTTGACCATCACAGGTTCCCTTCAAATGTTGACCATCTCTTTCACTGTAACCATAGTAGTTATATTTCTCAGTGCTGAGTTTTTTTGTGTTTTTTTCCATTAGCAATCTGCTCTTAAATCCACTCACTTTGGCTCTGGAAAAACTGTGATGGTAGGTTTGGCTCCTTCAAACTCTACAATTACATTGGATCCAATGATAGTTCTAACTGGACGTATTCTGACTGGAGCCTATTTTGGAGGTAAATCATTAAATAGAAATAATTCCCTTCTCTGAGCTCAAGTACTATAATTTTTTATATAAAGGCTGTGCCATCAGTGATTGTACAGCAGATTTTGAGTCTCTGGTGGGCAGAGTGTGAAGTGACAGACCAAGCTTAAACATGTATCACGGGTGATACTACTGTATTTAGTATATTGTTTAATTTAATTTTATTTTTTTCAAACATTCTAATACTTTTGTACAATATTATGTTTTATGAAAACCAGTCATTTTTTGGGGTGAAACCATAACTTTTTAATTTTCCCTATGATGACCTGCTTGCTTTGCGTGATGGGTTGTAGTTTTTTTTTTTTATTTTTTTATAAATTATTGCAAAGAAAAACAGTAAAACAGTAGTAAAAACAGTAGTAAAAAAATGTAGTAAGCCCCTTCCCTCTGTCAAACACCTTTTTCAAGACAATACACTGGGAGGCAGATTGACAATCACTGATAGAAACATAGAAACATAGAATGTGTCGGCAGATAAGAACCAGTTGGCCCATCTAGTCTGCCCAATATACTGAATACTATGAATAGCCCCTGGCCCTATCTTATATGAAGGATGGCCTTATGCCTATCCCATGCATGCTTAAACTCCTTCACTGTATTTGCAGCTACCACTTCTGCAGGAAGGCTATTCCATGCATCCACTACTCTCTCAGTAAAGTAATACTTCCTGATATTACTTTTAAACCTTTGCCCCTCTAATTTAAAACTGTGTCCTCTTGTAGCAGTTTTTCTTCTTTTAAATATTCTCTCCTCTTTTACCTTGTTGATTCCCTTTATGTATTTAAAAGTTTCTATCATATCCCCTCTGTCTCGTCTTTCTTCCAAGCTATACATGTTAAGGTCCTTTAATCTTTCCTGGTTTTATCCTGCAATCCATGTACAAGTTTAGTAAAGCTAAACTGCAATCATGTACATGGTGCCTTAACACAAAGCATTACATGACATACATGTACATTAATTTATTCCATGAGGTTATTGGGGTACATCTGTTGGTTAGAACAAATGACTTGCCAAATATTGGCAACGACTCGACCTGACAACATTCAATAAATCCATAATGTGAAATCAAGTTTTATACACGCATCGACGAGAAAAATGACACAAGAAGGAGTTGTTGGAAATGAAAGAAATATTATATGGATGTGTGGATGTAATGATGATATATGTAAGTGATTACACTATTACAGTGAAAGTATTTGTTTATTGCGGAAAACTTTACAACTGAAAGGAGGCTCTAGTACTCTGTTGGGCTGCCTCTAGCCTGGATACAAGATGACATATGGTTGGGCATGAAGACATGCAGATTCCGTATGGTATCTTGTGACACATTTGCCCACAGATGTTGCAGCTGGGTCTGTAGATCCTGCACTCTCATAGGTTGCTAAAGCACATATCTCTGAGCTGATACTGTCCTTCATATCACTACTACTGGTGACCGTCTGTCGTATGCAATGGCTCCCAAAATCATCACACAGAAATTGAGGTTGTGTGTCACTCAACAGCAAAGTCAGAATTGAAGCCCTCCACGAAGCCTCCATACTCTAACCATACTTATCAAATCCCAAACGGAACCTGGATTCATCACTAAAGACAATTCGGTTTCAGTCTGTAAAGTGGTCCAGGTTTCTTGTTCACAAGACCACTGCAAACAAAGTTAATTGTGACTGACTGTCAATGGAAGGACACGTAATGGGCACCCTGACACTAAATATGCTTCTGCTAAGCACCTGGAAAGGGTCCGGCAGAGACAGGGGTGTGTAAAAAAGGTGCCATCTCTGTCTGGATGGTAGACAACGAAACTTTGTGAGCTGCTTGTAATTGTTGGCGTATCAAATGATCCTTTCTACTGGTGGTCTTTCTGGGACCATCCGAAGCCTGATCGCCCTGTGTACCTGCCTTCACATAACCACTGCTCCAGACACCTCCTAAAAGCTAGGGTATCACAGCTAAGACAATAACCCGTCAGAGGATCAATATACTTTGGTAGTATAAATCCAAAGAGTATTCACAGAGTACCACCATAATTAAAACGTAGCCTTAATTATAAATATTTAAAAATACCCAGAAAAATGAATCCAAAAAATTTGCAAATGAATATAATAGGCAGTACTCCACAATACAGGATGGGGCAGTGCTGTAGGCAAGGTATAGGTGATCAGATGGAGAACTTTCCCTGATTTTCACCCTATACTATTTTGCCCTGCCTACAGAACGGAATAGCCACCCGATAGGGGGCAATCCCATATTCAGGACCCTCCTAAAAGCCATTGAATGGCCCTGAAAGGGGATTCTAGAGGCAGACCATGATAAAGTGGCCAGAAACGGGTCTATTGAATGACCTGCTGTAAGTACAAAAAATAATAAATTATGAGTACATGAACATAAACAATATACTTAATTGCTGCAGTGTCGGATTCTATCAGTGTTCGCAAAAAGACACCTTTAACGTCCAAAGATCATTAAATAAAAAAGTATAGGTCCCTTAGTCCCAACGCGTTTCGCCCAATATATTAAATAGGCTCATAAGGGGACACAAATACAGTATTCAAATAAATATTCATATAGTTGTTAACAGTTTATTGCAACACCAGTTGTCACTAGTCAGAAATAGAAGTTAATAAGACGCTGATTAGGCAAATAAAGAACAATCCTGAAGTAGGGTCAGTGAGCCTGATGATCCCCTAACATTCAGTACAGATGAATAGTATGCCTCCTCACATTAGATACAAAGTGGATGCTGCTAAATCAATTACTGCCAAAGCTAACAGTTTACACAGAATACTTGCATGCCCCACATATTCGACCAAGGATACTGGGAGAGATAGCCAGCCAGTCTAGTTGCTGTTAAATGGCATAAGCGGGCCGCTGCAGCATAATGTCTGCGTCACATAGTCGATGTCTGTAGTGGAGTGGCCACAGTATTTATAATAAAGGCTACATTTTAATTATGGTGGTAATCTGTGAATACTCCTAAAAGCTAGGTCAGAAAAGGCTATGTGGCAGACAATTCGTCAAAACAACCATTCTGCCAATTGGGCAAAATGTATTCGAGTATGTCGTAAATGCATGTCGAGAAATCAATTATCTCTCACCAAGAACACTAGACCAAAAGTAGCCTCTGAAAGCCTTTTTATAGGGCAGCGGGACAAGCACTTTAAAGACCTGTAATCATTTACATATCTGAGTGAGACATATCTGCATGCCGAGTTTTGCAGAAATCTGACATTTCTATCTGGGTGCAATTTTTTTGGTCAGAGTATATATCTGCCCTAGGTTTGTGTCTGTCATGCCCTTTGTTTTAAGAAAGGTCACAATCAGTCATCAGAAAATAGACTAAATTTGCATTTTCAAATATCTGAAATCTTAGATATATGGTAAACTGAACCCAATACTACAAATATTTAATCACTATAATCCTTATCAGTTTCATAAGGGCTTAAATCTAATTAAAATGGAAATGTATTAGTAGTAGTGTTGATCGAGCACCAAAGTGCTCGGGTGCTCAAGTAGAACACCTTGGGATGCCCGGGTGCTCTACTGAGCATCCAAGCACAATGGAAGTCAATGGGAGAACCCAAGCATTAACCTCTTTAGGACACAGGGCGTACAGGTACGCCCTGATGCCCTGGTACTTTAGGATACAGGACGTACCTGTACGCCCTGTGTATTTCCGATCACCGCCGCGCGGCGGGCGGTCATTGGAACAAGGTGCCTGCTCAAATCATTGAGCAGGCACCTTGGCTAAATGCGCGTGGGGGCGTTTCGGCGATCGCTGCAAATCGCAGGTCAATTCAGACCTGCGGTTTGGGGCTTTTCATGTTGCGGGCGGCGGCGGTGGTGCCATCGGGTCCCCGTGCGGCTGTAGGGGGGACCCGATGGCATGGAAGGCAGCGCGATGCTTTGTAAAGGATTAGACCCCCAAAAGTTGAAGTCCCAAAGTGGGACAAAAAATAAAGTGAAAAAAAAAAATTTCCCCCCCAAAAATTTAAAAAGTTTCAAGTAAAAATAAACCAAAACGTAATTTTCTCAAAATAAAGTAAAAAAAATTGTTGACATATTAGGTATCGCCGCGTCCGTATCGACCGGCTCTAGAAAGATATTACATTACCTAACCCCTCAGATGAACGCCGTAAAAAAACAAAAAAAAAACTTTGCTAAATAAACAATTTTTTTGTCACCTTACATCACAAAAAGTACAACAGCAAGCGATCAAAAAGGCGTACACCCACCAAAATAGTACTAATCTAACCATAACATCATCCCACAAAAAATGAGCCCCTACCTGAGACAATCGCCCAAAAAATAAAAAAAACTATGGCTCAGAATATGGAGACACTAAAACATAATTTTTTTGTTTTTAAAAAAGCTGTTATTGTGTAAAACTTACATAAATAAATAAAAAAGTTTACATATTAGGTATCGTCGCGTCCGTATCGAACGGCTCTATAAAAATATCACATGACCTAATCCCTCAGGTGAACACCGTAAAAAATAAAAACTGTGCTAAATAAATGTCATGCCCTGCTCAGGTCATGTGTGGAGGTCTGCTAGGTTAGCAGCACATGTGTAGCCTTTTGTTATTGTTTTGGAGTAGAGATGTATCCGCCTCCCTTCAGGTGCACTGGGTGGGGTCATTGGTAAGAGTTTAAATTACGCCCACTCCCAGTGTCCTGTGCGGGTTATAGCTTCTGTCTGGCTCTGAGGAAGGAAGTAAGAATTGGCTGTTCCTGATCAGCAAAAGATAAGTTGGTTTTGTTTTATTGTGGCTGTCTAGGCTGTTAGAGAGACGCCTGCCCCCCTCCAGGTCCTGAGGGAGCAGGCTGCCTTTTTCCCTCTTTCACCATCTTAGGGATTTGCAGGGGGTGTGGATGACTTTATCCGCTTTAAAGAGGTCATGCGGAAGTATATTGCAGAGAGTTTGGCAAAAGGTCATATTAGGCCATCTAAGTCTCCGGTGGCAGTGGGTTTATTCTTTGTAACGAAAAAGGATGGATCACTGAGACCTTGTTTGGATTTCCGGGAATTGAACCGTATTACGGTCAGTGATCCGTATCCCCTTCCTTTGATCTCCGATCTTTTTGATCAGATTGTTGGAGCCAAGGTGTTCTCCAAGTTGGATTTAAGAGGGGCCTACAATCTGATCAGAATCAAGGAAGGGGATGAGTGGAAAACAGCCTTCAACACGCACGAGGGTCATTTTGAGAATCTGGTTATGCCTTTTGGGTTAACTAACGTGCCAGCGGTATTTCAGCGATTCGTCATTGACATTTTCCATCATTTTGTGGGGAGGTTCGTGGTAGTTTACTTGGATGACATTCTAATTTACTCTCCTGATCTGAAGACCCATCAGGATCACGTGAGACAGGTTTTGACAATCCTTCGGGAGAATAAATTATATGCCAAATTGGAGAAATGTGTGTTTTCTGTGCAGGATCTTCCGTTTCTGGGATATCTGCTTTCTGACTCTGGTTTTCATATGGATCCCGAAAGGGTCTGGGCGGTTCTGGAATGGGACCGACCGGAGAATCAGAAAGCTTTGATGCGGTTTTTGGGGTTTACTAATTATTATAGGAAATTTATCTTGAACTATTCTACCATTGTGAAACCTCTGACCGATATGACTAAGAAGGGCGCCGATGTCTCTGTCTAATCGGATGAGGCATTGCAGGCCTTTTTGGCTATTAAGGAATGTTTTGCGTCTGCTCCCATTCTGGTGCAGCCCGATGTGTCTCAGCCATTCGTGGTGGAGGTTGATGCATCAGAGGTGGGGGTTGGAGCAGTGCTGTCGCAGGGTTCATCCCCTGGCAAATGGGTTCCGTGTGCTTTTTATTCCAAGAAGCTCTCGGTCGCCGAGAGGAATTATGATGTAGGAGATAGGGAATTGCTGGCCATCAAATTGGCCTTCGAGGAATGGCGTCACTGGTTGGAGGGGGCGTCTCATCCCGTTACTGTATATACGGATCATAAGAATTTGGCTTACCTGCAATCTGCCAAGCGTCTGAACCCTAGACAGGCCAGATGGTCACTGTTCAATTTTGTGGTTACTTTTCGTCCGGGGGTTAAAAACGTCAAGGCTGATGCGTTGTCTCGCAGTTTTCCTGGGGTATGTGATTCAGAGGATCCTGCTCCGATTTTGGCTGATGGGGTGGTGGTCTCCGCTCTGTATCCTGAATTTGAGATGGAGGTGTTGGGAGCTCAGGAGGGGGCTCCTGGTTCTTGTCCCCCAGGGAGGTTGTTTGTTCCTGATGGACTGCGATACAAGGTATTCAAGGAACATCACGATACTGTCCTTGCTGGACATTCTGGTGGTAAGTCCACCTTTGATCTTGTGTCCCGGAGGTTCTGGTGTACCGGATTACGTAAGAGTGTTGAGGATTACGTAGCAGCTTGTGAAACCTGTGCACGGTCAAAGGTTGCTCATACTCGACCTGCTGGTTCACTTCTTCCTTTGTCTATTCCGTCTCGTCCTTGGACACTCTTGTTTATGGACTTTATTATGGATTTGCCAAGTTCCCCCGGGAAAACAGTAATTTTGGTGGTTGTTGACCGTTTTAGTAAAATGGCTCACTTTGTATCGTTTGCCAGTCTGCCCAATGCCAAGACTCTTGCTCGGATTTTTGTTGATAATATCATGAAATTGCATGGCATTCCCTCGGATGTGGTTTCTCATAGGGGCACGCAGTTTGTCTCCAGGTTTTGGAGGCCGTTCTGCTCTCGGCTTGGCATTCAACTTTCGTTCTCTTCGGCTTTTCATCCGAAGTCGAATGGGCAGACAGAGCGTACTAATCAAAACCTGGAGACCTACTTGAGATGCTTTGTGGCTGAGAATCAGGAGGACTGGTCCTCATTCTTGTCCCTAGCAGAGTTTGCTTTGAATAACCGTAGGCAGGAGTCCACGGGTAAGTCTCCATTTTTTGGCGCACACGGTTTTCATCCTCAGTTTGGTACCTTTTCTGGGACTAGTTCCTCTGGGATGCCAGAGGAGGAGAGATTTTCTTCTGCCTTGTCTTCTATCTGGCAGAGGATCCAGGTGAATTTAGAGAAGATGGGTGAGAGGTATAAGCGAATGGCTGACAAGAGACGTATGACTGGTCCGGACATGTGTGTGGGTGATCTGGTGTGGTTATCTACTAAAAATATTAAACTGAGAGTACCATCTTGGAAACTGGGTCCAAGATTTATTGGACCTTGCAAAATATCTGCGGTGGTCAATCCAGTAGCTTTTCGTCTGGATCTTCCACAGACTTGGAGGATCCACGATGTGTTCCACAAATCTTTACTAAAGAAATATGTGAAACCGGTGGAACCCTCGCCATTGCCTCCTCCCCCTGTTCTGGTTGACGAAAATTTAGAGTTCGAGATCTCCAGGATTCTCGACTCAAGAGTTCTTCGGGGTTCCCTTCAATATCTGGTACACTGGAGGGGATACGGCCCTGAGGAGAGGATGTGGGTTCCGGCTGTGGATGTTAATGCCAGCCGACTGGTGAGGGCTTTTCACAGATCCCACCTGGATAAAGTTGGGCCGGGGTGTCCGGAGGTCACCCGTAGAAGGGAGGGTACTGTCATGCGCTGCTCAGGTCATGTGCGGAGGTCTGCTAGGTTAGCAGCACATGTGTAGCCTTTTGTTATTGTTTTGGAGTGGAGCTGTATCCGCCTCCCTTAAGGTGCACTGGGTGGGGTCATTGGTAAGAGTTTAAATTACGCCCACTCCCAGTGTCCTGTGCGGGTTATAGCTTCTGTCTGGCTCTGAGGAAGGAAGTAAGGATTGGCTGTTCCTGATCAGCAAAAGATAAGTTGGTTTTGTTTTATTGTGGTTGTCTGTCTAGGCTGTTAGAGAGACGCCTGCCCCCCTCCAGGTCCTGAGGGAGCAGGCTGCCTCTTTCCCTCTTTCACCATCTTAGAGATTCTAGGGAATCTTCTGCCCAGGCACGAGGACACATTCATTCCCACCTTCACGGTCTGAATGTGGGCATAGAAGTCTAGGGAGAGCTGGTAGGGATTTGTCAGGAGGTGACCCCTTTCCCCAGCTTCTTGCCTAGACACTTGTTTATTATATCCTGTGTATCTTGTATCCTGTCTGCCGTGACATTAAACCATTTTTTGTCACCTTACATCACAAAAAGTGTAATAGCAAGCGATCAAAAAGTCATATGCACCCCAAAATAGTGCCAATCAAACCGTTATCTCATCATACCCTACCCAGGATAATCGCCCAAAAACTGAAAAAACTATGGCTCTCAGACTATGGAGACACTAAAACCATGATTTTTTTTTTTTTTATGAAATCATTGTGTAAAACTTACATAAATAAAAAAAAGTATACATATTAGGTATTGCCGCATCCGTGACAACCTGCTCTATAAAAATACCACATGATCTAACCTGTCAGATGAATGTTGTAAATTAAAAAAAAAAAAACGGTGCCAAAACAGCTATTTCTTGTTACCTTGCCTCACAAAAAGTGTAATATAGAGCAACCAAAAATCATATGTACCCTAAACTAGTACCAACAAAACTTCCACCCTATCCCGTAGTTTCTAAAATGGGGTCACTTTTTTGGAGTTTCTACTCTGGGGGTGCATCAGGGGGGCTTCAAATGGGACATGGTGTCAAAAAAACAGTCCAGCAAAATCTGCCTTTCAAAAACCGTATGGCATTCCTTTCCTTCTGCTCCCTGCCATGTGCCCGTACAGCAGTTTACGACCACATATGGGGTGTTTCTGTAAACTACAGAATCAGAGCCATAAATATTGAGTTTTGTTTGGCTGTTAACCCTTGCTTTGAAACTGGAAAAAAAAATATTAAAATTGAAAATATGCCAAAAAAGTGAAATTTTGAAATTGTATCTCTATTTTCCATTAATTCTTGTGGAACACCTAAAGGGTTAAAGACGTTTGTAAAATCAGTTTTGAATACCTTGAGGGGTGTACACTGCGTGCAGAATTATTAGGCAAATGAGTATTTTGACCACATCATCCTCTTTATGCATGTTGTCTTACTCCAAGCTGTATAGGCTCGAAAGCCTACTACCAATTAAGCATATTAGGTGATGTGCATCTCTGTAATGAGAAGGGGTGTGGTCTAATGACATCAACACCCTATATTAGGTGTGCATAATTATTAGGCAACTTCCTTTCCTTTGGAAAAATGGGTCAAAAGAAGGACTTGACAGGCTCAGAAAAGTCAAAAATAGTGAGATATCTTGCAGAGCGATGCAGCACTCTTAAAATTGCAAAGCTTCTGAAGCGTGATCATCGAACAATCAAGCGTTTCATTCAAAATAGTCAACAGGGTCGCAAGAAGCGTGTGGAAAAACCAAGGCGCAAAATAACTGCCCATGAACTGAGAAAAGTCAAGCGTGCAGCTGCCAAGATGCCACTTGCCACCAGTTTGGCCATATTTCAGAGCTGCAACATCACTGGAGTGCCCAAAAGCACAAGGTGTGCAATACTCAGAGACATGGCCAAGGTAAGAAAGGCTGAAAGACGACCACCACTGAACAAGACACACAAGCTGAAACATCAAGACTGGGCCAAGAAATATCTCAAGACTGATTTTTCTAAGGTTTTATGGACTGATGAAATGAGAGTGAGTCTTGATGGGCCAGATGGATGGGCCCGTGGCTGTATTGGTAAAGGACAGAGAGCTCCAGTCCGACTCAGACGCAAGGTGGAGGTGGAGTACTGGTTTGGGCTGGTATCATCAAAGATGAGCTTGTGGGGCCTTTTCGGGTTGAGGATGGAGTCAAGCTCAACTCCCAGTCCTACTGCCAGTTTCTGGAAGACACCTTCTTCAAGCAGTGGTACAGGAAGAAGTCTGCATCCTTCAAGAAAAACATGATTTTCATGCAGGACAATGCTCCATCACACGCGTCCAAGTACTCCACAGCGTGGCTGGCAAGAAAGGGTATAAAAGAAGAAAATCTAATGACATGGCCTCCTTGTTCACCTGATCTGAACCCCAT
Source organism: Bufo bufo (assembly GCF_905171765.1). Lineage (NCBI taxonomy): Eukaryota > Metazoa > Chordata > Amphibia > Anura > Bufonidae > Bufo > Bufo bufo. The sequence goes on from NC_053390.1 coordinate 576,112,175, forward strand.
TGAGAACCTATGGTCCATCATCAAATGTGAGATTTACAAGGAGGGAAAACAGTACACCTCTCTGAACAGTGTCTGGGAGGCTGTGGTTGCTGCTGCACGCAATGTTGATGGTGAACAGATCAAAACACTGACAGAATCCATGGATGGCAGGCTTTTGAGTGTCCTTGCAAAGAAAGGTGGCTATATTGGTCACTGATTTGTTTTTGTTTTGTTTTTGAATGTCAGAAATGTATATTTGTGAATGTTGAGATGTTATATTGGTTTCACTGGTAAAAATAAATAATTGAAATGGGTATATATTTGTTTTTTGTTAAGTTGCCTAATAATTATGCACAGTAATAGTCACCTGCACACACAGATATCCCCCTAAAATAGCTAAAACTAAAAACAAACTAAAAACTACTTTCAAAAATATTCAGCTTTGATATTAATGAGTTTTTTGGGTTCATTGAGAACATGGTTGTTGTTCAATAATAAAATTAATCCTCAAAAATACAACTTGCCTAATAATTCTGCACTCCCTGTATAGTTTCTAGAATGGGGTAATTTTTGGGTGGTTTCTATTATGTAAGCCTCACAAAGTGACTTCAGACCTGAACTGGTACTTAAAAAGTTGGTTTTTGAAAATTTCAGAGAAATTTCAAGATTTACTTCTAAACTTCTAAGCTTTGTAACGTCCCCCAAAAATAAAATGTCATTCCCAAAATGATCCTAACATGAAGTAGACATATGGGAAATGTAAAGTAATAACAATTTTTGTAGGTATTAATATGTATTATAGTAGTAAAGAAATTGAAACTTGGAAATTTGCAAATGTTTAAAAATTTTTGGCAAATTTGGTATTTTGTTATAAATAAAATGAATTTTTTTTACTCCATTTTGCCAGTGTCATGAAGTTCAATATGTGACGAAAAAACTATCTCAGAATGGCCTGGATAAGTCAAAGCGTTTTAAAGTTATCACCACATAAAGTGACACTGGTCAGATTTACAAAAAATGGCCTGGTCTTAAAGGTGAAAATGAGCCCGGTCCTTAAGGAGTAAAACCAGGCACCCCTGCTCTGAAAAGGGGAGGGTGTCTGGTTTACATGAAAAGGTCAGAAATTGATGAAATCACCACCGGAATGGTTCTGGAACAGCATGGGGAGGATGTCTGTATGCATCTTGGACACCCAGGTCGCTGCTGGGAACGATGTTGTCCGAGTAGTACGCTAATTTTACAGACTGACAATAATACGCACAAAACCGATTTTAGAGGAAAAATTGTTAGGAAACATTCTTTTCTGTATATTTACTTGTATATAAAGTGCAAGTGCTGCCAAAAATTACAAGGAAGAGGCACTCCGATACATCCTGCATATCACATAAAGAAGGGCCTCATTTTACAATAGTGGGACTCCTACACTCATAAAGCCTATGCACTAAGTGAAAGGGCTGCCAAAAATGACAAGGAACCGGCACTACAATACATCCTTTATTACACATAAAGGAGGGCATCATATCCACCCTTGAAAAATTTTGGCCTGCTGGTGACCCTCAAAAACATTAGGAGCAAGGGTCTGCTGCTGATCTGACCATCTAAAACATTAGGATTAAGGGTCTGCTGCTGAGCTGACCATCTAAAACATTAGGGGGAGGGTCTGCTGCTGATCTGACCTTCTAAAAGATTAGGGGTGAGGGTCTGCTGCTGAGCTGACCATCTAAAAAATTAGGGGTGAGGGTCTTCTGCTGAGCTGATCATTTAAAAAATTAGGGGTGAGGGTCTGCTGCTGATCTGACTTTCTAAAATATTTATTAGCGGTGAGAGTCTGCTGCTGATCTGACCTTTGAAAACATTATGGCCCACTCGGCAGCTGACTGGAAAGGAGACGACCATGTTGCAGCTGGTATTCCACTACTGCCCTCTGCTGCTGGCCAAAATGTGGAACGTGCAGTTCCAGCACGTGATCATGTCGTCAACAGTCGGTGAGCTGGCAATTGCAAGAGCTGTTGCAGTGCTGCCAGACCGGTGGCAGCTGTAGATGACTTTCACGGCGCACCTTTACCAGTAGCTCAGGCAAATTGGGGTAGGTTTTGAGAGACAGCTGAACCATTATGTTTATCAAGTGGGCTAGTCATGGTATGTGTGTGAGCTTGCCGAGCTCCAAAGCCGCCACCAAGTGACGGCCATTATCAGACACAACCAGGGCTGGTGCAAGGATTCTTGCCACCCTAGGCAAAAGCTAATTTTGCCGCCCCCTTGACTCCACCCATTGACCACACCCCTTTTCCAGTCACCTATTGCATGCAACATTTAACTATGGTCGTGTACCCTGTGCCAGTCTATGGTCATGCACCCTGTGCCAGTCTATGGTCATGTACCCTGTGCCAGACTGACTATGGTCGTGTACCCTGTGCCAGTCTGACTATGGTCATGTATATATAATATCCAGCAATTGTCTGCCACCTAGTACCATCCCAGTGATGCCAATCACTCTGCGCTGTTCAGCAGGTTGGCACACCAAACACAAGCAGTGCCACCTATTCACTGCCAGGCGCCATTCAGCCACTGTCTGAAATCCTGTGCCACCAGGGCAACATAAAACAGTATGCTGCCTTGTGCCCTCTGCCAGTCTGGCACTGTCCTGCACCCTGTACCATTCATAGCCCTTTAGACAGTCTGTGCCACCTATTAGGCTCCATGTGCCACTGCTGGGCACCCTGTGCCAGTCAGAATCTATGGCCCCTAGTCAAGCAGCAGGTGTGCCCTGACCCCTGTACACAAGTGTGTGCCACCCTGCTGCCAGTCACTGTCCTACAGCCTCTGACACCCTAGTGCAGGTTGTCAGAGTGCGGTTGCCAGGGGTGCTCACCAGGTTCTGCTCCTCGCTGTGCTCCAGGTCCACATTGCCTTGGCTCTTGCCAAGATCATGTATCTTTGGCGCGTGATCCCGCGAGACCCACCTCTGGAGGTCACTGGTCTTGCGGGATTGCGCGCCCGAAGTCAGGGCCGGTGCAAGGATTTTTGTCAACAGAAGCAAATCTACATTTTGCCCCCCCCCCCCCCATCATTTCACATTTCTGCCCCTCATGATTCATGTACATTTCTTGCCCCCCCCCCCCCCATCATTTCACATTTCTGCCCCTCATGATTCATGTACATTTCTTGCCCCCCCATGTGCTAATATCATAGTGCCATCCTCTCCCCCTACCCCCTAATGTGCCAATATTAAGTGCCTCTCTCTTCCCCCCTCCATGTGCCAGTATCATGGCGCCAATAGCCCCCCCTCCCCCGTGGCAGTAAAGTAACAGTCCGGTATTTAAAAAAAAAAAAACACTTTCAGAAAAGTTTCTCCTGGGATTCGAACTAACACTCTTTCACATCAGAGGCAAGGCATTTACCCTCACAGCTATGAGAGCTGTATAGACAGTTACTTAAAAAAAAATATATAAGACTTCTACTGTATATAACTTTGATACTTAGTGTACATCCATACACATGACAGCTGCCCCAGTACACTGTGTATGGGTGTAGCATAGCTGGGTGTGTTGGGGCAGCTGACATGTGTATGGATGTACACTAGGTATCAAAGTTACCTACAGTAGAAGTTTTAAAAAAAATAAAAAAATATATATATATATATATATATATATATATATATATATATATATATATATTTTTTTTTTAAAGCAACTGGCAATACAGCTTTCATAGCTGTGTGGGTAAATATCTTGCCTCTGCTGTGAAAGGTTGTGAGTTCGAATCCCAGGAGAAACTTTTCTGAAAGAAAGCCTAAATGAGATTTAAATACACATAGGGTCTCGTAGCTGCGTGTCAGCTGCGTGCCGCTCTCTCTGCCCGAAGTGAACAAACTCATGCTCGCACTCATCGCAGCGCATCTGGCCGGCAAGTGCAGGAACAGAAGGAGATGATGTCAGATGGATGACAAGTAGGGGGCAGGGTGCAGGCGGCGGCCGGCGCCCCCAGGCAGAGTGCGCTCTACGCGGTGGCGTACTCTGCTTATGGGTGGCGCCGGGCCTGGACACAACCATGTCTGGTTGTAGGTTGAGTGGCGAAAGCCACAGCTCAGTCTGGTTTCTTATACCAGTGTTTCCCAACCAGTGTGCCTCCAGCTGTTGCAAAACTACAACTCCCAGCATGCTGGGTGGTGTAGTTTTGCAACAGCTGGAGGCACACTGGTTGGGAAACACTTCCTTATACCATGCCACAGCTCTGCTGCGGTGTGATGTTTGTCACCTAAGCAAATAGGTTTCAGCACTGCCTGTTGCCACTTCCCCACTGCAGTGCTAAACTGCTTCCAGCTACTGACTGGTGCTGCAAGATGACAATTCAGAGTTGGAAGTAGAGGAGGAGAAGGGGGGGTTGCAGCCACTAATGTAGGTGGTGGTGGAAATCCTGATGGAAGTAGGGCCAGCAATTCTTGGCGTCGGTAGCACCTGTGTCATCCCAGGGTACGACTCTCTCCCGGCCTCCACAACGGTCACCCAGTGTGCCGTCAGGGAAATGTAGCGTCCCTGGCCACAAGCACTTGTCCATTGGTCAGTCTTTAAGTGGACCTTCCCAATATTCCCAATAACTGCGTTGGTCAGGGCACGGGTGATGTTACAGGACACATGCTGGTGTAAGGCGGGTACGACACACCGGGCAAAATAGTGGCAGCTGGGGACTGAGTAACAAGGGACGGCCTCCACCATCAGGCTGCAGAAAGACTCAGTGTCCACAAGCCTAAATGGCAACATTTCCAGGGCCAGCAATTTGGAAAGGTGCGCATTTAGTGCTTTGGCCTGTTATTGGGTATTGCGCTTTCGTTCAAAGGCCTGGGGTATGGACATCTGTACACTGCGCTGGGACACAGAAGTGGATGTGCTAGCTGATGGTGCTTGCAAAAGTCCAGGTCGGGGGGGAGGCATCCGGGCCTGCGTCTTGGACAGGGGATTGGCCAGCACGTAACACAGGGGAAGAGGAGGCAGTGGTGTGACCTGCAGACACCGATTGTGGACCCAGGCGTTCGGCCCACCTATTAGGGTGCTTTGATGCCATGTGGTGGATCATGCTGGTGGTGGTGAGGTTGCTAGTGTTCACGCCTCTGCTCATTTTGGTACGGCACAGGTTGCGAATGACAATTCTTTTATCGTCCGCACTTTCATAAAAAAAGCGCCAGACTGCGGAACACCTACCCTTGAAAAGGGAGATTTCCACAAGGGGGTGCTCCAGGGAACAATTGCGGGCCTGTTTGGTGTGGCCTGCCTTCTCCATTTTGCCACCCCACTGCCTCTTCCAGCCTGTTGTGGTGCTGTGAATCCCTCCACCTCTGTACTGCTGTCCTTGCTCGGCTTGCCATCTTCCCACGTTGGGTCAGTGATTTCATCGTCCACCACCTCCTCTTCCACTTCCTCACTCTGGTCATCCTCCTGACTTGTTGACCTAACAACAACCTCACTTATTGACAACTGTGTCTCATCCTCATCATGAAACTCTTGAGACACTAACTGAGGTTGACTTATTGGCAACTGTGTCTCATCATCATCCACCTTGTAAAACACTAATTGCCGTTCCCCACCACCATCTTCTTCTGACTGTGGATGCTCAAGAGTTTGGGAATCAGGACACAAGATCTCCTCATGTCCCTCTTCAAGCGGGCTTGGAGAGAGGCCCAAATTAAGAAATGGAGAGCTCCTCAGAATATCCGAGTGTGGGATCACTTGTTTGCAAAGACTCTTCATGTTGGGAGGAAGGAGGATCAGAGCAAGGATTCTGTTGACCAGACTCTTGGCTACTTAGACTGGACTTTGTGGAAGACAGGTGCTGAACCGACTGGAAGCATTATCTGCTGCAATCCAACCGACCACCTGGTCGCACTGGTGTGATGTCGAGAGTGGAGTTCTGCGCCACCCTGCAAACTGGGACATGCAGATAGGTATCGTGGATGAGTGTGTTTCTTGTGCTCTGGCAGCAGGCACAGTTTCACCGCACACAGGGCCACGGCAGGGCCTCTGCGTGCACTAACAGCAGCACGGCTACTTCCCTGACCCTTACTGCTCGCCTTCTGCATATTAAATGGTATATATGCTTGCAAGTACAGTGGATATAAAAAGTCTACACACCCCTGTTAAAATGTCATGTTTCTGTGATGTAGAAAAATGAGACAAAGATAAATCATTTCAGAACTTTTTCCACCTTTAATGTGACCTATAAACTGTACAGCTCAATTAAAAAACAAACTGAAATCTTTTAGGTAGAGGAAGAAAAAATATTAAAATAAAATAATATGGTTGCATAAGTGTGCACACCCTTAAACTAATACTTTGTTGAAGCACCTTTTGATTTTATTACAGCACTCAGTCTTTTTTCGTATGAGTCTATCAGCATGGCACATTTTGACTTGGCAAGATTTGCCCACTCTTTGCAATAACACTCCAAATCTGCCAGATTGTGAGGGCATCTCCTGTGCACAGCCCTCTTCAGATTTTCAATCGGATTCGGGTCTGGGCTCTGGCTGGGCCATTCCAAAACTTTAATCTTCTTCTGGTGAAGCCATTCCTTTGTTGATTTGGATGTATGCTTTGGGTCGTTGTCATGTTGAAAAATGTTCAGCTTTCTAGCAGAAGCCTGAAGGTTTTGTGCCAATATTGACTGGTATTTGGAACTGTTCATAATTCCCTCTAGCTTAACTAAGGCCCCAGTTCCAGCTGAAGAAAAACAGCCCCAAACCATGATGCTGCCACCACCATGCTTCACTGTGGGTATGGTGTTCTTTTGGTGATGTGCAGTGTTGTTTTTGCGCCAAACATATCTTTTTGAATTATGGGCAAAAAGTTCAACCTTGGTTTCATCAGACCGTAACACCTTTTCCCACATGTTTTTGGGAGACTTCAGATGTGTTTTTGCAAAATGTAGCCTGGCTTGGATGTTTTTATTCGTAAGAAAAGGCTTTGGTCTTGCCACTCTACCCCTTAGCCCAGACATATGAAGAATACGAGAGATTGTTGTCACATGTACAACAAAGCCAGTACTTGCCAGATATTCCTGCAGCTCCTTTAATGTTGCTGTAGGCCTCTTGGTAGACTCCCAGACCAGTTTTCTTCTCGTTTTTCATCAATTTTGGAGGGACTTTCAGTTCTTGGTAATGTCACTGTTGTGCCATATTTTCTCCACTTCATGATGACTGTCTACACTCTGTTCCAGGGTATATCTAATGCCTTGGAAATTCTTTAGTACCCTTCTTCTGACTGATACCTTTTAACAATGAGATCCCTCTGATGCTTTGGAAACTCTCTGTGGACCATGGCTTTTGCTGTGGGATGCGACTAAGAAAATTTCAGGAAAGACCAACTAGAGCAGCTGAACTTTATTTGGGGTTAATCAGAGGCACTTTAAATGATGGCAGGTGTATGCTGACTCCTATTTAACATGATTTTGAATGTGATTACTTAATTCTGAACACAGCTACATCCCCAGTTATAAGAGGGTGTGGACACATATGCAACCACATTATTTTAGTTGTTTTTTATTTTTTTCTTCCCTCCACCTAAAAGATTTCAGTTTGTTTTTCAATTGAATGGTACAGTTTATAGGTCACATTAAAGGTGGAAAAAGTTCTGAAATGATTTATCTTTGTCTCATTTTTTTACAGCACAGATACCTGAAGTTTTAACAGGGGTGTGTAGACTTTTTGCATCCGCTGTATGTCACACGTACAGTAGCGCAGGTTTTGCAAGTGTATGTGCAAATAAATTAGACTGAATGTCACTGATATATTTCGGATGCGCTAACCTTATACTGGAGATGTAGCAGTGGGAAATATCGCTGTCACCAGTGGCGAAAAAATGACACTGAATGTCACGGATATTTCGGATGTGCTAAAGTTATACTGGAGATGTAGCGTAGGTAATGTCGCGGCGGTAATGCAGCGGCCAAACAATTGCACACAATTTAGCGCAGGTTGCGCTAAAAATATATATTGCTGCCAGATACAACTATAGTCCTTAAAAGTACTTTTGGGTCTCTAACACCAAAAAAACAATTTCTATTGAATCAATTTCCTACACTATCTGTTCCTTCTACAGCACAGCTCTCCCTGACTAACACTGAGCCAAACCACGTGTCATCGGGTGCATTATAGCACTCGATGAGGCATTCCGGCCAGCCAATCACTGTAGTGCTGGTAACCAACATGGCTACCGCATTACAGTGAGTGCAGTACTTACCTGGATGTTTATTGGCTGCGTAGCAGCCAACAAACCTGCGGGGAGGAGACTCGAGCATCGTGCTCGAGCATACGTGGTATTCGGCCGAACACCGCGATGTGCCGAGCATCGCGATGCTTGAGCTGAACTGGTGTTCGGCCGAGCATGCTCGATCAACACTAATTAGTAGCAATGTTATACTTAATTGTCACGAAAAGGTAGGGATAAGTGCAGCCCTAAACTCCACCCACTCCCTATCCCTACCTACTTGCACGGTCCGCTGGGCGGCAGTCCCTAGCTTAAATGCAGGGGCCAAAAGGGAGTGAACAACAAGGGGAGAAAACAAAAGACAAAGACAGAAAACACAGAAGCAACAAGCTTCCCAGGCTGGGTAAAATCACAACTGAAACCAATGGAACCCAAGGTCTAGACCTGGGAGGTAACAAGGGCACAAAAGGGTAATTCAAGATCGAAGTCAATACAAGCCGAAGTCAGGAGCCAAGAGGTCGCGTCAGTACAAAGTGTAACACAAGATCAAAGTCAAATATAAGCCACGGTCAAACAAAAGTACCGTAGTCACACATGCAGAGAACGCTAGTGAGGTAACAAGACCAATCACAGGCAATTTGTGGCCAGCAGGTTAACTGTTTAAATAGGTCTAATTGATAGGTCATGTGAAGTGACCAGCGTCACGTGACCCATGTCCAGCACATCAATACACCTGAGCGCCGACTCATTTACATCGGCGCTCGGTTCCCCCCCTGCTCGTTGTCTAGGGGACAAAGGACGCCAGCCACGCTGAAGAGGCATGCGCGGCCGGGTCCTCTCCGCCCCCTTGTTACCATGGAGACGAGGACACCGGCCGCGTCCTTGCTCCTCCTCATGAATGGGATGCCGCCCGTTACACTTAATATTATGTCTTGTTTGTTTCAGGTTGGAAGGGTAAAGATGATGTACCAAAAATTGTGTCTGATTATATTAATGAAAAATTTGAGCTTGATGGGCTGATAACACACAGATTGCCATTTGAGAAGATCAATGAAGCATTTGAACTTCTGCGCAAAGGAGAGAGGTATGCTTTATGTCTTAAGATTGCCCGCTAATATATACAGTGTGTGCATATATTGTGTGCCCCCCCCCTCCTTCCCAACATACGCCTATTGTATTCTTTACTACGCATAGTGAATGCCTTAAAATATTAATTTACAAAAACAGTTAATACTTAAAGGGGTTCTCCGGTAATACTGCGTTTTTAGTCTGCCTTTGCTGTGCCATGTTCTAGTCCCTGGCTTGTTTCCTTCCGGCGATGCATGGTTGCATGCCCCACTGCAGCCAGTGACTTGCTTCAGTGGTGAAGTGCTGCTTGTGGCCACATCACTGCTGAAGCCAGTCATTGGCTGCAGCAGTGCATGTGAACATGGCCATACTGCGCCAGAAGAAAACAAGTCAGGGGACTGGAACATGGACACAGCAGAGGCAGGCCAGAGGACTGGAATAGCGGGGAGCAGGTAAGTATGAAGCTTCCATTCATGGAAGCAGTTTGCAAGCACTTGGCAAGAATGCAGTATTCACAGAGAAGCTCTTTAAAACTTTTTTTTATTCTCTTATGCCTAAACAGATTTTCGACATTTTTAGATATTATTTGTGGTGCATCCCCACCAATCAGCTGTTTAAGACTGTGCAGGGACACATCCCCAGCTGGTAACACCCAGCTGTATCTGTATTGCCGACTGCTGTAAAATCATTCACAAACTTCCCCTAGGAATAAAAGAGGAATGGTGCAACATAGAGTTATATGAAAAGAGGCTCCAGAATGTGTTATTCTATGGGGAATGCAAGTAGTTACTGAAAGAGATGTCTGGAGAGGTTACGGGTCTTCTTTAAAGTTAATAATGACCTGTTTTCTTTTCATTTGAACAGGTCAAAAATTCTGCATTGATTAATTAGCATATTTTTTTGCTGTTTAAGCTCCATTAGTCTGATACAGACCCCCAAATGCCCTGCGTAAATGACAAAATTTAGATTCGATGCAGCCATAACTAGGAGGAAAATAGGGCTTTACAGTATATTGCCGAACTCCATAAGCAGTAAAATCCCTATAAAGGTACTGTACGCTTGAATATGAAGCGACTTTAGAGCTCTGTGTGTGAAACAGACCACTATAAAGATTTAGGGCACATTTAAGGACAGTCTAAAACACCAGTCTTAATAAAGCCGTGCACTGGCGGTGGATCCGCCAGGGTTATGTACAGGCACCGCCCTCTCCATAATTTTGGTGGATCCGTTTCTAAATGTAAGACAGGAGTAGAAAATGGTAAATGAGATGGGCTTGCTGACCTGTCCCCTTCCCCGCCCACTCCACGTCCACTTTTTTAGACCTGGCGTGAGAGGAGAAAAGTCGCAGATTGCAGCGCAAAGAACCTTTGCACAGCAATCGAAGCCGGAAATAGGCTGAATATAGGCATATTATTGTTTAATAAATGACCCCATTAAAGTGCTAAAAGTTGGATATGTTCTAATCTTTTATGTTTCTCTCAAGACAATATAAAGAAATTCATTATATAGTCATTAAAGAGGACCTGTCACAACAAAATGCAGTGCAATCTCCAGGCAGCAGTTTATAGAGCAGGAGGAGCTGAGCAGATTGATGTATAGTTTTGTGGAAAAAGACCTTTTCATTTATTCAAACTTGTGCTCCTGGTCTTCGGAGTTATGTGGACAGTGCTACCAGCGATTGTCAGCTATCTCTGTGCACACTGGCATAAAGGAAGGGCCATCAGTCACTGACTAGGACCGACCACTGGAGGATGAGCAGAGGTTTGAATGAGGAAATGACAAGTTATACTGAATCTTTCCCCATAAAATGATATATCAATCTGCTCAGCTCCTCCTGCTCTATGACATGCTGTATGCAGATGGGACTTCATTTTCGATATGACAAGTTCCCTTTAAGGCCTCATGCACACGGCCATTGTTTTGGTCCGCGTCCGAGCCGCACATTGTGCGGCTCGGGCGCGGACCTATTCACTTCAATGGGGCCACAAAAGATGCAGACAGCACTCCGTGTGCTGTCCGCATCCGTTGCGCCGTTCCGAGGCCCCGCAAAAAAAATATAACATGTCCTATTCTTGTCCGCAAAACGGACAAGAATAGGCAGTTATATCAATGGCCGCCCGTTCTGTTCCGCATATTACGGAAGGCACACGGGCGGCTTCCGTTTTTTGCGGATCCGCGGTTTGCGGACCGCAAAAAAACAGCACGGTCGTGTGCATGTAGCCTAAAGGGTGAAACAAATGCATCTAGATAGATAATGTGTGTACTGTGCAGGTCTGTAACAAATGTATTTTCTCTTCAGTATCCGTACAGTGTTGACTTTTTGAAGATCTTAATCCCGGCCATCATCTAACGAAGAAATCGGCTTCTTGCAAGATGCAACCTTCATTTATCACAAGAAACTTATAATCCTATAATATACTAAGGCCCCTTGCAGACGAGCGTGTCCGGATTAGGTCCGGATGCGTCCCGGTGGATTGCGGCAAACCCGTGCGAGTAGGAACGCAATTGCAGTCAGTTTTGACTGCGATTGCGTTCCGATGTTCAGTTTTTATCGCGCGGGTGCAATGTTTTGGACGCGCGTGATAAAAAACTGACTGTGGTACCCAGACCCGAACTTCTTCACAGAAGTTCAGGTTTGGGTTAGTTGTAGTGTAGATTGTATTATTTCCCCTTATAACATGGTTATAAGGGAAAATAATAGCATTCTGAATACAGAATGCATAGTACAATAGGGCTGGAGGGGTTAAAAAAATAATAATTTAACTCACCTTAATCCACTTGTTCGCGCAGCCGGCATCTCTTTTGTCTTGTTCTGTGAGGAATAGGACCTTTGATGACGTCACTACGCTCATCACATGGTCCGCCACATGATCCATCACTATGGTGATGGATCATGTGACGGACCATGTGATGAACGTAGTGACGTCATCAAAGGTCCTATTCTTCACAAAAGAAGACAGAAGAGATGCCGGCTGCGCGAACAAGTGGATTAAGGTGAGTTAAAAAAAAAATTTTTCAACCCCTTCAGCCCTATTGTACTATGCATTCTGTATTCAGAATGCTATTATTTTCCCTTATAACCATGTTATAAGGGAAAATAATAATGATCGGGTCCCCATCCCGATCGTCACCTAGCAACCGTGCGTGAAAATCGCACTGCATCCGCACTTGCTTGCGGATGCTTGCGATTTTCACGCAACCCCATTCATTCCTATGGGGCCTGCATTACGTGAAAAACGCACAAAGAGGAGCATGCTGCGATTTTCACGCAACGCAGAAGTGATGCGTGAAAATCACCGCTCATGTGCACAGCCCCATAGAAATGAATGGGTCCGGATTCAGTGCGGGTGCAATGCGTTCACCTTACGCATTGCACCCGCGAGGAAATCTCGCCCGTGTGAAAGAGGCCTAAGAGGTCTAATGTTACAGAACATGGTGGGTGTATACTGTACCTTTAATATATGATGTTATTCACATACACGTTAGAAAAATGTGCCTATTATACGCACAAATAATCTGTCTAGTGGGAGATGTAGATTTGTTATCTCCTCCCTTTCATATACATGTTTTTGCTTTTCTTCTGTTTGCAGGATAGCTAGCAGGAATAATCCCTTTTCTCAGTTGCAGAGAGCAGGTCATCAGTGTGTGGCTCCAGCAGATCTGCTCTCCACAAGTGAAACTGACGGTTTCCATATGTGCGTGTAGATCCAGCAGGGTCACCCAAGTGCTGCAGTGGTCATTCCTAGAGCATTACAGCCTAGTTCTGATGACTGATTACAATGTCAAGTTCCAGCTTTGTAAGGTCTCCCTTTAATTGCAGGCAGTATATCTTTAAAACATCACATTTGCATATATAATGTGTCCTAAAAAATAAAACATTGCCTTAATCGCTCTGAAAATGGTGTGCAAATTATTTTCCTGCCATTTCATTTTACGAGTATGTACATAATTTTACAGTGTAAAGTGTGAAGCGAGCAACGTTGTAGTCAAAGGAATTGTAGTCAAATCCTAGATAAATATTAGGATGTATAAACAGGAAAATAAATTAACATGGTAAATAATGTTTTTACATAAAGTCCAATGAAGAAAAATGTATCACGTGCCAAAAGAGTGGTGAGGGGAGTATAACTCTTAGGGTACATTCACATGAACGTAAGCCAACCGCGCTGCAGACCGAAAATAGCTGTCGGCTGAATACCGTATCGTGTCCTATCTTTTGCGATGCGTATCTTGAGGATTGCAGCAATTGTGTGAGTACTGCAGTCTTTTTAAACACCTGATTGTGGGGGTGCTGGGAGTCCGAAGAATAGGTGATCAATATGGGGAACCAGACAACCCCTTTAAGCCTCCTATAATGACATACAGATGAATTGGGATAATAGCATAGTAATTAAAAGGGTTGTCTATTTCTTTACCATTGATAGCCTACACTAAGGAAAGGGCCATCAATGTCTGATTGGGGGGGGTCTATCAGCCCGCATCCCCACAAATCTGCTGTTCTGTAGTAATTCTGGTGCTGGAACATTTACTTCTGTGGGAGCAGTGCAGTAACCAGCTCCAACTACAACAACTACAACACAATGAATGGATCCGTGTAGTTCCAGAACAAGAGCTACTGAAGAACAACTGATCAGCAGGAATGCAATGATCAGATTTAGATTGCCTTTCCTGAGGTTAGGTCAGCATTGGTAAAGGAGTGGACAACCCCTTCAAATGACTACTAAATATTTGAAAAGAGACGTAACATGAAAAGCGTGGGCTCCAGTTTAAAAACTGTAACAGGACTCCTAAACTGTTGGTATTGTCAGTTGGGACAGACATCTTTTTCAGCCTCTTCACAAGCCAGGGTGCACCACTACATCCCCCATAGTTACACAAAGGAATGGTTGTTTTCTATGTTTCTATTAATTTCATAACATGTTAAAGATGACATCTGTATCAGGATTTCCTGTCTTGGGCTTATTTACTTGCTATTTGTTATGCTTGTTTAGGGGCAGAAGTTTTCCTGTCACTGCTGGAGACTTGATTTACTGTCTGTGACAGTGTCATTTTTTTTATTTTTAAGAAATATCTGTCTTTGATTAGAATGGGATCCAGCTTTTACTTTATATACAATACATATAGTTTAAACAAGTATGGGATCTATTACTGCAGATCACTTTAATAGTGTCAATATTAATGACAGCTCTAAGAAAGGTGACGTCATATTATTTGTTGTGAGAATTAAATAATGTTTGGTGAAGATTTTAAAGGTGGCATCACAATAGATGGCACAAAAATTAGGGCATAATAAATTGTTACTGTAACAATTTTCTTACCCTGAAACGGAAAGTATACCTGAGCTTCCAAAACTAAAGTTTGCATAATGTCTGTGCTTCATTGTAGAATCATAACTGTGAAGGAACAGGTCTTTTTATGTATCCCTAATGTTTTCCTCAGTCATATTATTTCCTGTTTCAGCTGCACAGCTAGATGTATTTCTCTAACAAGCAAGGAGCATCTCTCTTCTGTGGAATCTGCTAGCACTGTACTGTAGTGACCTCACTTTCCTTACTTTCCACTATATTTGTTTTCTTCTAGGGAACTAAGAAAGCAAAGGGGGGGGGGGGGCAGACTTATAGACAGACAGGAGATTCTCTGCTCTTCAAAAGCTGTGAGGTAGTGCTTTTATCAGGCTCAGGAGCTCAGTTAGCTCTGACATGCCCTCATTTCACTAGAGACAGATCTAGTTTAACAACAGACAGCAGACTGCAAATAAGGTGGAAATGATACCCCTAGTGGCCATGACTTAAAGCATTTTTCATGTTGATGCAGGTGGATTTTTTAAATTAAGTGATTTATAAATGTGCTAATTACACCATTCTCTATTAAATTAAATTGTGTGAAAGTACAGTGACTCTTGAAGTTTTGAGACATTTTGAAAGGAAATATGTCACCAGGAACTAAGCACAATAGTGAGAAGTGTTTAAAGGAACATGAAAATGGAAGCTAAAAGAGCGAAAAGAGTATAGTATGCATACCTCCCAACTTTTAAAAATCACAAAGAGGGACAATATATGCCGTCACGCATGGCAGAAATATTTTTACACTAGGCCACGCCTCAAACTCCGCCCAAAGCATAATTACTGGCTCCGTTAGAACTGCAGCAGCTGGGGATTGGCTAGGTGAGTGTAAGTTCCTTTATTTTTTTACAGCATGTGGAGCCCTGAGACATTTCCTTCTTGCACTTCAAAATCCATTTAAATGTTAGCATATAAATCATCAGATTATAGCTACTTTAAGGTCCAAATTGCACCAAATAATGAAGTTATAGTCTAATATACAGGTAAAAACCATGCATATCGTTTAGTAATTAGCAATTTAGGTCAAAAGGAGGGTCAAAAAGAGGGACATTTTAGGAAGAAAGAGGGACAGAAGGACTTGGATCAAAAAGATGGACTGTCCCTCCAAAAGAGGGACAGTTGGGCAGTTGGCAGTATGTGACAGTTAGCAGGTACACTAGCACCCACTTACAGTAAAGAATTTCTGTTCAGGGGCATGGTCATCAGGTGCAGATTTGGCAGTCATACAGGCCCTAGTGCCTGAGGTGACCTGAAGGTCTCTGCCACATCAGAAGGCATACGTATTATAAGTGGCACATAGTAGGTAAGCAACTATGACATTCTCAGTCTTTACTTAGGGCCCAGATTGAAGTTTTAAGATGCAGCTCTGGTTTTACAGATGTATATAGTACCTGGGTTTTAAAAATCTTCAACAATGAGGCAACCAAACAGTTAAAACATACAGAATAAAAACTGTACAGATGACATGTTTCAGGATGACAAACTCCCTTCACACGTCAGAAAAAAAACATACCGGACATTATCATTATGCTGTTATTGGCATCAATTCAAGGAAGCAAACTGATGATCTTTTACTAAAAAAAAATATAATAGTTACAGAAGCTCCAAACCCGACCTTCACATTAAATGACAGGAGTATTTGTAGCAGAAGAATTGGAATTGAATAAACCTGTTGCAGTTACATTCTCTGTTCTGTAATTAAACCCAAACCTTGGACTTTGTTATAGTGATAAGAGAACTGCCGCACTGACAGGATTAAATGTGTTCTTTGTCTCTTCAACAAAATTAGATATGAAAAGAGACCTTTTGAATAAAAGTTATTATTTTAATCTGTATATTATCTTTGCCTCTCAAGTGCCTCAAGTTGACATCTCTGTGCAATACCTTACTACATGTTACCATTGGATATCTCCCCATATTTTCAGAAATTTACCCGTAGGGGAATGTATCAAGGCAAGAAGGATATGTTCACATATCTAAGGGTTTAAAGTGGAGTCCAAAAATGTAACATCCTGATGGAGAGGAGATATTCTCGACCCCAATTACAGAAGGCTTGTAATATAGTCAAGTCTGAGACTAGAGGTGATCTTTTGAGCAGAAAGTCACATAAAAAATCTAACAAAGTGCAGAAAAAGCAAATAGTTGTCAGCATTGGTTACAGTGTTGATTATATAATAATGTAGTTGAGATAGTAAAGAATTATCTTCCAATATTGTATATGGATGTTGATATGCAGTTCTTCCTAGAGAACAATGTCAGCTATATTGCCAGGAGACCTTTCACTTTAGAAAATATCCTTTCCCCAAGTATGTTCAAAAATGTAGATCCAAAGAAGTTCGGTTCCACACCACAGGTATTAAGGTGTGGCTGTTTTCACATCTAAATTCTGGAAAATTTCAGGAATATCAGGTCCAGAGATCAACCAAAGTTTGCCTTTTAGACAAGAAGCTATGAACCCAGAGATGTTCCCACTACAGAGGAAATGTTTTGGGTGCTAGGCATGGAGCAGGTACTTCAACACATGATTTTGCAGAACATTCCCTTCTGTGTTCACACATGATCCCACTCAGACATAACCTAGATTTAGTACTAGGGCTTTGGAGAGAAAAAGTGGAGGTGAAGGCTAAGCCTCAGTCACACATCAGTGTTTTGGTCAGTGATTTCCTTCAGTGTTCGTGAGCGAAAACCAGGATTGAAGCCTCTACAGAGATAAGGTATAAGGGACAGATCAGCACCTGTTCTGTGTTTAGAGCCGAACCTGGTTTTGGCTCACAGTCACTGATGGAAATCACTGACCAAAACACTGATGTGTAAATGAGGCTTGATCCTGTAATTATGAATGGTGATCAGGGTAGTTATCTATCAGCTAGTACAGGGGAGTTACATGTTATCAAATTCCTTTATTTAAGGGGTTCTCCGGGAATTAAGAAAATGAAAATACTTAAATATTACTTTATTATAAATATATTCCCAAATACCTTTTTATTAGTTATAATAGCTCTTTTTGTCTGAGGAACAATCATTAGGAGAAGCAAAATTGCCGCTGTCTTATTAGTACACACAGAACCTGTCCTAATCACACAGAAGGACAAGTTACTTCAGAGCACTGAGCTAAAGAGCTGCCTCATCCTCCTCTCTTGTCAGGTATTATGATCCTGAATACAGATTATAAGATCTTTAGCTGAATCTTTGAGTTCATTGAGTTCATGAGCAGATGTGGCTAATGAGCCAGTCTCCATTACAACAGTCTGTCCTGTCTGTCCTCTGTACTTCATGTCTCCTCATGAACTCCATTCCCAAAAAGAATCAGCTAAATATCATATTAAACTGTAATTAGGACCATAATCACTGACAAGCAGAGCAGAGAGGAGGATGGGGCAGCTTTTTACCTGTTGTGAAGTAACTTGTCCTGCTGTGTGATTAGGATAGGTTTTGTGTGCACTTATAGGAGGGTGGCCATTTTGTTTCTCCTAATCATTGCTCCCTAGACAAAATGAGCCATTATAACTAATGAAAGGTATTTAGGAATATATTTATAATAAAGTAATATTTACATATTTTCATTTTCTTAATTCCCGGAAAACCCCTTTAATTGTTCCAGCAACCATGTAATTTATGTAATAAACTGTTAAAAATACAACTGTAGGTAGTACAATGAGACCCATGCATAAGTGAATAGGAGAACATGTAACGAGTCGATCATACTTTGAAACCAAATATACACAATTTATCATGAGCATCAATATACTTTTTCAATGAACATGGGAGCAGTGTAGATAGATATGAAGCACGTATCTGCTCTGGAGAGTGTTTATAAACCTGAGAGAGGTGGAACCTAGGAGTATAAATTGTGACCCTTTTTTCCTTTGTTTTACCAATAGATGTTTTCTATCTTCTGAAAATCCAATTAATTTGGCATGCAATTGAGTCAGTAAGGTGCCCAGAGGGGTGTCACTCTTGCAGGACGGAGCCCAGGCACATCTCCTTCCACAATATGTCCACCCACCCCTCCTACATCACATTCAAGCCATAACTCTGCCCTCCTTTTCCCTGCTCCCAGCATGAGGGCGGGCTTCGGCACTAGCAGTAGGCGTGCCTGAGTTCGTTCCTGCAAGAGTGATGCCCCTCTGGGCACATTACTGACTCATTTGCATACCAAATAAACTGGATTTTCAGAAGATAGAACATCTATTGCTGAAACAAAGGCACATCTGGAAATAAGGTACTAAGTGCAATTAGGCTAAGGCTTTACCTCAATAGCGATTATCCTGGTGACAGATTTCCTTTAACACCGGCGTCTAAAACACCAGTCTTAATAAATGACCCCAAAAGTCTCTATAGCTCTATGGAGGAAATTTGTCAAGAGCAGCACTTTCTGTGCTGGTCTTGATATCCCCTGCACGTCTGGCGGATACTCTTAATTTAGGATGAGGCTCAGGCCTCCACATAAATTTGGCGAATCATCCGGCAGTCCATGTGCCTACACAGTTTTCTAGTAAATGAAGATGAATTTGTCCATGCTGCTGGCCATGCCCCTTTATGCTCTTGTCACGTCCACTTTCTGAAAATTTGTGTAAAACCGGGAGATGCGACAATTTTTTTTATAAGTACACGTAGTTTGTGATTTTTTAATGCCACTTTTTTTAGAGGCAGATGATAAATCTCCCTCTTTGTGCCTTTATATTTTGTCCAGTGGAAGATACCAAAATTTTTCTTGTTGGATTTATATGGAAGGGCCCTCTAAAAACTCATGGAGGCTGAGCATGAGACCTTACATTGCTAAAAGCCAGGGCTGTATTTACAGGACATGCCGCCCTAAGCTCTAAGCCCGAATACACCCCCATTAAAGGTACATTTACCATCACTAGTAATGATCATGTTTAGCTAATTTCTCAGAAATCGTTAAAATTAGTCAGTGATAACAAAAGAGTTTAACAATAACACCATCATTCATCACTGATCATCAGTTTTGATGCCGGAAAAATTATTGTTATTAGTGGCACCTGTACATTTGTCATTGCTTCCTAGCACACAGCCATGTCCTGGTATTCACTGGTATGGACAGTGCTCCTTAACACTTGTGTGGACCATTGGGAAATACAGGGCACAGGGTGTACTAGAAACTGGAATATATACAGGGAGTGCAGAATTATTAGGCAAGTTGTATTTTTGAGGATTAATTTTATTATTGAACAACAACCATGTTCTCAATGAACCCAAAAAACTCATTAATATCAAAGCTGAATATTTTTGGAAGTAGTTTTTAGTTTGTTTTTAGTTTTAGCTATTTTAGGGGGATATCTGTGTGTGCAGGTGACTATTACTGTGCATAATTATTAGGCAACTTAACAAAAAACAAATATATACCCATTTCAATTATTTATTTTTACCAGTGAAACCAATATAACATCTCAACATTCACAAATATACATTTCTGACATTCAAAAACAAAACAAAAACAAATCAGTGACCAATATAGCCACCTTTCTTTGCAAGGACACTCAAAAGCCTGCCATCCATGGATTCTGTCAGTGTTTTGATCTGTTCACCATCAACATTGCGTGCAGCAGCAACCACAGCCTCCCAGACACTGTTCAGAGAGGTGTACTGTTTTCCCTCCTTGTAAATCTCACATTTGATGATGGACCACAGGTTCTCAATGGGGTTCAGATCAGGTGAACAAGGAGGCCATGTCATTAGATTTTCTTCTTTTATACCCTTTCTTGCCAGCCACGCTGTGGAGTACTTGGACGCGTGTGATGGAGCATTGTCCTGCATGAAAATCATGTTTTTCTTGAAGGATGCAGACTTCTTCCTGTACCACTTCTTGAAGAAGGTGTCTTCCAGAAACTGGCAGTAGGACTGGGAGTTGAGCTTGACTCCATCCTCAACCCGAAAAGGCCCCACAAGCTCATCTTTGATGATACCAGCCCAAACCAGTACTCCACCTCCACCTTGCTGGCGTCTGAGTCGGACTGGAGCTTTCTGCCCTTTACCAATCCAGCCACGGGCCCATCCATCTGGCCCATCAAGACTCACTCTCATTTCATCAGTCCATAAAACCTTAGAAAAATCAGTCTTGAGATATTTCTTGGCCCAGTCTTGACGTTTCAGCTTGTGTGTCTTGTTCAGTGGTGGTCGTCTTTCAGCCTTTCTTACCTTGGCCATGTCTCTGAGTATTGCACACCTTGTGCTTTTGGGCACTCCAGTGATGTTGCAGCTCTGAAATATGGCCAAACTGGTGGCAAGTGGCATCTTGGCAGCTGCACGCTTGACTTTTCTCAGTTCATGGGCAGTTATTTTGCACCTTGGTTTTTCCACACGCTTCTTGCGACCCTGTTGACTATTTTGAATGAAATGCTTGATTGTTCGATGATCACGCTTCAGAAGCTTTGCAATTTTAAGAGTGCTGCATCCCTCTGCAAGATATCTCACTATTTTGGACTTTTCTGAGCCTGTCAAGTCCTTCTTTTGACCCATTTTGCCAAAGGAAAGGAAGTTGCCTAATAATTATGCACACCTAATATAGGGTGTTGATGTCATTAGACCACACCCCTTCTCATTACAGAGATGCACATCACCTAATATGCTTAATTGGTAGTAGGCTTTCGAGCCTATACAGCTTGGAGTAAGACAACATGCATAAAGAGGATGATGTGGTCAAAATACTCATTTGCCTAATAATTCTGCACGCAGTGTACACGTTGATGAGCCCTACACCAAATGAGAATAAATAAAACCAGAAAACAGTGACTGCGCAACACCACCAGTGACTGTATAAAAACACCAAACAGTAACTGAATAACACCACCATACAGTGATTGGAAAACGCCATCAAACAGTAAATGGATAATATCACCAAACAATGACTGAACCACAGAATCAAACAATGATTGATCAACAACAAACACCAGCAAACAGTCACTGAATAACACTACCACACAGTGACTTGACAACACCACCAGTGAATGAACAACAACACTAAACAGTGAATGAGCAAAAACACCCAACAGTGACTGAATAACACCAGCAAATAGTGAATGAACAACACCACCATACAAGGATTAAAAAACACCAGCAAACAGTGTTTTAAAAACACAACCAAACAGTAAATGGACAATACCGCTAAACAATGACTGAACTACAGTATTAAACAATGACTGGACAACACCACCACACAGTGACAAGATAACACTAGCAAACAGCTACTAAAAAGCACCACCATACAGTGACTGAACAACACTGGCAAACAGTGACTGGATAGTGAATGAACAACAACAGCAAACAGTCGCTAAACAACACCACCAAACAGTGACTGAAAACAGCAGTGACTCGACAACACCACCAAACAGTGACTGAAAACAGCAGTGACTCAACAACACCACCAAACAGTGACTGAAAACAGCAGTGACTCGACAACACCACCAAACAGTGACTAAATATCACCACCATACAGTGACTGGACAACACCATCAGTGAACAACAACACTAAACAGTGAATTAGCAAAAACACCAAACAGTGACTGAATAACACCACCATGCAGTGAATGAACAATGCATACAAACAATGATAGGACAACACCACCAAAAAGTAAATGAACAACAGTAAACAGTGAATTAAGAACAACAGCAAACAGTGATTGGACAACAATGCTAAACAGTGAGTAAACAACAACACCAAAAAGTGACTGAACAACACCACCAAACCATGATTGAATAACACCACCACATAGTGACTGAACAACGCTGGCAAACAGTGCTTGGACAACACCACCAAACATTTACTGCAGAATACCCCCATACAGTCACTAAACAACACCACTTACCAGTGACTAGACAACACCAGCAAACAGTAACTGGGCAACACCACCAAACTGTGACAGAACAACAATAGCAAACAGGAAATGGACATCACCACCAAATTGTCAAGCAGCCAGGGAGACAGACGCAGTCTCACCGGAAGCATGTCACCATGAGAAGACGTGTCTCTTATTCTATCAGGTGGTCTCCGGCCCTTCGGTGCTGTGTGCTGGCCACGAGGGGCGGGGGTCACCCCTAGAGGGCGGAGCTAGTAAAGATTTGCGCTTTACGCACACATGTGACTCGGTGAGATCCACTCCGGATCTTGGTACTGCTAGGAGATGGGATGCCGTCATTTCCAGCGCTGACGCTGGTCAGGGTTCCCAGAATGCTGGAACCCCTAGCATCAGCTATTGCCAGGGAACCTCTGTTGTCATGTCCTCTGACTTGGACATGTGGTGAGAGGTTCCTTCCTCTGCACTCTCTAAGTCCTCACCTGTGCTTCCCTGGTGGGTGGAGACTGGGTGTGACCTCAGAAGTGTCAGGTGATCTGTGGAGGGGGGATATTTAAACCTGGTCTTTTCTCACGCTCACTGCTGATTATTCAGTTACTTCCTGGTTCTGGATCTGAAGCTATCTGGTGAGTGGTTTCTCTGGTTACTGACTCTGGCTTTGGTTTTGGTTGTCTTCTGGTTCTTGTGCCCTGGCTTATGTTTACTGACCATTCTCGTGTTTCTCTATTGATCATTGCATAGTGTCACGGTATAAACTTTGGGGTTTTGCCCAACTGCGGCCGGTGTGCCTAGCCACCATCCACCCTGCTATTTGACACTTGGGAAGGGCTCTGCCAAAGTCCCCCTTCTTACTGGAGGCGGGTGAAGAGTACCTCGGCCCTCAAGGGTGTTCAGAGTGTGACAGCTTGCGCAAAGTGTGTCTGGTACGGCGCGTCTGCTGGCTGTCAGTTTGGCTTTATCGTTACATTAGCATTACACAAATAGTGACTGAACACTGAACAACAACAAACATTGCCTGAATTACACTACCAAACAGTGCCTGAATTACACTACCAAACAGTGCCTGAATTACACTACCAAACAGTGCCTGAATTACACTACCAAACAGTGCCTGAATTACATTACCAAACAGTTCCTGAATTACATCACTAAACAGTGACTTAATTACACCACCACACAGTGACTGAACAACAACACCAAACATTGACTGAACAACTGCACACAGTAACTGAACAAAAACAATCATTGCATGAACTACACCATCAAATATTAACTGGACAACAACAACAAACAGTAACTGGCCAACAGCACCAAATAGTGACTGAACAACACGACCAAACAGTGACTGGACAACGCAATAAAACAGTGACTGAACAACTGCAAAAAGTGACTAAACAGCAACAGCAACAACAAGAAACAGTGCCTGAAATACACTATAGAACATTAAATGAAGAACAACAGCAAACAGTGACTGAACAACAAACAGTGAACTAGAGATGAGCGAATTTTTCAAAAATTCAATTCGGCCAGTTCACCGAATTTTCAGAAAAAATTCAGTTCGATCCGAATTTATTTGTGGCGAATAGTGTTAAAAAACGGCTATTTCCTGGCTGCAGAGAGCCTTTATAGTGGTGTAGAACACTGTGCCTTGCAGTAACACGTATATAGAGTCAGTATGACATGCAGATGACAGGCGTTGCTCTTAGAATCGCTGCACATTTCACTTTAGTCACGGGGCCAAAACTGACTAAATAACTCAAGTATGAACTCAGCCTTACAGGTCGATGTTAGCGCCAAGAAGAAGCGCACTCCTCTTACACCATGATCAGCTGATTCCACATAGATGCCTACAGAACCTGTTCTATTAAACGCTTATACAAGTAGAGCCCCCAACAGAGTGGAGAGGGTGTCAGCAGTAAGTTTTTGTCAACGTTACTGATTATTTTGCCGTTCCTCTGATCCATCAGAACAATAACCCCCAAAAAACGGATCCTGTCTATGGAGCATCCACCTTCACTCGGTCAGCGTTTGGTCAGTAATCCATCAGTATTGCTAATGCCAAAAAATAAAGGAGTGAATCCAAAACAGAGATGACACGTTAATGGAATATTTGCGTGTCTTTTGTGTTTAGTACCCACTCCTGCCTTTGGCTACCAAATCACAAGCCAATTCTGATGGGACCATATAGGCCTTACAGCTGCTACACAGACAGGATCCGTTGTGAGTCTAATTTTTCCTTCCTTCTGACAGATCAGAAGAAGGAAAGACAAAAAAGGGGGGTCAGTCAGCAAATACCAAAGCTGCAGGAGCACATTGCTATGGCAGGGAACAAACATTAAAAGACAAAAACATGCAATGCGACAACACACTGAAATGTAGAGTACAAAATTGCATAATAATTACAAGGGCTACACTATAAGTGAGAGATACTTGGCAAATCGTTTTGTACAAAATTATTTGAGCCCGTCTGCCGCACGTCAAGGCGATCTCTGTTAGACGGGTTCCTACACTAAATTCTGCCTGTTAGGTGCCATGACGGCTACCATAGACTTCAGGGAGTGTAGGTTCCTACCTAATTAAAATCAGCCTATAAGGCAGACAAGGTGGTCAGGAATGCATGACTGAGGAAGCAGCCACACCTCCAGTACAAACTGCAAAGAAAGACAAAAAAGGGGGGTCAGTCAGCAAATACCAAACCGCAGGAGCACATTGCTATGGCAGGGAACAAACATTAAAAGACAAAAACATGCAATGCGACAACACACTGGAATATAGAGTACAAAATTGCATAATAATTACAAGGGCTACACTATAAGTGAGAGATACTTGGCAAATCGTTTTGTACAAAATTATTTGAGCCCGTCTGCCGCACGTCAAGGCGATCTCTGTTAGACGGGTTCCTACACTAAATTCTGCCTGTTAGGTGCCATGACGGCTACCATAGATCAGAAGAAGGGTCAAATAAATGATGATGTCAGCCAGGCCGAAAGGCAAAATAGTGGCCCAGTCATGAAGTGGGGAGGGTGGGAACAGCATGAGAAGTCCACAGAGTGGCCTTATGACATAGTGGTGAGGTGGAAGTAGCATGAGGAGGACACAGAGTGGCACAATGACAGTGTGACAGTGGTATCAGCAGCATCAGGTGGCCACAGAGTAGCAAGGTGACATAGTGTGGAGGGGGCAGCAGAATTAGGAGACCACAGAATAGCAAGGTGACATAGTGTGGAGGTGGCAGCAGCATCAGAAGACCACAGAGTGGCAAGGTGTCATAGTGTGGACTGTGGAGGTGGCAGCATGAGGAGACCACAGAGTGGCAAGGTGACATAATGTGAAGGTGGCAGCGGCATCAGGAGGCCACAGAGTGGCAAGGCGACATAGTGTGGAGGTGGCAGCAGAATGAGGAGGCCACAGAGTGGAAAGATGGGTGACCAACAAAATGTGGTACAGGGTGGAAACACGAATGATTCACTGGCACTACAAACACTAGGCCTTAGGAACAAAAGCTCCTATATGCCACCTAAATCATATCACCCAGCTGAGACCTACATCTCATTTACTAAGCAAACTATACAACAGACCCTGGATTCATATACCAGGGGCGAGTTTAAACACTCGTCTAACTTGACGGTGGAGGAACGGAGAGCTATAAAGGAACTACAAACAAACACGAAAATTATGATTAAACCAGCAGACAAGGGAGGGGCCATAGTGGTTATGGATAAAATAATGTACATCACAGACATTTCCAACCAATTAAATGACCGAGACACATATGAACCCCTCACAACCGACCCTACCCCAAATATTGCTAGAAAAATCAAAAATATACTCCAACATTATCAAGAGCAAGCAATTATAGATGATAAGACCGTCACTTTTTTGACAAAACAACACCCAATCACGCCAGTTTTCTACACCCTTCCAAAGGTCCACAAAAACCTCAATAATCCCCCAGGGAGACCAATAGTTGCTTCAACAGATTCGATACTATCACCCCTATCAATTTATCTAGACAAGATTTTGACCCCACTTATTAAGAAATCACGTTCTTTTTTACTTGACACCCAGGATTTCATTACTAAATTAAGTCAGAATATACCGACAGTGAACACAATACTAATAACCATGGATGTTAATAGCTTGTACACGTCCATAGAACACCAGAAGGGCATTGAAGCAACAGCTAATCTACTCCAAACACAATCTATACTTACTGGTCAACAACAAGCATTTTGTCTAGCCCTTCTCTCCACAGTACTACATGAGAATTTCTTTCTCTTTGGTGACACATTTTATATGCAGAAACGGGGTACCGCGATGGGGGCGAATGTGGCCCCCCCGTATGCTAATGCCTACATGACCCACTTTGAGGAGACGTATGTGTACCAACATCCTCTCTTCCAGCAACATGCCCAGGTGTGGCTACGCTTCATCGACGATATTTTTTGTCTATGGAGCGGACCCACTTCCAGTGCAGAAGCCTTTCACCAGCATCTTAACAATATATATCCCGAATTGAGCTTCACCATGCAAATTGATAATAACAAAATTAGTTTCCTGGACACCCTAGTACTCAAAGATGAAGATGGCAACATATCTTTTGATTTATATAACAAACCGACCGATAGAAACAGTCTCCTACTATATTCCAGTAACCACCCAAAAGCCACTAAGAAATCATTACCACGCTCTCAATTAACTCGCGTAGAACGCATTGTTAGTGATTCTTCCACTAAAACAAAGAGATTAGATGAAATGACCAAGAAATTTGTTGAGAGAGGATACCCCAATCATTCCTTTACACAGAAACCCAAACCCTCAGATACGACCAACTCACAGTCGCAATCGTCCAGACGTATACCTAGTATACTCACATACCATCCTCTAACACCTAAAATACAACATATACTTAAACGGCACTGGCACATACTGACACAAGCTTACCCAGGAATAGCAGAATTCCAAACTCCGCCATTAACTTGCTACAAACGCACTAAAAATATAAGGGATGGACTGGTTCGAGCAGACATTGGTCCACTGACAAAACTGCCACGCCAGAGATTCTTAGGCACCCCACAATCAGGTACCTTCCCTTGCCTCCACTGCGCACAGTGCTCCAGTGTGATTAAAGGGAACACAGTGACACACCCACATTCGGGTAAACGTTACACTATCAATGACTTCTTTACATGTGATTCCACAAATGTGGTGTATCTCATCAAATGCCCATGCGGACTATGTTATGTGGGTGAAACTACCCAGCATATCAGAGATAGGATCTCGAAACATAAGTCCACCATAAGAACTAACCAACTACTCTTACCAATCCCTGCCCATTTTAAGGAACGGAACCATCAGATCTCATCTTTGAGATTTCAGGTACTAGAACAGATAAAAACCCCACGGAGGGGTGGAAACCAAATACAATTACTCAAACAACGGGAATCATACTGGATCCACCGCCTGGATACATTGAGCCCC
Source organism: Bufo bufo (assembly GCF_905171765.1). Taxonomy (NCBI): domain Eukaryota; kingdom Metazoa; phylum Chordata; class Amphibia; order Anura; family Bufonidae; genus Bufo; species Bufo bufo. Next base: position 576,140,054 of record NC_053390.1, read on the forward strand.
AGAGGATTAAACCGGGAATGCGACTTTTTCTTTAATACATAATGGACTCTACGTTGTTATTGCTGTATTCCACTTGTCTATCTCTTTAATAATGATTATTATATGTTTCTCCTCACAGATTCGATAAAATTGGAGTATAGATCTAGACCATATGGGTGAGACAAACCTCCCCCTCCCGTTCCCCCACCTTCCTTCCCTCCCTTCCTCTACCCCACTTACCCTCTTTTCCCTCCCCTTTTCCCCTCATCCATATAACCTAATAATCATTATTTACTATTATCATATTATCAACAGTGATTATTGTAATATGATGTCATCCATATTTTCATCTATGTGATGTTTCTATTTATGTGCTACCTTTGCTTATGTGCCTCTTCTCTGGGTGATGTCCTTGTTCTCCATGATTACACACACCAACCAGATCAGACAACAATAGTGACCCATCAGTGTCTCTCTTATAGTCAAAACGTCAAACTATTTATATAGTGCAGGCTGCGTTTGTTGTATTTTGCAGTAAGGGCATCCTCTATGCCCTCACTTGTCCGATATTCACCATTGCGCATGCGCCAACGTCATGACGTCATCGCGCATGCACGTACGCCGTCACCACTAAGATAATACACTCTAGCCTCCTTTATAAATCCCAGCGTGCGGCTCGCAGCGTTCACATCCGGTCAATGTCTCCACAGTGAATAACTACAGGTAATCGCTGATCTCTTCCTCCACAGATTTTTTACCAAGCCTCTATATTTTTATAGCCATCTCTGGACAGCACATTAGGGGGTCCCAGCCAGACCACTTGATTTATATGAGAATACTTTACCAATATGCATATATACAGTGGCTCCCACTGATCTATAGTTTGCTGACATATAGTGACATGACTGCTACCCCATATGTGTTGTCCATTAATGCCTCACTATGTCTTGTTGCTATGATGATACTCAGGGAACTTTCTTTCTTCTTTTATTTACATTGTTTTCGCTTTGACAGACGTTTGACCTCTAATTGATTTTTCTATTAATTTTATATGACCCTCATTTCATGTATCAGAACTTAAAAATGATTCTAATTGATATAATTTCTTATAGATCACTTGACAAAGGCCAGACATATGGCCGAAACGTTGGGACACACTATACAACTGTACACTGCTCCTACCCGGATGTATTGATTATATATGTGAACATATGGAATATGAAATGATGTAAAACATCAACTAATTATTAAATTGCATTGAATCTACTTTGGTGTGCCACGAATTTCTTCACTTACTACGTGACGACCCCTCGTCCTCCGTGGGCACCCTTCACCTAATAGGGTGTGCGGATCTCATTACCTCCTATACAGAGTGGAAAGATGACATAGTGTGGAGGTGGAAAGCAGCATGAGGAGACCACAGAATGGCAAGGTGACACAGTGTGAAGATGGCAGCAGCATCAGGAGACCACAGAGTGCCAAAGTGACATAGTGTGGAGGTGGCAGCAGCATGAGGAGACCACAGAGTGGCAAGGTGACATTGTGTGGAGGTGGGTGGCAATACCAGTACCAGCTGAAGATGGTGGGTGAAAAAAGGAGCACTTGGCATCAGATGTGTGTCATCAGGCGGGTGGCAGCATCAGAATAGTAGCTGAGGCAGGTAGCCAGAAGAAACGGTCTCTTTTGACAAAGTGTTGGTGTAGCACCATGGATGACCTAGTCTGGTGCATCAGGCATTGGTGGGTGGAAATCCTGGCTGATCCATGCCTGAGTCATCTTGACCAAGGTCAGTCTCTCCCCATTTTGGGTGGACAGATGAGTTCTTCTTGGGGTAACTATGGCCCCCGCCGCACTAAACACCTGCTCTGATGCCACACTACTGGCCAGGCAGAACAGCTTTTCCATGGCAAACTCTGCCAGTTGCGGCCACAAATCCAGTTTGGCTGCCCAGTAGTCCAGCAGATCTTCAATGTGGGGAGGCAGGGTGCTGTCCAAGTATGCCACCACCTGCTAGTTCAGGTCCTGCTCTATGTCTAGCTGCTGGTGAGTAGTTTCTTCACTATGCGTGTTCTGCCTCTCCAATCTGTGCAGATCATACACCGATGAACAAATGGATAGGTCAAATCATGGTGTGAGCAGCTAACAGGATATATGTGGCTGAGATGAAGAGTGAAGCCAGAATGGAAGGGAGAGAGGGGATTAGACTTTACAGAGAGAACAGTAGGAGGGGAAGAGAGAAGGGACACACAGAATAAAAAGGCAAACCATGCATGTGTAACATGACACTCCCCATCAAAATCTATGATTTCTAATAATAATAAACTTTAGATAAGTCCATGAATAATAGATGTTTCTTCTTCTGGAAAATCTGCAAAATAAAAAGGAACAACAAAAATTCAACAAGGAAAACATTACTACAATACTTGTAGATGTGCTCTTTAAAGTGTTGACAGCATTAGGAGGAAGATAGATCCGTGAGTCCATCTTCAGAGGGAGAAGGCAGCAACATGCGCTAGTTCTTCTTACCTCCCTTTAATTAAGTTGACTTGAAGGGCTATCTTCAGAGGGGAAGGCAGCAACATGCACCAGTCCTTTTTACCTCTCTTTGTATCAGGTCGGTGGGAGGAGTTCATCTTCCTGTTTAGGCAGAAGCAGTACTAGCTCGTTTATGGGTCTGAAGTAGTGTCTTGCAGAACCTTTTTTCATTACCTTAACTTCTGCTTTCCGCACCTTGCCGTCATTACTTGAAATAATCTTTGTAATAAGACCCATAGTCCAATTGTTATGATGAGCATCCATTTCTTTCAGGAGAACTAAGTCCCCGGCTTGCAGGTGGGGTTTGCTGACTTGCCATTTTCTACGACTTTGAAGGTTGCAAAGGTACTCCATCTTCCAACGGCTCCAAAACTCATTAGCAAGAAGTTGGAACCATTTCCATTGGTGTTTGTAAACATTTGGACAATCAAAGTGCCGAGGAGGAATAGTGGCTATTCCGTTCTTTTGATTTAGAATAGTGGCTGGAGTTAGCTTGGCCTTGCCCATGACGAATCCTACACCTATTTCACAGTTGGGGTGTACAACTCGGAGATAGGCTACCGCAGCTATGGCTTCAATGGATGCATCAGAGAAGGCATGGAACTCTAGTCTGGTGGCATTCTTCAAGGACGCAAGAGTGTAAGATCGTGGTATCTTAAACTGTTCCAATGCCTTGAGGGACTGCTTTCAGGATTCCCACATTTGTTGTTTCTCTGTGGGTAAAGGGGTATCCCAGTCAGTGTTCTCTAAAGTAAGTTGTCTGAGTAATATCTTGCCCTGAATAGTAAAGGGTGCTATAAATCCCAAGGGATCATAGATGCTGTTTACTGCAGACAGTACTCCTCGTTTTGTGAAGGGCTTGTCACAGACTGATGTTTGAAATGTGAACGTGTCTTGCTTAACATCCCACAGCAATCCAAGGCTGCGTAGCATGAAGGAAAGGTCAGACCCTAGTTGGAATTACTTAGCACTGACAGCATGATTATCAGAAGGAAATGCTCTCATTACCTTATTGCCGTTGGATATGATTTTGTGTAGTCTGAGGTTGGCAGTAGCGAGCATGTTCTGAGTTCTGGTGAGAAGGTCTAACTAAATATACTGGTCCAGGATAGATCGCACTAGTGCCTTTCTGGCTGCGCGCTGCCAGTAGTAGTCTAGGCACTGTGTTACTTCCTGTTAAACTGGCTGCATCGATGTACTGTATTAAAACTAAAGCTCCTCACTGCCCCAGGAGCTTTAGTTTTAATACAGTACATCGATGCAGCCAGTTTAACAGGAAGTAACACAGTGCCTAGACTACTACTGGCAGCGCGCAGCCAGAAAGGCACTAGTGCGATCTATCCTGGACCAGTATATTTAGTTAGGAGATCCCTAATAGGAAACAGACATACACTAATGGCTGCCAGGTACTGGAATTTTAAATATATAGCTAGGAACTAGCATTATAATAGCATAATAATAAAGGTTAAGTTTTAGGAATAGAGGTAGGTGTAGGATCAATAGGTGTAAATCAGTCCTAGGGACACTAGCTAATGTTTATTGTATAAAACACCGCATCCTGACACTTAAAGGGAAAGTCCAGTTTTTTGAGGGTGTCATTTACTCACAAATACCTCGCAGATAAAAAAAAATTATATTACATTTTTTTCTGTGATCTAATCCCATTTGCAAGCCCGTGTGTGTCAGGCCCACACAGACTGTATTGTGTCCACTGGCTAGTGGCTAGACCTCCACTTATACCGTTGTACTGTATTAAAACTAAAGCTCCTCACTGCCCCAGGAGCTTTAGTTTTAATACAGTACATCGATGCAGCCAGTTTAACAGGAAGTAACACAGTGCCTAGACTACTACTGGCAGCGCGCAGCCAGAAAGGCACTAGTGCGATCTATCCTGGACCAGTATATTTAGTTAGGAGATCCCTAATAGGAAACAGACATACACTAATGGCTGCCAGGTACTGGAATTTTAAATATATAGCTAGGAACTAGCATTATAATAGCATAATAATAAAGGTTAAGTTTTAGGAATAGAGGTAGGTGTAGGATCAATAGGTGTAAATCAGTCCTAGGGACACTAGCTAATGTTTATTGTATAAAACACCGCATCCTGACACTTAAAGGGAAAGTCCAGTTTTTTGAGGGTGTCATTTACTCACAAATACCTCGCAGATAAAAAAAAATTCTATTGAATTTTTTTCTGTGATCTAAACCCATTTGCAAGCCCGTGTGTGTCAGGCCCACACAGACTATATTGTGGCTAGACCTCCACTTATACCGTTACAGGGTGTCATTTACTCACAAATACCTCGCAGATAAAAAAAAATTCTATTGAATTTTTTTCTGTGATCTAATCCCATCTGCAAGCCTGTGTGTGTCAGGCCCACACAGACTGTATTGTGTCCGCTGGCTAGTGGCTAGACCTCCACTTATACCATTACAGGGTGTCATTTACTCACAAATACCTCGCAGATCCAAAAATATTAGATTGAATTTTTTTCTGTGATCTAATCCCATTTGCAAGCCCGTGTGTGTCAGGCCCACACAGACTGTATTGTGTCCGCTGGCTAGTGGCTAGACCTCCACTACCACCACAGCCGCTTCACTTGATCCCTCAGAGGAGTTATTTACACATCATTTGGATGAAATTAGTGATGCGCAACCATTATTGCCAGAGGATGGAGATAACAGGGATATGTCTCAGTCAGGCAGCATTACACACATGGACGTACAGTGTGATGATGATGATGATGATGTTGTACCCGCTGCTGCTTTCATTTGCTGAGGTGTCAGATACAAGTGAAGTGGTTGATGATGACGATGTGTCCGTGGATGCCACGTGGGTGCCTGCTCGAAGAGAAGAAGAAGAGGGTGAAAGTTCAGAAGGGGAGACAGAGAGAAGGAGGAGACGAGTTGGAAGCAGGGGGAGGTCGCCGCAAGGAGCTAGTGGCACAGTCAGACAGCATGTATCGGCACCCGTGGTCAGCCAGACAGCACGCCAATCAACACATGCTGCTGCCACCACCAGAATGCCGCCATTGCAAAGCTCAGCAGTGTGGCATTTGTTTTGTGTGTCTGCCTCTGACAACAGCGATGCCATTTGCAACCTGTGCCAAAAGAAACTGAGTCATGGGAAATCCAACACCCATCTAGGTACAACTGCTTTGCGAAGGCACATGATCGCACATCACAAATGCCTATGGGATCAACACATGATGACGAGTAGAAGCAGCACACAACCTCAAAGTCACCATCCTCCTCCTGGTCCAGCATCTTCAGCCACGTCAACCACTGCTGTCCTCCTTGCCCCCTCTCAACCACCCGCCACTCCGCCTCTCACCTTCAGCAGTTCCATCTCATCTGCCCACAGTCAGGTGTCTGTAAAGGAAATGTTTGAGCGTAGGAAGCCAATGTCCCAGAGTCACCCCCTTGCCCGGCATCTGACAGCTGGCTTGACGGAACTCTTAGCCCGCCAGCTTTTACCATACCAGCTGGTGGAGTCTGAGGCCTTCAAAAAATTTGCCGCTATTGGGACACCACAGTGGAAGGTACCCGGACGATTTTTTTTAAATAAAAAGGCAATCCCAAACCTCTACTCAGTGATTGAAAAGGGAGTCATGGCATCTCTGGCATACAGTGTTGGGGCAAGGGTCCATCTGATCACTGATACCTGGTCTTCAAAGCACGGTCAGGGCAGGTATATCACCTACACTGCGCATTGGGTCAACCTGCTGACGGCTGACAAGCATGGAATGCGTGGCTCTGCAGCGGAGTTGGTGACACAGCCACGACTTGCAGGCAGGCCTACTGCCACCTCCTCTACTCCTCCTACTCCATCCTCTTCCATAACCTCCTCGGCTGAGTCCTCTTCTGCTGCGGCGTCTGGCTGCACATCAACTGAATCCCCCAGCTCCCCAGGGGCTATTCCACATCCCCGATACGACAGTGTCACGCTGTCTTGGGGTTGACTTGCCTGAAAGCAGAGAGCCACACCGGACCAGCACTCCTGTCCGCCCTGAACGTACAGGTGGATCAGTGGCTGACCCCGCACCAACTGGAGATCGGCAAAGTGGTGTGTGACAATGGAAGCAATTTGTTGGCGGCATTGAATTTGGGCACATGTGCCGTGCATGGCACACGTGTTGAATCTCATCGTACAACGCTTTGTGTCTAAGTACCCAGGCTTACAGGACGTCCTCAAGCAGACCAGGAAGGTGTGTGGCCATTTCAGGCGTTCCTACACGGCCATGGCGCACTTTTCAGACATTCAGCGCCGAAACAACATGCCAGTGAGGCGCTTGATTTGCGACAGCCCGACACGTTGGAATTCAACACTACTAATGTTCGACCGCCTGCTCCAACAAGAAAAAGCAGTCAACGAGTATTTGTATGACCGGGGTGCTAGGACAGCCTCTGCGGAGCTGGGAATTTTTTTGCCACGGTACTGGATGCTCATGCGCAATGCCTGTAGGCTCATGCGTCCTTTTGAGGAGGTGACAAACCTAGTCAGTCGCACAGAAGGCACCATCAGCGACCTCATCCCATTTGTTTTCTTCCTGGAGCGTGCCCTGCGAAGAGTGCTGGATCAGGCTGTAGATGAGCGTGAAGAGGAAGAGTTGTGGTCACCATCCCCACCAGAAACAGCCTTGTCATCATCGCTTGCTGGACCTGCGGCAACGCTGGAAGAGAAGTGTGAGGAAGAGGAGTCAGAGGAGGAATGTGGCTTTGAGGAGGAGGAAGACCAACCACAGCAGGCATCCCAGGGTGCTCGTTGTTGTCACCTATCTGGGACCCGTGGTGTTGTACGTGGCTGGGGTGTAGAACAGACCGTCAATGACATCAGTGAGGACGAGGAACGGGAAATGAGTAGCTCGGCATCAAACCTTGTGCAAATGGGGTCTTTCATGCTGTCATGTCTGTTGAGGGACCATCGTATAAAAAGGATGAAGGAGAACGACCTGTACTGGGTGGCCACGCTACTAGACCCCCAGTATAAGCAGAAAGTGGCGGAAATGTTACCAACTTACCGAAAGTCAGAAAGGATGCAGCAGTTCAAAACAAAACTAAAAAATATGCTTTACACAGCTTATAAGGGGGATGTCACAGCACAACGGGAATCTAACAGGGGAAGAGGTGAAAGTAATCCTCCTCCTACCAGGACCACGGCGGCAAGGACAGGACGCTTTACAGATGTGTTGTTGATGGAGGACATGTGGAGCTTTTTCAGTCCTACACATCGCCACAGCCCTTCGGGATCCAGCCTTAGAGAACGACAGGTAGCAGACTACCTCGCCTTAACTGCAGATATCGACACTCTGAGGAGCGATGAACCCCTTGACTACTGGGTGTGCAGGCTTGACCTGTGGCCTGAGCTATCCCAGTTTGCGATAGAACTTCTGGCCTGCCCCGCTTCAAGTGTCCTGTCAGAAACGACCTTCAGTGCAGCAGGAGGCATTTTCACTGACAAAAGAAGTCGCCTCGGTCAAAAAAGTGTTGATTACTTCACCTTCATTAAGATGAATGAGGCATGGATCCCGAAGGGACTGACAGTGGGGGATACGTTTGACTAACAAAGGGCCTGATGACATGCCTTGGTCTCAAAATGGTCCCCACGCTGCTGTATTTAATGTCTGCATACCGGATGACTTTCGTGAATTCTCCGCCACCAACTAGGGCTCAAGCCGCAATGTTTTAGTCACCTTTCTGCCTTGAAAACATAAATTTTTCCGGCCGCTGCTTCAACAGCGGCTGCAACAATAACATTATTTTTCAGGCATGTGTACATGCCTAATTTTTCTGGCCTCTGGTGCTGCACTGTGGCTGCAAAAACAAAACAAAAAAAAAGGCACATACAAGTGTCAATTCCCCTTCGTGATCGTTACTTTGTTGTGGTGAAGGGGCTTGCATATCAAAATGAAGCGATCATCACCTCTATGAGTGTGTTGGCAATGTTGCCACACCCCAGATGATAAGGCCGTTGCTTCATTATGATCAGACCAAAAGCGATCGGCTGGATAATTTTTCATAGAAAAAACATACATTTTTTTTATATTTTTTAAGTTGTATGGGTGGGTTTTTAATACATAAAATAAAAAAAATCATAATAAAGTCTCTTAATAGTTTATTAGAAATAATGCAGACAATTTAAAAAATCCCCATCAACTCCAATACAAAGCAAGTACAAAGCTCAGAACTAAATTATTCCAGGATGTCGTAATGGTTCGTTAATTCGACAATGGTTAATCAATTCGACACACGTCCCCGGATAGGGGACGTAACAGGGATTAAACTGATAGGAATAGTACTAGTTAAGACACCACTCATATAGGGTGTCACAGCACATTGCTCCGTGCACGCGCAGTGCCCCAACTTGGGACTGAGTAAGAGGACCGACCAAGCTGCTTTTTCCATCTCCCGGTTCCTAAAATCAATTAATTTTGGTGTATCGGAGTTTGGTCTGTCACTGTGAAGGCAGTCGAAGGTACCCGGCCTAAATTTTTTTTCACAAATGGCAATCCCACCCTGATATGGGACGTAACAGGGATTAAACTGATGAGAATAGTACTACAGAAAATACCACTCATATCGGGTGGGGCAGTAAATTGCACGCAGCAGACGCAGTGACCGTGGCGTGGATTCAAACAAAGGGGAGGGAGCCAGCATTTTTTTAACCATCTCCCTGTTCGAAAAATCTATTTAATAATTTGACCCCAGATTGGGGACGTAACAGGGATTAAACTGATGAGAATAGTACTACAGAAAATACCACTCATATCCGGTGGGGCAGTAAATTGCACGGTGCAGACGCAGTTACCGTGGCGTGGATTCAAACAAAGGGGAGGGAGCCAGCATTTTTTTAACCATCTCCCCGTTAGAAAAATCTATTTAATAATTTGACCCCAGATTGGGGACGTAACAGGGATTAAACTGATGAGAAGAGAGAACTATAGAAAATACCACTTGTGGCGAAACCAACCTCGCCACTGGGTTTTGGAGAGGCCTGTTTAAAAGCCTCTTGCCTCAGGATTATGGCCCATACTAACTTTTAAACCCCTGAACCTATTCAAGTGAATTTTGGATAGGTTTGTCCCCAAGTTATACTGTTTAAATTGATGTAAGTTATATGTATGGACAATGTAAACTCACAAAGTTGTAACAATTTATAATAAGTGTAACTTGTCAGCTTGGGAGGAATATGCTGGGTGTGTTTCTATTGTGCCATTGTCCCATTGTGTGTTTAAATGGTGATGTCTGTCCTGTTGTATCCACATGTGTATTGGCGATTTCCCTTTGTCCTGAGAGATAATTGGATTGCTCCTCGGTTGTCTCCGGGACAGAGAGGAGGAAACCATGATGCATTGTGGGGATATGTTGTATCTGTCCTGTGTCGCAGTCTCCCTTCTGGTCCTCTGGGGGCGTGAACGATTGGTTGCTGTACTTACATTGTATGTGTTGTAAATTACTGATTGGTTGTATTTCAAACCCCTGTGGGCAGTACTATGTTTGTGGTTTATGAATAAAAGAGGCTGTACTTGAAGTACAGTCAGACCACTGCTTGACCCTCAACACGGAGCCTTGTCTCGTTATTGGGGGGATCCGCTGTATGCTGTTAGAGACCGATTGCCAAGAGTGTAAGCTGATTCCTGTTCGTCTGCTAGCAGCTATTCGTGAGGTTCCAGTTTGGAGTGCTATTTTGTATCCAGTTCGGGAGGTTGGTGTTCTGCAGTAGCTGGGCCTGTCTCTCAGAAAGAGGCATATTGCCTAAACGGATTTTAACCCCTTGTCTGCTGAAACGGTCCGTAAATTGCACGGCACAGACGCAGTGACCGTTGATTCAAACAAAGGGGAGGGAGCCAGCGTTTTTTTAACCATCTCCCCGTTCGAAAAATCAATTCAATTCGCCTTTCGGGGACCCTTGTTGTACGTGGCTGGGTGGAGGAAGAAACCTTCAATGACATCAACGGGACATGGCTAGCTTGGTATCCAACCTTGAACAAATGGGGAGTTTGCGGTTGGGCAAATGGACTGTTTGCGTTTGTTTGCGGTGCATTAAAAGGGGAGTTTGGTCTGTCAATGTCTGTGAAGCGGGCGCAACCCTTACACTACCTGATCGATACAACATCATACCTGATCGTATACACACACTGGATGTTTTAAACCACGTTGTTCAAAAAAAAATTGGATTGTTAGGTGATTTATACCCTTTATGGATTAAAATCCAACTCTGCGTCAACTACATAATTTTCCATGGGAGTTTTGCCATGGATCCCCCTCCGGCATGCCACAGTCCAGGTGTTAGTCCCCTTGAAACAACTTTTCCATCACTACTGTGGCTAGAAAGAGTCGCTGTGGGTTTTAAAATTCGCTTGCCTATTGAAGTCTATGGCGGTTCGCCCAGTCGCGAACATTTGCAGAAATTCGCGTTCGGCGTTCGCGAACGGAAAATTTTATGTTCGCGAGATCACTAATGACGAGCACTTGAGTCGAAGACCACCCTAATCTGGTCAAGCTTGCGAGGATGGTAGACACCAAAACAACTCCTTGTGCATGAGGGTTTGCAGGCTCAGCCTGATCTCTCTCAAACACCTTCTGCATAAAGTCGACAAAATGTTTCTTCATCTCCGGTTTCCGGTTCAGGTTGCGCTCTAAAGAGATGAACCGTAAATCTGCATGTTGTCTATTATTTGGAATTCTCTTCCTTGGGGTGCGAAATGGTAGTGATGCCACCCAGCTGTTTGGACTTATGTTGGTAGAACTCTTTACTCATGGTTCTCAAGAATTCTTTGTCTTCCATCGTGGCTGCTAATTCGTTGTGGTTACCTCAAACACTGTGTTACCAATGTTGTCATCACAGAAGATAAATGCTTTCCTATCATCTAGTATGATGCGCTCTTGCATACCTTTGTCACATAACTTTGCTTTCACACTGTAGTGATGTTGTCGTCAACAAGTAGTGCGTCCATTTGACAGAACGTGTGTTATAAAGGAAGAAACTGAGAAAGGTTTCCTGGCTTTGCAAAGGCAGACATTGCCTAAGATGACCCATCCTAGATCCAGACGCTGGGCGTAAGGTGCATCATGTGGGCTGTTGATTTGATGGCAAACCTTGTGCACCCTTAAAATGTCTCTCCCGAGTAACATCAGGATATCAGCATTTTCATCAAAAGCTGGTATTTGGTTAGCTATGTCCTTCAAGTGATATTGGTGCAAGGCAGCTTCAAGAGTGGGGATCTCATTCTTGTTAGTTCGGATCTGATTACATTAGATGATATTAGGCAAGGGTATTTTCATGTTGCTATTGAGAAGAGCAACTATGAGGCCACTGTCACCGCCAGTTCTGTGAGAACGTCTGGCAGACGTTCTTCTCTACCTCTTGTATGATGTTCTTTGTTTTGGTTTCACTTTCTCATCTCCTTTCCTTCTGCCAGGTGTCACTTATTTAGACTAATTGTCTTCCTTTATATTCCCTCCCATACTGCCTCACTTTGCGGTTTATACTACTTCCTGGATGAAGTGTTCACTGCTGGAGACTGCTTCTGCTGTTTGCTCAGATAAGTCCTTTACTTTATTGTGTTTCCTTGCTGGCTTGATTCTAGGTGACCCTGACTCCCTCCGTATTAAGTGCAGGGAGCCGGTGGTTGTGTCCCCTCACTATTATAGGGTTTTCAGGTGTCACACAGACTTAGGTAAGTGGGCATGCAATCGTCTACCATCGAGACCCTTGCATGTGCATAGCAGTCAGGGAGAGCTCTTAGGGTTTTATAGGGCTCACCTACAAGCTCCTTAGTTTGGGATCAAGCCAGTCGCTCGTTTATTCATAAGTTCCAGCTATCTGCAAACTTCATCCGTGACAGCCACTGGCTCTTCTACCCAAGACTTCTGTAATGCCTGCACAAGTACCTAGGGTATAAGGTAGAGTATCTCCTGCTATGCCTAACAGATCAAAGAACCTTGTACTTGCAAGAGATCAGTTACTCTGATCGTCAAGAATGGTATACAGTCTTATGGCCCTTTCTGGCTGGCCCTTTGTGAATACACAAACCAAGCATATCTTTGCACAGGATTTCTCACAAAGTCCTTCCCCACAGACTTCAGTGCATGTAGAGAATACTGGGGTGAAGGCAGCTGTTTGTTCAGTGTGCTCCCTGCCATGCTTTGCCTCGGGAGGGATGTCTGTGGATGGAGTAGAGCTGTGTTGGTACAGATCTAGGGCTTGTACGTGGTTATCACAACCGCATTCCATGTATTTTATGACAGCCTTACAGTCTTTTGCAAGGTGTTCTGTGGAGGCATAGCATCTAAAACAAACTCCATATCCCTTTAAAAGTTCCTTACGTTCTTGTAGAGGATTCTTTCTGAAGCCGATGCATTTCTTAAGTGGATGTGGCTTGTTATGTATGGGAAATTGGCGATTTGGATCCTCAAGTTTCTTGCTTTGCCCAGTCCTTCGAAGAACCGTAGCAGGTGCAGGTTGAACATCAGTTCTCTTCACTGATACTGGGCCCCTGCGGTCTCTGTGCATTATACGTGTGTTTGCACATCCTGGAGGAGGTGTAGTGAGAGGGTTACAGTCACTATAGAAGATACTTGGGTCATTCTTTGAGTCCGCGATTTCCCTTATGAAGTCACAGAAGTAGGAAAAAGGAGGAAAGGCAACTTCGTATTTTTTTCTTGTAAGTTGATCCCTGAATGCCATATGGTAGCTTAAGGACAATAGGGTTGATGCCACGAGGGGCGTCGAGGTAACTAAGTCCAGGTAGGAGGGTGTCAGCCTTAGCTAGTTGAAGCTTTTGTAGAAGATCACTGAGTTCTTGAAGCTTTAGATTGTCTTTAGCTGTAATCCTTGGGAAGCCTTGCAACCTTTTGAATTAGGCATCTTTGATGGCCTCAGAGCTGTCAAAGCTACGTTCAAGTTTGTCCCAAGCAGCGTCTAGACCTGCAGCAGGATTGGAAGTGTAAACTGTTTTGACTCTCTTGATATGTTCGGAAGACTGGGGACCTAGGCACCTGATGAGTAGATCCAGTTCTTCTGCAGCAGTGATGTCTAGCTCGCTGATTGTGGCTTTAAAGGTGAATTTCCAGCCTCTGTAATTTTCAGGTTTGTCATCAAACGTGGTGAGGCCCATCCTAGTGAGTTCTCTGCGAAGCATGTATTTAACAAACTGTGACATGTCTGTGTTTTCAGACTTTGGGTGTACAGTTGCAGGTGGGACAGAGTTAGTTGCAGTGGCTGGTACACTAATGTTGAGTGACTTGGGCACATAGGATGGTGCTAAGGCGTTCAACACTGAATCTGTCGTACATTTCAAGGGTGTGTTAGTTTCTAGTTGTATAGTAGTGGGTTTGTTAGGAGGTAGCTGCTTAGTGCCATAGTAAGGTAGAAAGTCTTTTCTATCCGTACCAGTTTCCGCCGCTTGAGAAAGTGCAGTAGATACAGAGAAAATACCTTGGTTGAGTGCTTTGGCTGCTATGACAGAGTGATGGAGTTCTGAAGAGGTCCGTGATGAATCTGATGTATAAGCTATAACAGAGTGACTGCTACTAATACCTGTTTCATTATCACTTGCGACCTGCTCTAAGACTCTTAGTCTTGCCATGTCTTTGGCATGCTCACATTGTTTTTCCAAAACTTCCATCTGTGCTTTCTTCCGTGCAGCTTCAGCTTCCATCCGTGCAGCTTCAGCTTCCATCTCTGCTTTCTTCCGTGCAGCTACAACTTCCATCCGTGCAGCTTCAGCTTCCCTCTCTGCTTTCTTCCGTGCAGCTTCAGCTTCCATCGCTGCTTTCTCTTGGGCGATGGCTGCTTGGATTTTAGAAGCTTCTGCATCAGCGCGGGCTTAGATGAGTTGTTGGCTGAGAGTAGAAGATGTTGATCGTAAGGATTTGGAAGATCTTGTTGAGCACCTAGACGTTGTGGAGAGATGGGATCTGGATTCATGGAGATGTGTGATTTTTACTTCTGCTTTTGTCTTTGTATTACTAAATCGTCTCTTGCAAGATTGAGCTCATTAAATTCCTTTAATTCTTGTAAGGAATCTTATGTGTTGTACCACTTTAAGAGATCAGCATATTTGACAGACAGTCTTTGATAGTTCTCATAAGCAGCATTCAATTGCTTAACAGCGCCCTCTAGGTGCAATACCTTATGAGTTGGTTGAGACAGCTGACATGCATTCAACAGTGTTAGACCATAAGTGACTGATGTTACACAGCAGTTCCTCTTTGTCAGCCTCATATCCAGATAGCAATTAGTTCTGTTGAACTTTCCAGGTTGGTTTTACTAAATGTTTTTGTTTTATATGGCTTATAGGATCTAACTCCCGATCTGAAGGAAGTTCGGGTTCTTGCTGTGTGTTAGGTTCCTCAGATTGTACATTGCCTTGCTGGTGCATTGTAAAGATAAGCAGAGGGTTAAATTACAAGGTATGTGTTTGCATAGAAATGTATCAATGTTCTGGCTAGAGGATTGGGCAACCAGTGTGGAAAGGAGCAAGAGGGCATAGTACAGTAATGGCTGCTGCAAAGTTACTTTTGTTTGCATACAGAGCTTAGATTCACTTGTAGGTAGAAATGCATGTGGCAATACAGACAGCGTAGAATTTGATTATAAAACAGTTTCATGCATAAACAGTTCTTGCAATAAATCTGAAAACTGATGAATCCTATGCTGAGATATGCTTGGTGGCTGGAGTATGCAGGCTTGCACTGTGCTTTGCTGCTATATTCTAAGGTCCATATATATCTCACTATACATGCATAGCTATCAATGATCCTTTGAAAGATTTTTGGCTGATCTTCTAAGATCCTTTCACAGATTTTTTGACTGTTCTGCCTCTCCAATCTAAGCATTGAAAGTGTGATCTCTGTAACTTACAGTTGTGCTGAGATAGCGGTAACCATCAAACTTAGTTGAATTGGCTGACAGTGACTCGATCCAAACGACACATTGTAGATCGTGAAGAAGTTTATTCCAAACTCTGCAGATCATACACCAATAAACAAATGGATAGGTCAAAAAAATCATGGTGTGAGCAGCTAACAGGATATATGTGGCTGAGATGAAAAGTGAAGCCAGAATGCAGGGGAGAGAGGGGAGTAGACTTTACAGATAGCACAGCATAAGGGGAAGAGAAAAGAGACACAGAATACAAAGGCAAACCATGCATGTGTAACATGACAATGTGGGTGAAGAGAGCTGCTCATCAGCGACTCTAGACTCAGGCTGCCACCCTATCCCTCCCAAGCAGCCATGGCAGTGGAACATGAGTACAGAAAGCCTACTCAGTCAGACCTGCGAGAGGATGGACGATGGCACAGATAGGCAGCGGCCAACTGACTACATAGGATGTCTCTATAGTAGTTCAGTTTGTCTTCCCTCTCAGCGGGAGTAAAAAAAGGCCCCAATTTTGGACCAGCAGCGAGGGTCCAACAAGGTGGAGAGCCAGAAGTCATCCCTTCACAAGCAAGTAAGCATGTATCGGGCCATTTGTGCAGGTGACTCGGAGGGACTCCCTGCCTCCATCTCCACTGCATACTGCCACGGTGTGTCTGGGTCTTCTGCCTCCTCTTCTTCATCGCCCTGTAGCTCCTCTGGATGCTGCTGCTCCTCCTCTCCTGTCACCTGTGTAGAAAAAACACCCATTTCGCTACACATTGCTTGTGCTCCAATGTCCTCCTCCTTCTCCAGTTCAGCCCCCACAGGGCTAATGTGGCCGTGAGATCTTGGTGCCACATCTCCAGTCCCCTGACCAGCCAGATTTACCAGCATCTGTTCCAGGACATGAAGAAGTGGAATGACATAGTTCATTCCGTAGTCCTGGCGACTGACAAAAAAAGTGGCCTCCTCAAAGGGCCTGAGCAAACGGCAGGTCTCACGCATGAGCTGCCACTGGCTGACATCAAAGTTACATAGGGGAGTACTCCTGTCCGCTTGGATCATCAAGAAATCGTTTATGGCCTTTCTCTGTTCGTATAGTCGGTCCAACATATGGAGGGTGGAATTCCAACGGGTAGAAACGTCACATATCAGCCTATGTTGGGGGATGCCCTTCTGCCGCTGCAGCTGAATGAGGGTGTGCTTTGTGGTGTACGAGTGGCTGAAGTGCATGCAAAGTTTCCTGGCCATTTTTAGGATGTCTTGCAGATGCGTGGAAGACTTCAGGAAACGCTTGACAACAATTTTGAACACGTGAGCCATGCAGGGCGCATGGCTCAGCCCTCCTTGATGTAGCACCAAATACCATATCCCTCCCATTGTCAGTCACCATGGTTCCAATTTTGAGTTGTCACAGAGAAAGCCAGGATTCGATTTCTTGATGAAGGACACTGAGCAGTTCCTCCCCTGTGTGAATCCTTTCGCCCAGGCAAACGAGGTGTAGAACAGCCTGACATCGCCGTGCCTGACATCTGCATATGTGGTATGCTGGAGGAGCACTGTGAATTGTCCCTGCAGTGGAAGCTGAGGACACAGTGGTGGATGAGGAGGCAGAGGCGGACACTGTCGTAGGACCAACAGCGTAAGAACGTGGATGCGGAAGTGGCATCACCTGGCCAAGTTTCTGTTGTGGCTGGGCAGGAACCATATTTAAGAAAAATCAAGATTAGGGCGAGCACTCAACACTTGGACCAATAGAATAAGGATAAAACATTTATTAAATCACAATTTTAAACACGTGTACATTTCAATAAAATAAGGAGATAAAATACATAATAACAAATACCACATATAGGGATAAAAAGAATCGTGACGGTCACTTTTTAGGAAACTTGATGAATGCTATATAAAATCTAACACTTGTAATTGGGCAACTGATAATGGTCAGCCAGATCAATTGGATGCAACCATGGGCATATGTCCCATGCGCAGATGGATTAGTCAATTACTAATGCTGGCTTATGTTCGCGGCTCTAGTAATAGTAACGTAGTGGAGCGGCTGAATCCAACAGTTGCTCCTAATGTGTGAACACAAGTAACAATGTCCTTCAATAGCAGTAGTAGGTAGTGCTGGCTTGTGTATGTAGCTCCAACAATTGCTCCTAATGTGTGAACACAAATAACAATGTCCTTCAATCACGGTAGTAGGTAATGCTAGCTTTTGTATGAGGCTCCAGTAGTAGTGACGCAGTGGAGCAGCTCAATCCAGCAATCGCTACTGATGTATGGACACAAATAACAATGTCCTTCAATAGCGATAATTCAGTATAGTAGCCGTACACATTCAATAGTATGCTGGGTCGCATACAAACTGCAGCGGTAATATTCCTACCTTCCTCTTTAATCAATAGCGATGTGTCCTGGACAGTATGGCCATGCATAGAGTGCGGAGGTGCTTCTGTGACAGGTGTGCGGCTCAGACGCGTTTCGAGAACTCCTTCCCTTCGTCCCACTGACGAAGGGAAGGAGTTCCCGAAACGCGTCTGGGCCACACACCTGTCACAGAAGCACCTCCGCACTCTATGCATGGCCATGCAAATATAATCTAAATCGGAGAATATGGATTTCTAGGACGCCAAGCACAGAATCTGCCAAACAGCGCTTTGGGCTGTCCAGGACACTCACTGCTTCCGTAATCCCGCGAGATCTGGAGACAGCGAACCTTAGCAGTTACCATCCAGACGCCGGGACTATCCACCTGCAGCGTATCCACCGCACACGTCCACAGAGACGGCCTCGCTATTGATTAAAGAGGAAGGTAGGAATATTACCGCTGCAGTTTGTATGCGACCCAGCATACTATTGAATGTGTACGGCTACTATACTGAATTATCGCTATTGAAGGACATTGTTATTTGTGTCCATACATCAGTAGAGATTGCTGGATTGAGCTGCTCCACTGCGTCACTACTACTGGAGCCTCATACAAAAGCTAGCATTACCTACTACCGTGATTGAAGGACATTGTTATTTGTGTTCACACATTAGGAGCAATTGTTGGAGCTACATACACAAGCCAGCACTACCTACTACTGCTATTGAAGGACATTGTTACTTGTGTTCACACATTAGGAGCAACTGTTGGATTCAGCCGCTCCACTACGTTACTATTACTGGAGCCGCGAACATAAGCCAGCATTAGTAATTGACTAATCCATCTGCGCATGGGACATATGCCCATGGTTGCATCCAATTGATCTGGCTGACCATTATCAGTTGCCCTATTACAAGTGTTAGATTTTATATAGCATTCATCAAGTTTCCTAAAAAGTGACCGTCACGATTCTTTTTATCCCTATATGTGGTATTTGTTATTATGTATTTTATCTCCTTATTTTATTGAAATGTACACGTGTTTAAAATTGTGATTTAATAAATGTTTTATCCTTATTCTATTGGTCCAAGTGTTGAGTGCTCGCCCTAATCTTGATTTTTCTTCACATACGCCATTAGAGGAGGGGTGTTCCTCTACTTTGGGCTAGCAGCACCTTATCCAGAACCCCGCCTGAGGTGAGCCACCATCTTTGAGGAACCATATTTACCCAGTGGGCCGTAAAGGACATATATTGTCCTGGGCCGTAGTTATATCTACCGACCAATTTTCCCAAAAAAAGCTGTTTCACAAAAAAAATTGTGGCTAATCAACATAATTCGGTCCATGCAGCAAAAGGAAGTCTACAATCACCCATCAATTTTCCCAAAAAAGGCTGTATCACAAATAAATTTCACCACTGAATGACAATGTAAATTCACTGCAGAACGGCTAATAACATATACTTATTTTTCCCATTAATACACCCCAACAATGGCAGTATAACAATTTTAATAATACATATTCTTTTTTCTATTAATACACCCCAAAAAAATTTTATATAACAATCACAAGTCACCACAGAACGGCTAATCGTTAATTTCTAACGATAATTTGTTTTCCCTTAGTCCCAACAGCAGCACAGATGGGGTTAACTGCCCCCCGTGGACTGGTAGGACCGGCGGAATTTTTAATGAGCCCAAAGAATAACCAATAGAAGAACTCCAGCTCTCTTAAAGGGAGGGGTTCGCTCCCCAGCCCAGCGTGTTTATACCAAGAAAAGGTACTTAGGGCGGGAAAATTTGTGTGCTGCTGTTGGGACTAAGGGAAAACAAATTATCATTAGAAATTAACGATTCCCTTATGTCCCACCAGCAGCACAGATGGGGAGATAGCAAGAAGAATCCCCTAGGGAGGGTCCTCATGCCCGGCAGAAGTAAGAACTGTCTGCCCAAAAGCCGAAAACTCTGCTACCTTAGCATCTATTCCATAATGAGAGATGAAGGTTGATTCAGAGCTCCAGGAAGCCGCCTTACAGATCAACTCTAGGGGGAGAAGACTTCTCTCCACGACAGAGGTAGCTACGGCCCTAGTAGAATGGGCCCTCACAAACTCCGGAGGATCTAAGGATTGGGAGGTGAAAGCTTCCCTAATGGCTTCCTTGATCCAGCGACTAATAGTAGTTTTAGACGCCTTGCGGCCTTTAGACTTACCGGCAAACAGGATGAAGAGGTTCTCATCTATCCTGAATTCTCTGGATCTATCCACATAGATCTGGAGGCATCTCGATATGTTCAGTGAATGTCGGACTGGAACATCAGAGGAGGAGGCGGAGAATAATACAGGTAGAGAAATTACCTGATTGATATTTTGAAAAGTTGGAACCTTAGGTCTAAAATAAGGTAGAAATTTTAAAAGGACTCTGTCCTGTAAGAAAATGATGTATTGGTGTAAAGCGGAGAAAGCTTGTAGCTCCGAAATTCTTTTGGCTGAGGTAATAGCCAGAAGAAAGACCACCTTGAGCGTTAAAAATTTAAAGCTTGCCTCCTCCAAAGGTTCAAAGGGGGGAGATGCTAACCCCTTGAGAACTACTGATAAGTCCCATTGGGGAACGGGTTTCAGTATCGTAGGCTTCAATCTTTCTGCTCCCTTAAGGAAGCGTTTGATGAGCGGGTCCCGAGAATATGGCCTGTTGAGACAGGTCGAGATGGCAAAAACTTGGAACTTCAGGGTAGAAAGGTAAAGAGACCACTTTCAAACCCATCCTGGAGGAATTGTAAGATCGCAGAGAGGGGCGGATCTGCAGACGCCACCTGGTTGGAACTACACCATGAGGTGAAGATCCTCATGATCCGGAAGTAGGCCTTTTTGGTAGACTCTGCTCTAGAATGCGACAAAGTTCTCAGGACCGACTCAGAGAGCCCATCCACTCTGGGAAGGGACTGATCAACCTCCAGGCTGCCAGGTTGAATCTGTGCAGATCTGGGCAGAGATGCGTGTCCCACGACACCAGGGTCTGCTCCGGGGGGAGTTTCCAATATTGTCCCCGACTCATCTGAATGAGCTGGGTAAACCAGGATCTCCTGGGCCAAAATGGTATGATGGCTATTACCGAGGCTTGATCCTGACGGATTTTCATCAATACCCTCGGAATCATGGAAAAGGGAGGGAAGATGTAAGCCAGCCTGAACCTCCACGGTATTGTCAGAGCATCTATCGCCAGGGGGTTGTCCTCCCTGTATAGGGAACAGAACCTCTGTACCTTGGCATTGAACCTGGTTGCCATAAGATCCACTTCTGGCATACCCCATTTGAGGACTAGCTGCTTGAAGATCTCCGGGTGCAGTGACCACTCCATGGTCGGTAAGCCGCGACTTAGGCGATCCGCAATGAAGTTGAGGGAGCCTCGAATATGAGTGGCAGATAGATGGGATAGGTTCAGCTCTGCCCACCGTAGAATTACCCCAATTTCTGAAAGAAGGGGTAAGGATCTTGTGCCTCCCTGCTTGTTTATGTAAAGCACGGCAGTCATGTTGTCTGACTGGACTTTCACAGCTTCACGCAATCGTCCAGGTAAAGGACAATGGTCAGTCCCTGGAGTCTCAGAGCTGCTACCACCGATACTACCACCTTGGTGAAGATAAGGGGGGCAGATGAGATTCCGAAGGGGAGGGCGGCAAATTGATAGTGCCTGCGCACTCCTGAAATCTGGACCGCGATCCTGAGAAATTTCCGTGAGGAGGGATGGATCGGGATGTGGAGGTAAGCATCCTTGAGGTCCAGAGTAGCCATCACGTCCCCAGGACTGAGGAGGTGGCTGACTGACCTTATGGTTTCCATACGGAACCTGGTTCTCCTTACGAAACGATTGAGGAATCTCAAATCTATGATCATCCGGAGATCTCCTGTCTTTTTGGGTACCAGGAATACTGGAGAATAAATCCCTAGACCCCTCTCTCCTGCCGGTACCTCCTCCAGGGCTCCCTTGGAAATGTAGTCCTGGATATAGGACTCTAGGATCCTTTGTCTGGCCGGCAAAAAAACTGCGCGTGGCGATGAATTTTTCTGGGGGGAGAGAAACGAGGTCTAAGGAATAGCCTGTAGCTACTATGCTTTGGACCCAGGGTTATGAGACTTCCTGGGCCCATACGTGTTTGAAAAAGGAAAGACGCCCCCCTACAGGGAGGTGAGGGAGAGGTACAGGAAAATCTAGAGGCGTAACAACAGGGGTAGCAAGGTTTATCCAAGAGCCTCTGAGAGGCCCATAGTTAGGAGGGCTTTGCCTCCCTGGTGGGTTTACGGGAGCGTCTAGAGAACTTTCTAGATGGCCCCCCCAGTCTCTACGTCCAACCTGCTGTCCTGGTCGGCCCCCGCGAGCTTGTCTACCCCTGCCCCGAAAGGGCTGTTGGGGGAGACTATTTCCCTTTTTATCCGAGAGACCCTCCATAATGGAGTCTAATTCTGAACCGAATAAGCGGTTTGGTTTGAAAGGAAGCCCACAGAGGTTATATTTGGAAGCATTGTCGGCATTCCAGGGCTTTAGCCACAGAGGTCTCCTAGCAGCAGACACTAGAGCCATTGTTTTCGCTGCCAATTTCAGCTGTAGCTGGGACGTGTCGCACAGGAAATCCATGGCCAGATTGACGGATTTGAAAGCGGCCAGGATGTCGTCTCGGGAGACACTCTGGTCGACATCCGTTTGGATTTGGTTCAGCCTGGCTCTAAGGAAAGAAGAGACCTCTGTGGCCGCAATGGAGGTTGAGGCCGAAGCTGCGGCCGCCGAGTAACCCCTTCTTAGGGTGCACTCTAGATAGGAGGGCAGAGGGTCCTGCAGACTAGACCCATCGTCTGCAGGAACCAGAGTGCGCCTGGACAGTTTGGCTATCGCCATGTCCACCTTAGGTATGGAACCCCATGATTCCACTAAGTGTTTAGCCATCGGAAACATTAACTTAAATTTCCGGGTGAGGACTGGGCCTTTTTCTGGCTTTTTCCATTCTGTGCGCATCACAGAAAGAAGGGTCTCATCTGCCTTAAAGACCCGCTGAGTCCGGCAGGCGGGATCGGAAGACTCCCCTATGTCGACATCATGGTCCCCCGACCTGATGGACTTTAGTAGCTTCTGTGTCTTTTCGGGTGGAAAGAAACATGAAGTTGATTCCTCCTCATCCGAGGAAGATGACCCCACAGAAAGGGGCATAGGTCTGTCAATGGGGGCGACAACTTCCATTGGAGTCTGAGAGGGAACCGGTAACCTCTCATTTAGAAGGCGTACGACACCCTTGATGGAGTCGTCCATGTACGTCTTAGCCCACTGGTACATATCCTGCATAGACGGTTCTGTAGCGGTGCCAGAACGGCAGCTGTCGCACCTGGAATAGGGGCAACTCTCGTCAAGAGGCGTCTTGCAATCATAACAGGCCAGGTGTTTCCTCTTGGCCGCAGACTTCCGTTGCTGGTCTGACTCTCTAGGAGAAGCCATAGCTGAAACGAAAGAAGAAAATTAAAACATCCCTGAATTAAAAAACTAAGGGAGTAAAAGACATTGATTAGCGGCACGAACCAGAGGAGAAAAGTCAAGCACTTTGAAAAATAGAGGCTGAATGGAATTCAGATATTAGACAACTCTCACTGAACACAGGAGACTCTGGAGCTAGCTTTTTAAAGCAGCGCAGCCAGAGACAGACTGAAGCTGTCAGGGAGCTTAAGAAGGGGACAGCTCCACCCAGGGGAGGGGCCCAGCCACTAGCACTCCCCCAGGAGTCAGAGTAACAGCTGTACGTCTTTAAACATTAGTGTGGTAAAGGAATACATCTTAACTGCCTTTACAACGCCCATCCCTCCTGAAAAACAACCCCCCGGCTGGCAGGAATTAGTTTGCTTTAAGCAGAAAGAAAAAACGACATCAGCCGAAAGACCGGAAGTGACGCCGCAGCAGGCAGCGCGTCACTTCCGGTCATGGCGGCGCCCATGCCCCGCCGAAGTCTGAGCGAGCCGAGGCATCCAGGAGGGGAAAACTCAGTAACACATCGCCCCCAAAAATCGCTAAGTTCAGCAGCTGAATGGGGGAATGAAAGAATAAGCGCAGGTTAGAAAGAGCGCTAGATGTAATGGACAAAAAAAGGAGACCAATCTGGAACATTGGAATAATGGTCTCCAAACTCCCAGAGAGAGAGAGCTTCGCCAGTCCACCTGTCCAAAGGACAGAAAAAAACACGCTGGGCTGGGGGGCAAACCCCTCCCTTTAAGGGAGCTGGAGTTCTTCTATTGGTTTTTCTTTGGGCTCATTAAAAATTCCGCCGGTCCTACCAGTCCACGGGGGGCAGTGAACCCCATCTGTGCTGCTGGTGGGACGTAAGGGAATAGGACGTACGTATCTATCCTATTAATACACCCTGTAAATGGCTGTAGTACAATTAAACTTCACCGCTGAAAAAAATACTTTTTTTGTGCCACTAATACACGCCACAAAAGGCTTTAGAACATATAACTGCACCGCTGAACGGGAAATATTATTTTTCTTTTGCCACTAATTCACGACAAAAAGGGCTTTATAACATATAACTTCACCGCTGAACGGGAAATATATATATTTTTTTTCCACTATTACACGCCACAAAAGGCTTCAGAACATATAACTGCACCACTGAACGGCAAATATATTTTTTATTTTTCCACTATTACATGCCACAAAAGGCTTTAGAACATATAACTGCACCGCTGAACGGCAAATATATTTTATCTTTTTCCACTAATACACGACAAAAGGGGCTGTAATTTCCGCCCTCACCACACAACGTCTAATAAGCCCTTTTTTCCCGCTAATACAAGCCAAAAATTGCTTTACAACATATAACTGCACCGGACAAGGCCAAATAAGACATAGAAATATTTCCTTGTAATTAACCCTGTTATTGCCTGTATCAAACAGCACTTGCACCCTAATAAGAACGGTTTGCTGGAATTACAGAGCTGTATAATGACCATTTGGATCTCCAGTCAGTGCAGCAAGGTGTAATGGGAATATTCCTATTACCCAGGCTGTAACCTCCCCTACTGAACCCTGTTCAACATAAATGCTATGGAATGATTCCTCCCTATTCTTTCCCTACACCTTGAAAAATCTTTCCCTGCACTTGTAAATCGTTTTTAGAACAATGATGTTTTTTCTAGCACAGTCCCTAGCGCTTCCTGAAGTCTCTCCCTGCACTAAGTAAGCTGTAAAATGGCAGAATCCAAGATGGCTGGGGCTATTTATAGGGCTATGACATCACAGGGCTGGCTGGCTGCTGATTGGCTGCATGCATGGCATTATGGGTGATCCCGCCTTCCCAGAGTCCCTTGCTCCATGTCCTCACACGTACAGCAGCATTTTAGGAAAAAATATGATTCGTTACCACAAATCGCGAGGAAATTCGGATTCGATTAAAACCTGAAATTTGGATCGAATTCCACTTCGTCCACTTCGTTTAGCCTGCACTACAACACCAATGACTGGAAGACATCAGCAAAAAGTAACTGGACAACGGCGCCAAACAGTGATTAAAAAAAAAAAAAAAAAAAAACAGTGCCCAAATTAGACTACCAGTGACTGAAAAACACCAAACAGTGAGTGGACTAGTGTTGATCGCGAATATTCTAATCACAAATTTTTATCGCGAATATCGGCACTTCGAGAATTCGCAAAGATCTAGAATATAGTGCTATATTTTTGTAATTGCGAAT
The DNA here is from genome assembly GCF_905171765.1 of Bufo bufo. NCBI lineage: Eukaryota > Metazoa > Chordata > Amphibia > Anura > Bufonidae > Bufo > Bufo bufo. Next base: position 576,165,535 of record NC_053390.1, read on the forward strand.
ATTCTAGATTTTTTTCATTAGTACCCTCACTGCTTCTTGCTTGTGGGCCAATGAGAAGGCTGCAATATCTTTGTCTGAGCTTAGCAACATCACTAGCAACCAATAGGAAACTCCCCAGAAGCCATTTTTTACTGTTTTTTGCAGTTCTGAGAGAGAGCAGTGACATTGCTATGCTCTGTGCTTACATCTGGATCCTATTGCTTATCCAAAAACATTAGATAGTTAGCTCATATATATGATACAGATAGTTAGTGGGAGATGTAGGTTAGATAGTGTAGGTTAGATAGTGATATAGTGTAGCTGATAGGTAGAGAATGTCCCAAACTATACGCTGGAGAACATAGCTTGTTCACGTTCGCCGCGGCGGGCGAACATATGCGATGCTCGGTCCGCCCCCTATACATCATCATTGAGCAAACTTTGACCCTGTACCTCACAGTCAGCAGACACATTCCAGCCAATCAGTATACCCTCCCTCCCAGACCCTCCCACCTCCTATCAAAAAGCAAGGACAGCATCCATCTTAGATTCATTCTGAAGCTGCACTGCAGTGTAACAAATTTGACTAAGTTGTAATCGCAATGCGATTAATACAGGTTATATTAATCGCATTGTGAATTCAACTTAGAGCTGGGTTCCTAATGGTTGTATTGCTAGAATATAACGAAGATTAAGAATATAGTGCTATATTCGTTATATTCGTCAATTCTAGCAATACAACCATTAGGAACTCAGATCTAAGTTGCAATCGCAATGCGATTAATGCAGGTTATTTTCGCGTTCGCCGTTCACCACCAAACAGTGAATGAACGACAACACCAAACAATGACTGGACAATAGAGATGGCCTTGCGGTTCGCCCAGCCGTCGTTTTGCGGCAAACTTTGCTTATTCGCGATTCGCCCATCATGCGAACATATGGCGATATTCGCACGCGCCATATTTTTTTGCATAGCGCCGAACTTTGACCCATGACACATCCATCAGGTGGGACAGGACAGCCAATTGAGACGTTTCAGCACGTGGACACATCCCCTACCCTATAAATAAACCTGATCTGGCAGCCATTTTACATTCTGTTTTTTGCCAGTGTAGGGAGAGGTTGCTGTGTGGAGCAAAGACAAACTGTTAGGAACACCAAACGCTTGCTAATAGGGCCACAAAATACCTTTTGAGGACTGGTATAGGTGTGCTATCGATAGGTGTGGCATAATGAGGGGTGTGATATACTTATAATATACTTTCTAACATTATATTATAGTGTATTTGTATTGTGCAGCAGTTGCGTGCGGTTCTGCTGCAAAACCGTAGCTAGATAGAGGGACAAACGCTATTGGAGTAACTAATTGCAACGGGTGTGTGATATACCTGTTGCCCCCCAAAAAACTGGTTGAGGGCTGCGATATACATTCTTCCACAAAATCCTGATTGAGGAGTGCTATATACCTGTTTCACCAAATACTGATTGAGGGGTGCCATATATCTTCTTCCACAAAATCCTGATTGAGGGGTGCTGGTGCTATATACCTATTCCGCCAAATACTGATTGAGGGGTGTCATATACCTTCTACTAAATACTGATTGAGGGGTGCTATTGCTATATACCTTTTTCCACATAATATTGATTGAGGGGGGCAATACACCTACTTCCACAAAATACTGATTGAGGGGTGCCATATACCTGTTTCCGCCAAATACTGATTGAGGGGTGCTATATACCTGTTTCCGCCAAATACTAAGTGCAGGGTGCAATATACCTTCTTCCACCAAATACTGATCGAGGGCTGCAATACACTTGCTTCCACAAAATACTGATTGCGGGGTGCCATATACCTGTTTCCGCCAAATACTGATTGAGGGGTGCTATATACCTGTTTCTGCCAAATGCTGATTGAGGAGTGCCATATACCTTCTTCCACCAAATACTGATTGAGGGCTGCAATACACTTGCTTTCACAAAATACTGATTGAGGGGTGCCATATACCTGTTTCCACCAAATACAGATTGAGGGGTGCCATATACCTTCTTCCACCAAATACTGATTGAGGCCATTTTGTGGTGCTTAACTTTGAACTTCCGAAACAGCTCGTAGCCTAGTTCACGGACTGTCCTCTGTATTTCAGCATGGGCCCGGGTCAGATGATATCCCCGCCCCAACATGCGCTGCAAGATAAAGATGCAAGCATATAATCCCAATTTTTTAAAATACTAGTATTGAAAATAAGGTCTTCAACAAAACAGCAAAAAGTATTTAAGTCTTTGAAGGGGAAATATTAGATTTACTGTTACGGTTAGAAGATCGTATTGTATTGCGATTGCATGTTTGTGGAGTCTGAGCAATCGGATATTGTACAACTGAGCAGAGATGTACCTGTCTAGTGAAGGGAAGGTACAGTATCGGGTGTAAAGCTGGTTCGCCTCCCCGTGGTGCACCCTGGGTAACTCTAAATGAACTAGCAAATACTGGCGGTCTGACAAATAAAGATTCTCCTGAGTCCTGACCAACAGGACACAAACTATAATCTATAGACTGTGTGTGTGTGTGTGTGTGTGGTATATAGTGTGCGGCAGGAAAGCGGATGTGCAATGTGCATGTGAGAGATATTTCTCTGCTGTACATGCTACAGACATAGTGCTGTGATGTTGCAACAATAATTAGTGCACCAATTACTAATATCTACTAAGACCTTATAAAATGTGAAGTTTTGTGAACTGCGGGGAAAAAAATCGCATCATTAGGGATTTTCACAATGGCGCATTTTTTTAGACACTCTGCATATAAAGCGATTGTTCTGACATGCATGTGAAATGAAATCAAATACACTGCTTTAATGTCAAATTACTTACAGTGATCAGGAGTTCTTCCTCAACATAGCGAAAATTGCTGCCAACCATCTTTTCTGATCGCATCCAAATTTGAGTCGGTGGAAACCATTTGCTGTAGTAGGCCACGCCTATTTTGCAAAAGCACATACGTGGAAATTACATTGCCGATATTTCACAATGAAAAAATGTATAAATGGAGATCCCAAATTCGCATAATACATCTGGTATGTCACTGTCCATGTTGTGGAACGATTTGTGCACTTCTAGTAAGTATTTTGTGGCTGTAAATATGACCTGAAGGTTTTTCAGGTTCGGCTTTAATTAAAGTGAATGGGGCCCGCCGTGAACTTGTGGTTTGCAAACATTTGATCGCGATCGCATTCGCGAATCGTCCTGGCCGATGTTCGTCCATCACTACTGGACAACACCACCATACAGTGACTGAACAACAACAGCAAACAGTCACTGAACAACTGCAAATAGTGCCTGAACTGTACCACCAAACAGTGACTGGACAACATCACCAAACAGTGACTTAATAACACCACTGTGAGGAATCTGACGAGATATAAAATAGTAACATAGTTTATAAGGCTGAAAAAAGACATCTGTCCATGCAGTTCAGCTTGTTGTCCTGCTAATTGATCAAAGGAAGGCAAAAAAAAACTTTGAGGTAGAAGCCAATTTTCCTCACTTTAAGGGGGAAAAAATTCCTTCCCGACTCCAATCAGGCAATCAGAATAACTCCCTGGATCAACGACCCCTCTCTAGTAGCTATAGCCTGTAATATTATTACACTCCAGAAATACATCCAGGCCCCTCTTGAATTCCTTTATTGTACTCACCATCACCACCTCCTCAGGCAGAGAGTTCCATAGTCTCACTGCTCTTACCGTAAATAATCCTCTTCTATGTTTGTGTACAAACCTTCTTTCCTCCAGACACAGAGGATGTCCCCTAGTCACAGTCCTGGGGATAAATAGATGATGGGAGAGATCTCTGTACTGACCCCTAATTTATTTATGTATAGTAATTAGATCTCCCCTCAGTCATCTTTTTTCTAAAATGAATAACCCTAATTTTGATAATCTTTCAGGGTACTGTAGTCCCCCCCATTCCAATTATTACTTTAGTTGCCCTCCTCTGAACCCTCTCCAGCTCTGCTATGTCTGCCTTGTTTACAGGAGCCCAGAACTGTACATAGTACTCCCATATGTGGTCTGACTAGTGATTTGTAAAGTGGTAGGACTATGTTCTCATCACAGGCATCTATGCCCCTTTTGATGCAACCCATTAACTTATTGGCCTTGGCAGAAGCTGCCTGACACTGGTTTCTACAGCTTAGTTTGCGGTTTGCCAAAATTCCTTGGTCCTTTCCCATGTCAGTGTTACCGAGTGATTTACCATTTAGTATGTACTGGTGACTTGCATTATTCCTACCCATGTGCATAACCTTACATTCGTCAGTGTTAAACCTAATCTGCCCCTTCTCTGCCCAAGCCTCCAATCTATCCAGATCCATCTGTAGCTGTATAGTGTCCTCTTTAGTGTTAATTACACAGTTTAGTGTCATCTGCAAAAATAGATATTTTACTGTGCAAGCCTTCTACAAGATCATTAATAAATATATTGAAGAGGATAGGGCCCAATACTGAGGTACCCCACCCCTGAGGTACCCCACTAGTGACAGTGACCCAATCTGAGTGTGTACTGTTAATAACCACCCTCTGTTTTCTATCACTCAGCCAGTTACTTACCCACATACAGACATTTTCCCCAAGTCCAAGCATTCTCATTTTATATACTAACCTTTTATGTGGTACAGTGTCAAATGCTTTGGAGAAGTCTAGATATACGACATCCATTGATTCGCCGCTGTCAAGTCTAGAACTTACCTCCTCATAGAAACTGATTAAATTAGTTTGACATGACTGATCCCACATGAAGCCATGCTGATATGATGTTATGCTCTTATTTTCATTGAGGTACTCCAAGATAGCATCTCTTAGAAAACCTTCAAACAGTTTACCCACGACAGATGTTAAACTTATTGGCCTATAGTTTCCGTGCTCTGTTTTTGGACCCTTTTTGAATATTGGCACCACATTTGCTATGCGCCAATCCTGTGGAACACTCCCTGTCATTATAGAGTACCTTAAATATCAGAAATATGGGTCTGGCTATGACATTACTTAGTTCTTTTAGGATACAGGGGTGTTAAGGATGCTCTCAATGTATTTGCTCTACTGCTCCAAATTGTTATGATCCTAGGATTTTACATGCATGGAAGAAACAGCACTAACACCAGGGAGAGTCAAAGCATTTCTCATTTATTACAGGAAATCAAGCAGTTTATAAGTACATCAGAGGGGGCACCCCTCCTGAGGCTCGTGGCATTGTTCCATTGGCTAGGATACAAAAATAATAAAAGAGATAACACTTGGCATCTGTGCATTGTGCATTATTTTACTAACTTTGGTATGCAAACTATGTAAACATCTAAGTGCAAGCGTCATATTGTAATGGCTTCACATTAACATCAGTACAGCATACATCATATATGACACATCAGGGAGGAGGGTCCTCTTGGATAAGGTGAAGTCATTGTGCTTTTTGTCCCAACTTGAGTGAATAAGGCGTTGTCTGAGAGCTGGAGGATATAGGGGCCATCTTAGTTGATCAAGAATGATATCCACATTTCTATCAGGACTATAGCCTGCAGAACTTTTCTGCCAAATGCTAAGTCTTGTTTTAAATTATGGTAACATCAATCCTGTAATGTTTTATAAACGTATGTGGACTTGACCACATCGCTGCTTTACAAATTTGTCCCATAGAGGCTTCTGCCCTTTCCACCCAGGAGGCTGACACTGCTCTAGTGGAATGAGCCCTGAACGTTGCAGGGGGGGCTTTTTATTCCATAGCTTAATAGACTTCACAAATAGATATTTTTTCCATCCAGCCAGGGATGTTTTACGGCTCTAAACCCCTTATTTGCTCACTTAACCTGAACAAAAGTATAGTCAGATTTCCTCCGTTCCTTAGTAGCTTCAAGTAGTGTAAAACATAATGCCTTGCATCTAGTTTATGAATAGTTTCTTTTCTCTCTGGTTTTGGATCTTCACACAATGAGGCATGAACAATCTTCTCTTGTCTATGAAATTTTGAGACTGCTTTTGGCAAAAAGGAAAGATTCCTTTTCAAAACAATCCTATCTTCTAAGACCTTTTAAGAGCTTGAATCTTACTCACTCTGCAGGCAGATGATATAGCTACTGGGAAGACAGGGAGACATTTATTTTTTGTGGATAAAAATGTTGCATGTCATGGGGATTGTGGACTTTTCTGTCATATTTGGTCAAATTTTGCGACATTTGGTGAGACTCGCCACTTTTCAAAGTGGTCTGTGCTTAAGGGAAAAAAATTAGATTAGGTCTGGACTATAGCACATTTACCATGTGTGACTTTTGCAAATGTCACACAAAAGTCACATCTTCATGCCAAGCAAACAGCTGTAATGGAAACTGAACACTTTCCACTTTGTGCTATATAAAAAAAATGAAGGAAAAAAAATATTGTATTCGGAATATGTCTGAAGTGGATGGAGAACCAGCCTTTAACCCCTTCACGACAACAGCCGTACATGTATGGTGGATGTCAGCACTTTAAAGATGGCGTCCACATAGGGTGGCCACAAGCTTCACCTCAAAAAGCCGGACCTCACCGGCCATGCCTAACTCAGCGAAGTCAGGCCCCTGCCTCAGTAAAGCCACGCCCCCCATCGCTGGCCGAGAAAAAAATGGGGGGAGGAGAGGGAAGAACTTTCTTATTGGAAGGTTAACTGGGGGCAGCCGGGGTGCTTCTCTCCCCCTCAGTCAGCCACAGGTAGACATGTCTGTGGCTCTACTGACTGGGGGTGAGAGAAGCCTCAGTCAGTTGCTGCAGCTCACGCTCAGACAGTGCAGCGCTGCTGTCTGAGTGTGAGCTACTAAAAGGGTGGACATCCCTGTGTCCATCCAGGCCCTGCGCCGGACGAAGGACAGGGAGCCAGAAAACCGGACTGTCCGGCCTAAAAGCAGACGATTGGCCACCCTACGTCCACACCAGAGTTTCACACATACACCCAGGTCCAGTGCCTGCGATCAGCGATAACTTTTAACCCCTCAAATGCAGTGGTTGATTGTGACCACGGCATCAAAGCCAGCTTTCCTGGGGAGTGCTGTACTTCCCAGGCTCAAACTCTTTCTGACCTCTAAACCGAGGGTCACCAACACTGGCGCCCCTCAGGGATGTGTACTATCGCCGTTCCTGTTCTCTCTGTACACGAACGAGTGCAGATCGGAGAAGGGGTCAGTTAAAGTCATCAAGTTCGCAGATGACACCACACTCGTGGGCCTGATTAGCGACAGCGATGAGCAGGCCTACCGTAAGGAAATTGAAAGGGTCAGCAGCTGGTGTGGCGCGCACAATCTGGTCCTAAACACCACAAAGACAGTCGAGCTGTTCATCAACTTCAGGAAGAGAAGGGTAGTTCCCCCCCCCCCGACCTACATCGACGGATCTGAAGTCGCAAGGGTACCCAGTGCCCGTCTCCTAGGCACGACAATCTCTGAGGACCTATCCTGGCGTCCCAACATCTCATCCATCATAAAGAAGGCTCACCAGCGGCTCTACTTCCTTCGACAACTGAGGAAGTTCGGCATGGCACAGGACCTACTAAAGTCCTTCTACTCCTGTACCATCGAGTCGGCATTGTGCTCGTCTCTTCTGGTTTGGTATGCCGGCTCATCAGCCAGTGACAAGTGCAAAATACAAAAGGGTCATCAGCTCGGCGGAGAGAACTACTCGACTGCCACTACCACCCCTTGACTCTATCTTCTCCAACAGACTGCGCTCCAGGGCTCTGAAAATATCCAATGACCACTCCCATCCGGGCCATCATCTCTTCAGACGTCTAAAGTCCGGCCGCAGGTATCAGGCCATCCCTGTAAGGACATCGAGGAGGCTGAACACTTTCTTTCTAACGGCCGTCAGACTGCTGAACTCACCATGCCCCATCTCCCACCCATAATCCCTCGCCCCTGATGTGCCCATTGCATAACCCTATTCCGCCCCCTCCCCCCTAGTATTATGCCTGTACCTGTGCCTAACCCAATTCCGAGCACGATCGAATGTGTCGTGTTTGGCGAATAAAGCTAATTCTGATTCTGATTCCATGCGCTTAGATTGAGGAAGCCGTTCATTTGTGGTGATAGGCTGGAGCCTGCTGGAGGCTACCAGGCTTATCACAGGTATATTCTCATGGATGTCAGAATGAGGCAGTGCTCCATAAGAAAATATTGAATTTCTGATACACTACAGTACTATATCACAGTAGTGTATGGAAGAAGCAATCTAAAGATCCTTCCCCATAGTAAGAATAAACAATAAAGATTATTTTCACCGCCGCATCCCAAGATTAGAGATGAGCGAATTTTTCAAAAATTAGGTTCGCCAACTTTTTGGGGAAAAATTCAGTTCGATCCGAATATATTTGCGGCGAATTACGCTTAAAAAACATCTATTTTCTGGCTGATGAGAGCCTTTATAGTGGCATAGAACACTGTGCCTTGCAGTAACACACATAGGGAGTCTGCTTTGGTAGTGAAATAATACTGTGAGTCATTATGACATGCAGATGACAGTCGTCGCTCTTAGAATCACTGCACACTTCACTTATTTGGGCAGTCACGGGGCCAAAACTGACCAAATAACTCAATTATGAACTCAGCCTTACAGGTCAATGTTAGTGTCAAGAAGAAGCGCACTCCTTTCATACCGTCGGCAGCTAATTCCACATGGATGTAAACAGAACCTGTTCTATTAAATGCTTAAACAAGTAGAACCCTCCTGACAGAGTGGAGAGGGTGTCAGCAGTAAGTTGGTGTTGACGTCAATGATAATTTTGCCCATCCTCTTATCCGTCAGAACAATAACCCCTCAAAAAACGGATTCTGTCTGTTGAGCATTTGCCTTCACTCGGTCAGCATTTGGTCAGTAATCCATCAGTATTGCTAATGACAAAAAAAACAGGAGTGGATCCAAAACAGAGATTACTTGTGAACCGAATATTTGCATGTCTTCTGTGTTTTGTACCCACTCCTGCTTTTGGCTACCAAATCACAAGCCAATTCTGATGGGACCATACAGGCCTTACAGGTGCTACACAGAAAGGATCCGTTGTGCGTCTCATTTTTCCTTCCTTCTGACAGATCAGAAAAAGGATCAAATAAAAGATGAGGTCAGCCAAGCCAAAAAGGCAAAATAGTGGCCAGTCATAAAGTTGGGAGGGTGGGAACAGCATGAGAAGTCCACAGAGTGGCTCTATGACATAGTGGTGAGGTGTAAGCAGCATGAGGAGACCACAGAGTGGCCCAATGACAGAGCCAGTAGGTGGCATCAGCATGAGGAGGCCACATAGTGGCATGACGACGAGAGATTGTGGAGGTGGCAGCAGCATGAGGAGGCCACAGAGTGGCACCACAACGAGAGATTGCAGAGGTGGCAGCGGCATCAGGAGGCCACAGAGTGGCATGACGATGAGAGATTGCGGAGGTTGCAGCAGCATCAGGAGGCCACAGAGTGGCACGACGATGACAGATTGTGGAGGTGGCAGCAGCATGAGGAGGCCACAGAGTAACACAATGAGGAGAGATTGCGGAGGTGGCAGCAGCATGAGAAGGCCACAGAGTGGCACGACGATGAGAGATTGCGGAGGTGGCAGCGGCATCAGGAGGCCACAGAGTGGCACGACGATGAGAGATTGCGGAGGTGGCAGCAGCATCTGGAGACCACAGAGTGACATGACAAGGAGAGATTGTGGAGATGGCAGCAGCATCAGGAGACCACAGAGTGGCACAATGACAGAGTCTGGAGGTGGCAGCAGCATCAGGAGCAATAGAGTGGCACAACGACGACAGGTTGTGGAGGTGGCAGTAGCATGAGGAGGCCACAGAGTGGCACAATGCCAGAGTCTGGAGGTGGAGGCAGCATTAGGAGGCCACAGAGTGACACAATGACAGAGTCTGGAGGTGGCAGCAGCATCAGGAGGCCACAGAGTGGCACGACGATGACAGATTGTGGAGGTGGCAGCAGCATGAGGAGGCCACGGAGTGGCACGACAATGAGAGATTGTGGAGGTGGCAGCAGCATTAAGAGGCCACAGAGTGGCATGACGACGAGAGAATGAGGAGGTGTCAGCAGCATGAGGAGGCCACAGAGTGGCACGATGATGACAGATTCTGGAGGTGGCAGCAGCATGAGGAGGCCACAGAGTAGCACAACAACGGCAGATTGTGGAGGTGGCAGTAGAACGTGGATGCGGAAGTGGCATCACCTGGCCAAGTTGCTGTTGTGGCTGGGCAGGAACTATATTTACCCAGTGGGCCCTAAAGGACATAAATTGTCCTTGACCGTAGTTATATCTACACGCCCAAAAAGGCAGTTTCACAAAAAAAATTTGGGCTAATCAACATATTTCGGTCCATACAGCAAAAGGAATTCTACAATCACCCATCAATTTTCCCAAAAAAGGCTGCATCACAAACAAATTTCACCACTGAATGACAATGTAAATTCACTGCAGAACGGCTAATAACACATACTTATTTTTCCCATTAATACACCCCAACAATGGCAGTATAACAATTTTGGTTCACTGCAGACCGGCTAATAATACATATTCTTTTTTCTATTAATACACCCCAAAAAAATTAATATAGCAATCGCAAGTCACCACAGAACGGCTAATAGGACGTACGTATCTATCCTATTAATACACCCTGTAAATGGCTGTAGTACAATTGAACTTCACCGCTGAACGGCAAATACTTTTTTTGTGCCACTAATACACGCCACAAAAGGCTTTAGAACATATAACTGCACCGCTGAACGGGAAATAGATTTTTCTTTTGCCACTAATTCACGACAAAAAGGGCTTTATAACATATAACTTCACCGCTGAACGGGAAATATATTTTTTCTTTTTCCACTATTACACGCCAAAAATTGCTTTACAACATATAACTGCATCGGACAAGGCCAAATAAGACATAGAAATATTTCCTTGTAATAAACCCTGTTAATGCCAGTATCAAACAGCACTTGCACCCTAATAAGAACGGTTTGCTGGAATTACAGAGCTGTATAATGACAATTTGGATCCCCAGTCAGTGCAGCAAGGTGTAATGGGAATATTCCTATTACCCAGGCTGTAACCTCCCCTACTGAACCCTGTTCAACATAAATGCTATGGAATGATTCCTCCCTATCCTTTCCGACACCTTGAAAAATCTTTCCCTGCACTTGTAAATCGTTTTTAGAACAATGATGTTTTTTTTAGCACAGTCCCTAGCGCCTGCTGAAATCTCTCCCTGCACTAAGTAAACTGAAAAATGGCAGAATCCAAGATGGCTGGGGCTATTTATAGGGCTATGACATCACAGGGCTGGCTGGCTGCTGATTGGCTGCATACATGGCATTATGGGTGATCCCGCCTTCCCAGAGTCCCTTGCTCCATGTCCTCACACGTACAGCAGCCATTTTAGGAAAAAATGTGATTCGTTACCACAAATCGCGAGGAAATTCGGATTCGATTAAAACCTGAAATTCGGATGGAATTCCACTTCGTCTAGCCTGCACTACAACACCAATGACTGGAAGACATCAGCAAAAAGTTACTGGACAACAGCGCCAAACAGTGATTTAAAAAAAAAAAAAACAGTGCCCAAATTAAACAACCAAACACTGACTGAAAAACACCAAACAGTGAGTGGACTAGTGTTGATCACAAATTTTTATCGCGAATATCGGCACTTCGAGAATTCGCGAAGATCTAGAATAAAGTGCTATATTTTAGTAACCGCAAATATTCTAGATTGTTTTTCATTAGTACCCTCACTGCTTCTTGCTTGTGGGCCAATGAGAAGGCTGCAATGTCTTTGTCTGAGCTTAGCAACATCACTAGCAACCAATAGGAAAGTTGCCTACCCCTTATTATATAGGAAACTCCCCAGCAGCCATTTTCTGCTGTTTTTTGCAGTTCTGAGAGAGAGCAGTGACATTGCTATGCTCTGTGCTTACATCTGGATCCTATTCCTTATCCAATTACATTAGATAGTTAGTTAGCTCATATATATATGATACAGATAGTTAGTGGGAGATAGTCAGTGTAGGTTAGATAGTGATATAGTGTAGCTGATAGGTTCCAGTGCAGGGTGTTAGGTAGTGTGATAGGAATTACTGTGCTGTGATAGGGATTAGTGTATAGGGATGTGGGATTTGCGAATTTATGGCGAATATTAGGCAACAATTTGCGAACTATCGCGAAAACGAATATTACCTATGCTGCTCATCACTAGAGTGAACAACACCACCAAACAGTGACTGGATAACACCATCAAACAGTGACTGGATAATACCATCATACAGTGACTGGATAACACCATCAAACAGCGACTGGATAACACCATAAACAGTGACTGGATAACAACAAGAAACAGTTCCTGAACTACATCACCAAACAGTGACTGGACAACAACAGCAAACAGTGACAGGTTCCCTTTATTAATATGCATCTTTGCTAAGAGAATAATCAGCATTATGGAGGCACCTAACACTATATATTCCCACAGTATGGGGACTCTCGGCTATATACCGAGATAAATATCTTATTAATATCACGAGTAGTTAACACAATATACGTTACCGGGTCAAAGGTAGACAGAGTTCAGATGGGACCAGTTCTCAAGAACTTTCCTAGTAGTCCAAAATAAATAATCCAAGTTTCTTCTGGTATAGTTTTCTTTTTGAGTTTTTCTTTTGGTTTTGATTGACTCCTTGATGCTTTGCACACGAGTAATTATTCCCCACCTTATCTAAGAATCACCCCCTTCTGGATTAGGGATTTCCAATCAGGTAAGGTGGGTGTATTGGCATGCTAATAACACAATTATGTCATATTAACCAGTATGTTCTATGTTTGTGTACTGCGCGATGACCTCCTATTCACCTTCCTGAGTAGTAGGTGCCAGAAGAAGACAACACGAAGGTACACTTTGGCTCTACAAGCTACAGATCGGTATTTACCTTTTCCTGGGTTCTTGTCTGTTTGCCTGTGTGTTAATGGTGTCTTCCATATTTCTGCTCCTGCGTCCAAAGTGAAGGGGATATCCCAGAACATACTGGTCACTTGTTAAACAGCAGCGGCGGCGATACCGCTGCAGTACCGCATCATTAGTAATTTAAAGTGTAAGAGCGCCTATGTAGCAATAACAAAGAGCATGTCATATTAACCCTTGACATGGTATAAAACAAATGGTAAAATAATATAATATTGTCCATCTGCCTCCAGATTGCACTGTGGTACTTCAGATGAATATCACAACCTTAAACATTAATTCTAAATACCTAATAATATGTTCACGTGACCTTCTTAACCTTTTCAATATACATCATTAAGGAAGCTCTTTTCCTGACACTTTTAATTACCCATAACCTAGACTTGTTGGAGTCACTGACAATGTCTCCTATCTTTTTGAATATATGTTAATGGATAACAATATATATTATGGCCTTGATACTCGGCATCGGGACTTGTATACTTTACTTGTCTACATGGATGAATAACTACCATCTGAAATAAAATTTAACTCTTCTCAGAAATCCAATTACCAGAAACTTACTTCAGTGTTTCTGTATCTTCTACAGCAGGCATGCTCAACCTGCGGCCCTCCAGCTGTTGCAAAACTACAACTCCCATCATTCCTGGACAGCCTACAGCTATCAGCCTACAGAAGGGCATGGTGGGAGTTGTAGTTTTACAACAGCTGGAGGGCCACAGGTTGAGCATTCCTGTTCAAAAAAAAAAGGAGAAGGACCTCCACTAGAAAGAATGACTAATAAATCGTTTGATGCATGTATCTTTACAGAGGAAGATGTTCTAAGTTTGCTAAGGTGAAGACAAATAAGTCACAGGGGCCTGATGAGATACACCCAAAATTATTAAAAGAGCTTAGTGGTGAGCTGGCAAAACCGTTAACAGATTTATTTAACCAATCATTAGTAACAGGAGTCGTCCCGAAAGATTGGAAATTGGCTAATGTCGTGCCCATTCACAAGAAAGGTAGTAGGGAGGAATCGAGCAACTATAGACCAGTGAGTCTGACATCAATAGTAGGCAAATTAATGGAAACCCAATTAAAGGATAGGATTGTGGAACATCTAAAATCCCATGGATTGCAAGATGAAAAACAACATGGGTTTACTTCAGTGAGATCATGTCAAACAAATCTTATAGATTTTTTTGACTGGGTGAATAAAATAATAGACGGTGGAGGTGCAGTAGACATCGCATATCTAGATTTTAGTAAGGCTTTTGACACTGTCCCACATAGAAGACTTATCAATAAACTGCAGTCATTGAGCATGGACTCCCATATTGTTGAGTGGATTAGGCAGTGGCTGAGTGACAGACAACAGAGGGTGGTAGTCAATGGAGAACATTCAAAACAAGGTCATGTTACCAGTGGGGTTCCACAGGGATCTGTACTGGGACCGATTTTGTTTAATATCTTCATAAGTGATATTGCAAAAGGCCTCGCTGGTAAGGTTTGTCTTTTTGCTGATGACACAAAGATAGGTAACAGGGTTGATGTTCCTGGAGGGAAACGCCAAATGGAAAAGGATTTAGGAAAACTAGAAGAATGGTCAGAACTCTGGCAACTGAAATTTAATGTGGATAAGTGCAAGATAATGCACCTGGGGCGTAAAAACCCAAGGGCAGAATATAGAATATTTGACACAGTCCTGACCTCAGTATCTGAGGAAAGGGATTTAGGAGTAATTATTTCAGAAGACTTAAAGGTGGGAAGACAATGTAATAGAGCAGCACGAAATGCCAGCAGAATGCTTGGATGTATAGGGAGAGGTATAAGCAGTAGAAAGAGTGAAGTCCTTATGCCGCTGTACAGAACACTGGTGAGACCTCACTTGGAGTATTGTGCGCAGTACTGGAGGCCATATCTCCAGAAGGATATAGATACTCTAGAGAGAGTTCAGAGAAGAGCTACTAAACTAGTACATGGATTGCAGGATAAAACTTACCAGGAAAGGTTAAAGGACCTTAATATGTATAGCTTGGAAGAAAGAAGAGACAGAGGGGATATGATAGAAACTTTTAAATACATAAAGGGAATCAACTCGGTAAAGGAAGAGAGCATATTTAAAAGAAGAAAAACTACCACAAGAGGACACAGTTTTAAATTAGAGGGGCAAAGGTTTAAAAGTAATATAAGGAAGTATTACTTTACTGAGAGAGTAGTGGATGCATGGAATAGCCTTCCTGCAGAAGTGGTAGCTGCAAATACAGTGAAGGGGTTTAAGCATGCATGGGATAGGCATAAGGCCATCCTTCATATAAGATAGCCCCTGGCCCTATCCATAGTATTCAGTATATTGGGCAGACTAGATGGGCCAAATGGTTCTTATCTGCCGACACATTCTATGTTTCTATGTTTCTATAGGATACATTCTAAATTACACATGCATGGTATAATACAGTGATGCCCAACCTACGGCCCGCGGGCCACATCCGGCCCGCGAAGCTGTCTCGTGTGGCCCGTGCTTGCGCACAGTTGCAGTACTATTATTAGTTTTGTGGCGCAGGTGCTTTTAATGGTTTCATGGCCAGTCGGTTTGGACCTGGCCGGCGGCGAAGCACTGCCTTGTTAGTTACGTAACCTAACCACCACCCCAGACCCAACCTCACCCATCCGGCGCTGTGCTATTCTTGCTGTGATGATCCAGACCTGTGACCTCAGCGCCAGGTCTCGCGGGTTGGCGGGATGACGCAGGCCCACGGTGCATGCTGGAAGACAGCGGGAGCGGAGCAGATTAGGCAAGTATCTTTTTTTTTTGTATGTGTAAATGTGCACACAAGGCCGGCTTTATACTCACAGGGGGGCACCTGGCAGTGCGGCACAGTGGCACGCCGGCATGGCACTGGCCGAAATTTCTTCATAGAGGCCCGGCCCCGGGGGCAAAATCATGAAATATATAGGGGCAAAACGCAAAAAATTAAATATATACAGAAGGGGCAAAAAATGAAATATATACAGTGGGGGCAAAAAATGAAATATGTACACAGGAGACAAATTGTATATATATAAAGAGTGGGCAAAAATGTGAATATATACAGAGGGGGCAAAATGGATATATATATATATATATATATATATATATATATATATATATACACACACAGAGGGGGTAAAATGGATATATATATATATATATATACACACACACACACACAGAGGGGGCAAAATAGACATATATATGCAGAGGGGGCAAGAAATGAACCCACCCGCCCGTACATACCCCCTCTGGACTCTCAGCAAGCCATCAGAGCACGTTGAAGGAGAAGGTGAGGACGAGTCAGATGGGAGCAGGAGGTCTATGTGACTGGCGAGGTGTGGTAGTGGTGGAAGTGATTGGACCTGAGCCTATTTCTTAATATGTGATCACTATGTCTGGTGGCCATGTGGGCCGCCTGGGTTGCTCCTCAGAACGCGCTTAGCAATATTAATGAGGGAGAGAGGACTCATAATATTGCACCACAAGGCATTTCTATAGAGAGTTTCCTGCATTCCACTCCTTAGTCTTGCTATGTCCAGAGATGTGTCATCTTCACAGTAGTAATGCTCAGAGATGTGCCCCCTTCACAGTAGTAATGACCAGATGTGCCCCCTGCACAGGGGTGATGCCCAGATGTGCCCCCTGCACAGGGGTATTGCCCAGATGTGCCCCCTGCACAGGGGTATTGCCCAGATGTGCTCCCTTCACAGGGGTAATGCCTAGATGTGCCCCCTTCACAGGTGTAATGCCCAGATGTGCCCCCTTCACAGGTGTAATGCCCAGATGTGCCCCCTTCACAGGGGTAATGCCCAGATGTGCCCCATTCACAGTAGTAATGCTCACATGTCCCCCCTTCAGAGTAATAATGCTCAGATGTGCCCCCTTCACAGTAAAAATGCCCAGATGTGCCCCTTTCACAGTAGTAATGCTCACATGTGCCCCCTTCAGAGTAGTAATGCTCACATGTGCCCCCTTCACAGTAAAAATGCCCAGATGTGTCCCCTTCACAGTAGTAATGCTCACATGTGCCCCTTTCACAGTAAAAATGCCCAGATGTACCCCCTTTACAGTAAAAATGCCCAGATGTACCCCCTTTACAGTAAAAATGCCCATATGTGCCCCTTCACAAAAAAAAAAAAAGCCCAGATATTTTCCCCTTCACAGTAGTAATGCTCACACGTGCCCCCTCACAGTGTTTGCATTTCTTTCCGTCAAAGCGACCTGGTTCTGGCCCGCAAAATTTATACTATGTGAAGTGCGGCCCTCAGACGAAAAATGGTTGGGCACCACTGGTATAATATATATATATATAAATCGATACATTGTTACACATAAATAACACATTATATGAATTATTGGTTAAAATATGTTGTAAATCTAAATATACCATACAGAAATATATATAATATAATTATGAATATATGAATTGGACCTCACACAGCAGGTGTGCCTTAAGGATTTAAATTCTTATCTTGTCATGGCTTATCCATGGAACAACATTGTTCCCTTCAGAGAAACATGTTTGAAGAAGCTAGTATACTCCCCATAGATAAACCCATATCTTTAGCAATAACTTTTAAAATACAATGTCCGTTCATATTAACGATTATTCTTATATAAACTGAACTTGCCATGAACTCATCTTGGCCTCTTCAGTCACATAACAGAACTTTGGTTCAAGCTGATTTTATTCTTAAAGGCAATGAGTATTAATTTTGGCTATAATACCGCCAGATAATATAGCATATTTATGAAATGCACAATAGTGTGTGCTCCCCAGCCCCTGCTGCCCGAATCAGTGGTCACTGCTATTTGGTCTCTTGGTCACTACTGGACTCCTAGTTGGAGAGGTTTCCTGATCGTCGACCAACTGAGAGATCTTTTAACTGAAGAAGGCAGTTTAAAAATTTTCTCCAAAGAGGATTGCTTCTTGTCCTAAGTTGACAGAAGGAAGGACTGAAGAATCCTTGTGTAGGCCTGAGCCCATCTTACTGTGGGGATTGTTGAGGTTAGGAGACCTAACAGTCGCATAATTCCGTGTTTCAGCTTTCGTGTTTCTGACTGGGAGGAAAGGAGGAGCGATGACACACGTTCAGCAGTACTCCTAAAAAGACCTTTTACTGACTGGGTTCTAGGCTTGACTTCTCCAGATTTATCAACCAACCTCGCATAGGGTATCTTTCACTATCTGGATGTGAGCAAAGAGATTTTGATCTTAGTCTGCAGCGATCAGCAAGTCTTCTAGATAGGGAACCACTAGCACCTCTCTTAGATGTAGGTAATCGACTACGTCTGCCATAATTTTTGAAAATACGCGAGAAGCAGTAGAGAGGCCAAATGAAAGTGCCTGAAACTGGAAATGACAGAGCCGTTCTCCTATGTATATTGCAAATGTTAGATACTGCTGGAACTCTCTGTGAATGGGCACATGATAATATGCGTCTGCTAAATCTAGAGTTGCCATCAACCAGTTTTGGCCCAGGATATTTACTGTAGATCTGATGGATTCCATTTTGAAACTGTAATAAAATGGTTTTGATTACTTGAGTTAATTATCCCTCTGATGGACCCGTTTGTTGTTTTTTTGTTTTTTTTTAACAGAAATAGGGGGGAACTCCTGTCTTTCCTCTGCTGCCGGGACTCTGATGATAACCTGCTTTTCTAGGAGAATTGAAATCTCTGATTGTAAGGCCTTATCTCTGATTCTGTAGATGACGCCTGTTGGCCATAAATCTTACTGGGGGAGGAACAAGAATCTCTATCCTGTACCCAGACCTGATTATATCTATCACCCAAGGGGTACTTTTGTTCTGAGTCTGCCTCCCATTACGCCTCTGGCATCATTGGGATTTCTTGGCTGAGGTATCAGAATTAAAGAAAAAGCCTTTCCCCCGTCCTCTAGAGGACTTCCATTTCCCAGAGGGATCTTTCTTCCTCTGGTCCTGCCTATAACGGTTCTAAGCACAGAAATGTTTTATTTTTTTCTTTGATGAAAAAAAACGGGATTCTGGTGGAAACCCTTTCTTTTTTTTGCCTTATCCAAGATGTCATCTAATGCAGAGCCAAAGAGTCTATCTCCCTCACATAGAATAGAACAGAGACGACTCTTTGACTCTGAGTCCCGCGACCAAGACCTCAACCAAATTGCTCTACATATAGCATTAGAAAGGGCTGTGGATCTGGCCGACAGCTTTACCAGGTCAGCAGAGGTATCTGCGAAAAAATTAGAGGCCTGTTTGAAAACTGGAAGGGAAGAAATGATCTCTTCCTAGTGGTACCGGCAGAAAAATGGTTCTCTAGCTGAGTGATCCATACTGACAAAGATCTAGCTTAAAACATTGAAGAGCCAGTTTCCCAGGAACGCTTTAATAAACCCTCAAATTTTTTGTACATTGGGTCCGTTAATAGACCCATATCCTCAAAAGGGAGGGAGAATTTCTTTGAAATCCTGGCTACAGGTGCATTGATTTTTGGAGTTTTCTGCATCTGCATCAGCGAATGGGTATTTACGCTTAAGTGCTCTTGATATTGCCTGTCTCTTTTCTGGACCTCACCATTCCCTAGAAATTAGCTTTTTAATATTGTCATGTATAGGGAATACTCTTTCTTTTTTATCCTAGTCCCTGAAACATTTGGTCCTGTTTTTTTTTTAAGAGGGATTCTGTCTCTTCTGGTAAACATAACGGACAACCTGACCTGTCTTCAGAAGAATCGGAGTCTCTGTCCGAAAATACTTCCCCTTTGTCTAAATCTAATGCATATCAAGAAGGGTCCAAAGACCTTGACATGGAAAGATGAGGAGATGCTGGGTTCATACATGAGTCTATGAGTCTATTGTGGAGTTTACTTTGTCTCTAATCAGGGTTCTTAATTTCTCCATAAAGGATGGGGATTCGTCCGCTACCACTTTCTCCATACACCGCAAACATAGTGGCTTTTTACACAAGAAGGTTGGCCCTTTTTTACATACTGCATGTTTTTTTTAGGGGGACTGATGATTTTTCAAGAAAAACACATTTAATGTCCCTGGTGATAAGTTAAAATATATATAGTTTTAAATATGTACTGGCAAAATCCAGATTTAAAAGGGCTGTCCAGGATTTTACTTTTTTTTTTTTTTATTGTATTTTTAGTGAAATACAACAGTACAAATTTGTTTCAACTGTATGAACACTTGTACAAAATAAAGTGAACAAGGCAGAATTCACAAGGTAGTCAGCAAAAGAAGACATGATATAACATCAGATGGTATGTGCAATATAAAATCTGACAAAAAAACAATAAAGACTATGTGGAAATCCAGCGTCTTGTCGTACTCATTTAGTTGAAAAGAAAAATAATAGTAAAGAAGAGACAATTATCAACGGTATTCCACCGTTAAAATAACGTTCCTGAGGAAATAGCTACATGTCACACCGGTGACAGGTTTGAGAAGATCTGAAAGATTATCTGCTCATTAGTGATCTGACAGCATCTTTTGGTTTCACTTTGTCTGTGTGTTGCTTGTTTGTCCACACCTCCTGTTCAGGTGTGGATCATGTGACCTTTACCTTCCCCTATTTAGTTTGACTCCACCCATCACTCCTTGCTCTGGATAGCTTCATTTGGTGTTGGAAGAGCTGGAGTGTGGTTCTAGTTGAAGTCCTGATCATCCATCATCCATCATCCTTAGAAGTTAAGTGTTCCACTTGTTGTGTTTTGTATTCCCCCCCCCCCCCCCTCTGTTGTTTACTAGGCCTCAGTGAGACGCTGGTTCCTTCACCAGGGAGGGAGCGGGTTGTCTCTGCCCTGTCATAAGTCTAGGGCATCTGAGGGCCACCAGGGTTTTCTAGGTTCCTGTGTATGGGCATCTCTACCATCGAGAGGTGCCCATACGGATAGGAGTTAGGGCCAGGAGCAGGGTTTCATAGGTGGTGACCCTTTTCCTTACCTAGCGGTGAGGCCTAGTGTCTTTTCCCTTCCGTCTTGTTGTCTTTTGGTGTTCTCCCCCACAACATCCGTGACACTACATGGATCTAATATTAGGGTGACTATGAACTTCATTGAATCCTATCAGAACATCACTATCAGAGAATGTAAAAACAGAGAAAGGAAAGACTTAGACAATACAAACAAAGACACATCAGGGGATGGAGGTGGGGGGGGGGGAGGGTTACAGTATCTTCTTGAGCTCGACTCAGGGTTGCCTAGTGGCCCAATAGCTGTCCCAGGCATCCCAAATGGCATGATATAGTTCTACTTTATCCTGGAACATAGCAGTCGTGTATTCTAGGGTCCGGACCTCTGTCACCTTAGCATATAGGTTGGAGATTTTTTGGGGGTCAGATCGTTTCCAGAAGCGGGCAGCGAGTTGCAGTCAGTACTTGTATTAAGAGTTTAAGTGAATATTTCCTTATATGTGCTGGCATAATATTAAGTCGGAAGGAAATGGGATAAGGTGGTATACTGCCGCCCAAGATATAACTCAAAAGAGCGCTGACTCTAGACCACAAGGTGCGTATTAAGGGGCAGTTCCAGAAAATGTGGTGCAGCGTTCCCCTAGTTGTCCCGCATCTCCAACAGACCTTCGCGACTGCTGGGTTCAACCTATGGAGGTGATCAGGAGTGTGGTACCAGTACATTAGAATCTTATACTGGTTCTCCTGACAGAGAACTGACATTGAAGACTTTCGCTGCTCTCCTCCATATAAGCTGCCACAGTGCGTCTGGTAGAGTTCTCCCTAAATATTCCTCCCATCGGACCATATAAGAGTGCCAATGAATCCGTTCCGGGAAGGGGATCAACAAAATTTAGTAAATCTCAGATATCGACCCCTTCATATGCACCCCTCTTCTACAAAGGCGCTCAAATGCAGTCGGTAGAGAGACATTGAGCCCCGAGAAGATAGACTGGGCAAAATGTCTAATCTGAACATAGAAGCAATTGGTCGAGGAGGGAAGGCTATATTTGCTCTGGACAGCTGAGAAAGATAATAACTCCCTAGGTAATGGGTCTACAATGTCTGCAAAGCGAAAAACACCACGCTGAAACCATAGTCTCATTGCTGAAGTGGTGAGACTCGCTGGGAGTACTGGATGATATAAAAAAGAAGTCATGGAGGAGTGGCGGGAGACCAGGGGGAATCTACTACTACAGGTCCGCCATATGGATTTAGTGCACGCCATGAGCCCTAAAAGTTCCCTAGGCGGAGACGCACTATAGGGGCTAGACCATAGCAGAGAGTTAGGGTGTATGGGAGCCAGCCGCAGTCTCTCTATCTGCATCCAAATAGAATAAGGTTGCAGAGATGCCCAAGCTGTGATGCAATGTAAATGAACTGCCCAATAATGCTAGACAGAAGTACAGACCTAGGGATCCTATGGCATCTCTAAGCCCATATAAACCGGAGGAGCTATGACTGAACAGATCTCAAATCCTTGAGGGGAACCGGGATGGGTAAGGTCTCCAACAGTTATAGGATCTTAGGTAAGATTGTCATCTTTACTGCCGCAATGCGACCTAGAAAGGATATTGAGAGTGTTTGCCATCTGGCGAAGAGATCCCTGATTTTTTTATATATATATGTGGGAAATTAAGTTTGTAGAGGTCTGTGAAACGGGGGGTAAGGTTCACACACAAGTATCGTAATGAATCTTCCTTCCAATGGAAGGGAAAGTTTGCCTGAAGGGGGCCAAGGGTCGCCTGAGGTATATTGAGTGGGAGGGCCTCAGTTTTAAGGGTTGTTGACCTTATACCCCGACAGTCGTCCAAACTCTTGCAGTATGGAGTGGAGATTTGGGAGGGAGATATGGAGTTTAGTGAGAGTGAGGAGGATATCGTCTGCATATAGTGACAGCTTGAACTCTTTATCCCTGACCATAATAACCTTGACATCTGGGCGAGCCCTAATTCTAGCCGCTAGGGGTTCAATACACATTGCGAATAATAAGAGGGATAAGGGACATCCCTGCCGTGTCCCATTGGCTGTGTGTATTGGTCGAAAATTAGCATGTGGAAGCTTGATTGTCGCCGTGGGGGAAGAGTATAAGCCTTCAAGGTCGCAAACAGAAACGGCTAGCTTAGGCGGTCAAACACTTTTTCTAAGAAGCAATGCCTCCACTCCCGAGCAGCCAACAACCTTAAGCAAGTCAATGGTCCGTCGTGTATTATCACTACCCTGCCGACATGGGACAAAACCTACTTGATCTTTATGGATCAATGAGGGGAGAAAAGCGTTTAGGCGAGAGGCCAGTATTTTAGTAAAAATCTTGAGGTCCGAGTTAAGTAAAGCACTAGGCCTATAATTTTGACAGTCGAGGGGGTCTTTTCCGGGTTTCGGGATTAACGTGAGATACGAATGGGATATGTCAGTAGGCACCGCGTCACCTGATAGGAATCGATTAAAGAGATTTGTCATATGAGGAATCAATTCCGTCTTTAAAATCTTGTAGTACTTATAGAAAAAGCCGTCGGGGCCCGGGGATTTTGCCTCTGGTAGATGGTCAATTACCTCCTCTATCTCGTCCACAGTTATAGGTCCATTAAGGGCATTAATATCTGCAGTAGACAGGGTGGGGAAGTTACATGAGGTCAAGTATGTCTGCAGTAAGCGCTCCCTAGCCTCTTCATTTGTGGGGAGCTCACTAGGCAGAATATAGAGGGAGGTATAGTAGGTCGAGAACCACTCTGCAATTTCCTTGGGGTCATAGTGGACCGTCCCATCTGCACCCCTTACTGCACATATGCCCGTTTGTGGGGGATGATTTCTTAGTTGCTTGGCCAACAACGTGTGAGGCTTATTCCCCCATGCATTGTAGCGTTGTCGAGTATATAACATTAGTCTGTTGACCCTACCCAGAGCTATTCTATGCAGGTGGGCTCGGGTGTCAACTATGCGTTTAAGCGTGAGTTGGATGGGCAGACATTGCCTCCTCCAAGTTATGAAAACTTGATTTAAGGGACCTTACGGTAGCTATTGAGTCCTTTTTTAGTCTTGCGCCCAGGGCGATACAGTGCCCTCTCATGACTGCTTTATGGGCCTCCCATAGGGAATGTACATCCCTCACTGACTCTCCATTAAGGTCAAAGTATGATTTAAGGTCACCGCGCAGTTCATCCCATAGTAGTGGTCTCTTAAGGA